>NC_043712.1:40165101-40218883 GCF_006229205.1 Suricata suricatta | reverse complement strand
TTTTTTTTTTAATTTTTGAGAGACAGAGAGAGACAGCACAATTAGGGGAGGGTCAGAGAAAGAGGAAGACACAGAATCAGAAGCAGGCTCCAGGCTCTGAGCTAGCAGTCAGCACAGAGCCCAATGCGGGGCTTGAACTCATACCATGAGATCATGACCTGAGCTGAAGCTGGACGCTTAACCGACTTGAGCCACCCAGGTGCCCCACATCCTTTGTTTTCAAAAGCAAAACAAAACAATTACCATGGTTTCTTAGGGTGGTTATTTTTAATTATTTACTTTTTAAATTTAAAAATATTTGGTATTATCAAGTCTTGGGAGGTCAGAAATTCTTTGAGTTGTCCTGCATTCAATATTCAAACTGAAAACCACCTGTCATCATAAAACTTTGTTCAGAAGATTAGGATTCTATGAGTGGGTGCATTGGAGCTGGGGCCCTGAGAAGAAAATAAATAAATAAACTAGATGATGAGAAACCTAGCATTTTTAGCCTATATGTAACATAAATGTCTTTTACCTTTGTTAAAAAAAAATCCTGACTTCCTATTTTACTGAATCAGATACATAATATGTTTCTTTTTCATTGCGAAATTATTTCATGAAGAATAAATGAGGGCAAACAGAATGACTTATTTCCCACTTCATTCAAGAAATGGTAAAAAGCTCAAGTGGTTTCTATGATTGGAAATTGGAAAACCTTACTAAATTTAATTAGAGTCACTCCATACTTTCTCATTTTCTCTTAATACAAGTATTTGTCTTACTCAAGTGCTGAATAGAAATATAAATGTCAATAAGGAAATGAAACCATACTCAAAAAGATAGTGGAGAATAATGTCTCCAGGCTGGAAAATAAGCCATGGGTCAAAATACATATATAAGTAATGGCTTTGCAAATTGTTTCAGAAATGGAGGTTCAAAACTTTACACCTACATCAACTTCTAGCATGATAACCTGGAGATTTGTGTAGACTAGCTCCTCAGTTAAGTGGCAAAAGTTATATTTTTAACAAAAGAACGTCATTTAAGGTCTTAAGGTCTTTGGGAATATTTCTAAATGAATACAGCAAATGAAGAAACTTCTGTTCAAGAGACTGAAAATCCAGTACTATTTGAGAATCTGTAGTATATATTTGTTTGCTTATTTTTAAATGTTTATTTTTGAGAGAGAGAACATGTGTAGAAGTGGGGGAGGGACAGAGAAGAGAGAGAAGATCCAAAGCGACTCTGCACTGACAGCAAAGACCCCAGTATGGGGCTCAAACTCATGAACTATGAGATCATGACCTGAGCTGAAGTCAGACATTTAACCAACTGAACCACTCAGGTGCCCCAAGAATCTGTAGTATTTAAGCCAAGAGAGTTCTCTCCCTTCACCTCCCAGCTCAGCAAGATGGAGACTCCAGATTAATGTATCCAGGAGCACAGGGTACCCCATCTTGCCAGTTCCCAGCAGTTCCCAGCCAGAGGGCTTTATTCCTGGGAAGAGCAAGACATCAACATTTCTCAATCTGCCCTTTGTTTCTTATTGCTGTGGCTAAATTCTAGGTGAGCATAGTTGAGGGATGTGGTTCTTTCCTTCTGCCCAGCCTTCCTGTATAGAATACTCTACTCATGGTACCAGGAAAATACTGGGTCCCTTAACACCCAATCCTGGCTTATAAAGCTGTAGTTCCACAGCAGGAAAGGCAAGCCGAAGAGACCTGAGGCTATTGTCTATCTGCCACCTGAAATTTTAATATATAAAGAAGGGATGTCACAATGTCCCCCTGTGCCCAATTCCAGATTTTGGCTGAAATTGGCTCAGATTTTGCTCGAGGCAAGAAATAGGACAGAGACAAGATAGCTCCTAATCTCTTCCCATTTTAATTTTCAACAGGACCTGGAGAAATTAAAGCCTAAGGACAAACACTCACCAAACAATGAAGGCTGTGGTAAAAAGAAAATGGGAGTACTTAGTAATATTACTAGGTGTAATATATGTGCAATAAAAATATTACCAAAGGAGGATAAAGATATGTGAAGATTTCTCTAGCTCCCTGAAAATTAATGTAACATAAATCTGATAATTCCAGTACATTAAGATATATATGGTAAGCCCTAGAGCAACCACAAACTAATGACTCCATAAAATGATCTAAGAAAAATAAGGTAAAATGTGCCATGAAAAAATACCCAATGCAAACAAAGCAGTAAAGTAGGGATAGAGGAACAGAAAAAAAAGACAGAAAATATGAAGTTTAAGAAACTTAAATCCAACAGTATCAATATCACAAAATATAATTGGATTAAAATCCAAGCAAAAGGCAAAGATTTTAACATTAAATTTAAAAAAATCTACCTATGTGCTGTTTACAAAGTTTATATTGAAAAATACATATACCAAATAACAAAAAAGAAACAAAGAAAAAAGGAAAGAAAGAAAAATACAAAAACACAAATACAGAGCACCTGGGTGGCTTAGTCCATTAAGTGTCTGACTTGATTTCAGGTAAGGTCATGATCTCAAGATTTGGAAGTTTGAGCCACATGTTTGACTCTGTGCTGACAACAGGGAGCTGGTCTGGGAGTCTCACTCTCCCTTTCTTTCTTTACCTCCCCCTTCTATGCACTCTCTCTTGCTCTCGCAAAATAACTTTAAAAAATATAAATAATTTCAAGTAAAAAGATGAATAAAAAAGGGTACTTGGTGACTCAGTCAGTTAAGCGTCCGACTTCAGCTCAGGTCATGATCTCACAGTTCATGAGTTTGAGCCCTGCATCTGGCTCTGAGCTGTCAGCACAGAGCCTGAAGCCTACTTTGGATTCAGTGCTTCCCTCTTTCTCTACCCCTCCCCCACTTGTGCTCTGTCTCTTAAAAAATGAATAAATGTTATAAAAAAGTTTTAAAAGATGGATAAAGATATTATGCAAAGAGCAAACACAAGAAATCCTAAGTGATTCTACAAATAATAGACAGATGTTAAAACCATTTGTCATTACAGATTAGGAGGGTTATGATAGAAGAGTAAATAGGTAAACCCATCCCAGGAAAGAACAGTTATTAATATATGCACCTTATAATAGAGTACCAATTTATATAAAGAAAACTGACAGAAATGGAGATAACAATTCAGAAACTGATTGTGCACTTCAAAGCTCTATTTTCAATGTTTTATAGACTCGATAAGCATCTATAAACTACCCCGATGAAGAACAAAATGTACATTATTCTCAAGTATATGCAGAACATTCTCCAGGACTGACTGTATCTTTATCCCTAAGTCAAGATTCAATTCATTTAAAAGCAGAGAAGCACAAAGTATGTTATTTGTTCACAAGGATACTGAAATTAGACATCATTAAGAAAAAGATTTGGGAAACTCACAAATATGTGGATGTTAAACAACATAGTCTTAGGAATGTTATTTAAATAACTAATGAGATAAAAAGGAAATCAGAAAATACTTTAAGATGAATGAAATGAAAGCGCAACATGCCAAAATTTAATAGAATGTAGTGTAACAAATCTTTACTGGGAAGTTCATAGTCGTACCGGTGTATATATATATTTTAAAGTTTTTTCTAGCACAATGTCCTCAAGGTCCATGCACACTGTTGCAAACAGCAAGATTTCTTTCTTACATCTGATTAATATTCTACTGTGTATATACATATTCCATTTTCTTATCCATCTGTCAATGGATACAGTTTACTTCCACATCTATGCTATTTTAAATAATACTGCAATGAATATGGGAGTGTAGATAACTTTTTGATTTACTCATTTCATTTCCTTTGGATTAATACCCAGAAGAAATGCTTGACCATATGGTAATTTTATTTTAATTTGAGGAACCACCATATTGTTTTCCATAGTGGCTCTATCAATTATATTCCCACCAACAGTGCACAAGGATTCCCTTTCTCCACATCCTTGCCAGCATTCATTATTTCTTGTCTTTTTGATAATAGCCATAATGACAGGTGTGAGGTGATATTCCATTGTGGTTTTGATTTTCACTTCCCTGATGATTAGTCATTTTTAACCATCTTTTCATGTGCCTGTTGGCCATCTGTTAGGTCTTCTTTGGAGAAATGTCCATTCAGATCTTCTAACCATCTTTTTATTGACTTATTATTATTATTATTTTTTTTGCTATTGAGTTGAAAAAATTTTAATCTAAAACTTAACCTTCCATCTGAGGACATGGAGAAAAAGAGCTGACTCAACTTAAATCAAGCATGAGGAAGGAAATAATGAAAACAGGCACAAAGATTAAAGAGAAAAATAGAAGAACAATGGAGAAAAAAAATCAGAGACCAAACCTTTGTTTGAAGTAAAAAGGAAGAAGAGGCATCCCTTATCTTAAATTTCCATAGCTGGCCAGGAGTTTGGGCTGGCTATGCAACTAGCAGTCAAAAGTTTGGGCAGTCTCAAGAGGTGCTGGAAGTAGTCACTCTTACCCAGGCTTGACCTTTCCTCCCATAACAGACCTTGCCTTCCCTGATTTCTCCTATCATCCACTTTCCACCTGTGGGACTTTGGCAGTACCAACTTGTGACCAGGCAAGATTTCCCTGGTTGTAGAAGAATGCATTAATTTCAGTTTGGCTCAAAAGTAATCCTCTTTACAAATATATTTTAAAAGGCTGGTGGTGATGAATGGATCAAGAAGATGTGGTATATATTCACGATGGAATACTACATGGCAATGAGAGGGAATGACATATGGCCCTTCCTAGGAAAGTGGATGGACCTTGAGGGTGTCATGCTGAGTGAAGTAAGCCAGGCAGAGAAGGACAGAAACCATATGTTTGCACTCATAGGTCTAGCAGGAAAACAAGAGAGACCTAATGGAGAACCAGGGGGAACAGAGGAGGGAAAAAGAGTTGGGGAGAGAGAGGGATGCAAAACTTGAGAGACTATTGAAGGCTGAGAATGAACTGAGGGTTGAAGGGGAAGGGGGAGGGGGAAAAGAGGTGGTGGTGATGGTGGAGGGCACTTGTGGGGAAGAGCACTGGGTGTTTTATGGAAAACAATTTGACAATAAAATATAAAAAAAAATAAAAATAAAAATAAAAGGCTGGTGAAAGCTATTGTTTTTAAGGATAAAACTGGCCATCAAGGGGACTAAAAGAGCTAAAGTCAAGGTCTATTCCCTTGCCCTTTTCAGCAGTGCCCACAGAAATATGTTCCAGCCATGTGGATGCCCAGTTTAGAGTATCTGGATTGTTACAAAATGGCATACAAGAGCTAAGTGTAGCAAAAGGGCTCCTATGTACTCCAGTAAAAGCCCTTTATATATCATAGTCATCTACCCCTTGTATGGCACAGGCATCCTTTCCTTTACGGAGCATTCGGAGGCTGGCAGCAAAAGCATTGTCACCATCTCCACACCCTTCCGATCAAAGGGGGGGGGGGGCAATTCAACCAAGGCTTGGGTAAAAGGGCTTAAAAGGACATGCTGTCCTGCTGGCCTACTCTTTTGGTTAAAATAGCATTTTTATCTCCATGTTTTTGGTCAGATAAAAGGAGAAAAAAACCAAATTTTGTTTATTTTTAAATCAAAAGCATAGCAACAATTCAAGAGAACTTTACCTTTTAAATAGAGAGTAAAGCAGCATTTTAATCTTATAGCAGTGTACTTTTAAAATCTTTTTATTTTAAACTTAGTCCATCCTGTCCACAAATGAAATTTCTTTCCAAAGATTTCCTTTGCTTTCAGATTTTGACCTAAGCCCTTTTTCTCTAAACAACCAGTCTCATTTAGGACAAAAGTGCTTTTTTACTTTCAACAAAAGAAATATTTCTATTCCTTATATCTTTCTTATGTATCTGCTACTTCATACAGTTACGTCCTTATTTTTAATCAGTCTTAATTACATTTAGCAGAATTTTAACTCTTAGTAACCTTAGTCTCCAGTGAAAACTAAGTAGTAATTGTGAACTGTTACATCAGAATTGTTTTTAGATGGTAAATTTATCAGTTAGGCACAAAGCAGGTTTTCCACAGTAAAATCTTAATAAAGCACAAAGCACATTTGTAAGACCCCAATAGTCCTTTTTTTGTAGTAAGAAAAAAATCAAAAACCTACATCTAATAATTAGTCACTTAGCCTTTTATCTTGTTCGATGTCCAATGAATTCAATCCAAATTTACCATGCAAGCAAAACTTTAATGTTTTAGGTTACCAGAGACTTTGAAAGCTATCTCAACAATTACCCATGAAAACTGTGAGACAAAGTTAACCATTATTTTAGTCATCCTTTTGCTAACAAATTGGAACAGAGATAACATGGGCTTATGGGACTTTTAGCAAACCTAGGTAGAATAAAAGTTTTCTTACTTAATGTTGATAAACAAGTCTATCTGAAACCAACAAACAAATTAGCTGAAACACTAAGTACATTTTACTTGGGTCCACTTAAGACAATTTATTCCCCATGGTTAATTTTACCTAGAACGAAGGTGGGAAAATCTGAAGTGTGTGGTCTTTGCTCCCTGACCTGTAGGTGGGGAAGAGGAGCTGATGGTGCCTGAAGCATTGACAGCCAGTTACCAGGCCTCACACCAGCTGGTGCAGAAACAGGACGAGTCAGAAGGGAGGGCAGAAGAGGTGGAGGTGCCAGCAGAAGGCAGAGGAAGAGAATTCACAGTTTTAAATCTTGTCAGAGCCTGCTTTGGATTCTGTGTCTCCCTCTCTCTCTGCCCCGACCCCCACTCCCACTGTCCCTGTCTCTCTCAAAGATAAATAAACATTTAAAAAAAAAAATCTTGTCAGCTTAGAAGAGCAGACTCCAGGTTTTTCTTTGATTTCTTTTCCACTAGTGGAATTAGGCAGTCAATCCAGGTTAATCCAGAGAAGACAGGGAATTTCCCCTAAACAAAGGGAGTTTCAGCAGCTTCTTGGGAATATTCCTTCAAGTCCCCATTCTGAAGTAGACTAACCAGAGACAGTTGGCTCTAATCATCATAGTTATTGACCCATGGAATAAATGAGAGAGAAGTTCCCACACACAGTCACACAGAGACTCCAACCCACCACTCAGAGCTTTAGAGTTGCAGTTTTGTTTCTTATTCCTTATGGAACTACTTGCAGAACTCAGGGAAGTGATCCGACTCCCATTCTACCTCTTAGGACAGGTCTACCAAAATGAACCAGGTTCTAACCAGCCTCAAGGGCAGTGCTCTCTGAGCTGGTTCCTGGGCCTCACTTGGTTCCTTTGTGCATCTGGGGTCCTTGCCCCTGTGTGCAGGGAGAGGCTAGTCTCCTACAGATCAAGCGGTCCGCTGTCATCAGGCAAAGCTGTCTCTCCCAGTGCCCCGAGGCTCACACTCTGGCAACAAGGGAGGTGAAATACTGTCTTTGCCTCCCAGCTGAGCTCCCACAAAACATCAACACAATAAAAACAAAAATACATGATCATCGCCATAGACACAAGGGGGGAAAAAACCTAAAGGAAAAGGACAAATAACAGACTCCTGATCACAAACTAAATGACTTACAAACACGTTTAAGGTCATAGAGCTCTGGAGGTCATGAATTTAAAATGACTAATGGCCTAAAATCAACCTGTCACTTGGTTTTTCCCAGAACCTATCAAGGAGAATTGGTTTCCTTGCCTTTTTCTGGTTCTAGAGATTGCCCAAGTTCTGTATTTTGTGATCTCACGTGTCTCTGACCTCTGCTTCTGTCATCATATCATGTTCTTCCTCCTGCTTCCAGTGCCACATCGTGAACACTCTGTATCATTCAGTCCAAGACATCGATTCTGCTGGTTTTACATCTCCATATATGTCATGGGAATTCCTCCAGAAAAGAGAGACAGAGGCTCTCCATAAAATGTCTCTGTAGAAGCCTCTGTCTCTCTTGTCTGGAGAATCCCATTCCTATCCCTGGAATCTGCTGAGTTGATTGAGAAGACCCAAGAGTTACACTCAGATTCTCTTTCAACAACTCTCTTTGTGGTTGGATAATGTATTTGATTTTCCAAAGCCCTGATGAAACATTACCCAGTTACACACTTGCCTTTTTTTTTTTTTTCCAGAGAGACAGACAGTGTGTGTGCATGTGCGGGAGGGGCAGAGAGTATACCAAGCAGGTTCTGCACCATGAACACACAGCCCGATGCAGGACTCAAACCCAAAAAGCCATAAATTCGTGACCTGCGCCAAAACCAAGTCTGATGCTTTACCAACTGAGCTACCCAGTCATCGCAACCTTTGGCTTTCTCTTAAAAACACTTTTCTGTCCAATATCTCCTAACTACAGAATCTTATACAATTTGGTTAGGCTCAAAGTTTTCCTCATCAAATACTGGTTCCTTTTTACTTAACATTTATTCCCTCAATTTTTCCCTTTCCTCTTACATTTTACTATAAGCAACAAGACCTCTTCAAGCCATACTTAGAATACTTTACTTGGAAATCTCCTTAAATACCCATTTACTGCTTATAAATTTTGATTTCCATGTAACTGCAGGACACAACTGAATGTATCCATCTATTGGATCCCCTTTCCTCCAGCTTCATTAATTTCTTCATTTCCTTTTGAGTCCTTACCAGGAAATCTTTAACATCAATAGTCCTAACAGTTTGTTCACAATCATCTAGGCTTTTTCTGTCATGCTCTTCAAAAATCTTCCAGCCTCTGCCAATTGACCAATTCCAAAACCAATTACACATTTCCAAGCACTTGTTCTAAAAACTGTATCAGTATGGGTTCAAGTAGAAAAACAGAACCAATGGTGATATGAAGAACTGACAGCCATGACTGTGGGACTGACAAGGCAAGTCAGAAATTTATAGAGCAAACAGCCAGCCATGAAGGGCAGGATGCAACTCTCAGTCATGACCTAGACTATTAGCTTAGTCTGTTTGGGCTCCTATAACGATACACCACAGAACTGTAGCTTAAAAACAACAGAAATTCCTCACCGTTTTGGAGGGCTGGGAGTCTGAGATCCGGGTGTCAACATAGCCAAATGAGGGACGTCTTCTGAGTCGTAGAGCTGCTCCTTGTATTCTCCACAGAGCAGGAAGCAGGTGAGTCGTCTAAGTCCCCTTTTATAGGGAAGGCCCCGCCCTCATGACCTAGTTACCTCCCAAAGTCCCCACCTTCTAATCTCACCAGCTTGGAGGTTAGCTTTCAACATGAATTTTGGGGGAACAAATACAAATGAGAGCAGCTACTGTCCCCAGTTACTCAATCAAACACTTTCTTAGGTATTTTCACAAAGGCGTTGCGTCGAGATTGCCAAAGCAATCAGCTGATTTAAATAGGGAAGTTTATCCTTGATAATCCAGATGGCCATTCAAATCAGCTGAAAGACTTTAAGAACAGAGCTGAGCCTTCCATAAGAACCAAGAAATTCGGCCCATGGAGGGCAGTTTTAGTTCACATCTGAGAGATCTAGCCTGCCCTTCTGACGGCTTATGCTATGGATTTCAGTCTGGCTCACTCGCACTCACAGTCGCCTAAGTCAGTCCCATGCGATAACCTGTTAGTGCATAACTGCCATTGGCCTTGCTTCTCCGAGTGACCTCTGACCCCTCCCCCGGATTTAGAATATATTTGTTCTTACAACATAGCATAAATCAGTTTAAACAGATGACATCTCTTTCTAATAACCAGACTCTTACCTGAATTTAACTTAGAATACTTCCATTTTGAAGACATGAAATGTCTACTTATATAACACTTGCCAATTCAGAGTTAATAATAATTTTAAAGTGGTAGAACCAGGCTCTGAATGGATTTGCTTTATCATGAAATATAATCATTAAACACCATATAAAAGTCTGAATATAAGCAAAGTGTCTATATTTGTGTTTTAAATGGATCTAATTTATTTAAACTGATGTAATTAGTCACACAGAAAAATCAATGATATTTTTTTCAGAAGTAACCTAGAGGCCCTTTAAAATGATCATATAAAGATCACCTTCGATTGATTATTTTCAAGTAAGGAACCATTTAGATCCAATTTGATTTAGCGGTCTTAATGAAGAAAACTAAATGACCTTTTCTAACTATTAACATTTTTCCCCGCCTGAGGCAGTGAAGGCTTCTTGATGGGCCGAGACTAAAACAAAGCAGCAAAAAACATTTCCGTATTTTTCTTAAAGAAGAAATTCTATTTTTAATGAACTAAATTTAGAGGAGGACCATTTAGGCCTCCAAATATAGGCATTTATGCTAAATTTTGTTCTCCAAGGCTCTATTTTTTATAAGCAATGAGATTAGGAATATACTTTGACAAAATTTGAAAAATAGCAGCCATGAGAAATTATGTTTAACTAGTTTACTCAAAAAACATACATAGAAGCTGTTCTGGACTGAGGTTGTTTGAGGATTCTGATGATGTCAAGAGAGTTGAACTGAGCAAAGGTATACAAAACATCATTCTATATAGCCAATACATGCTTTTAGATAGAAAAATAAGCAGCAAAAGTCTTCTGCTTCCAATCATGACACAGCAATTTGTATTAGACAGACCTTTCTGGAAAAAAAAAAACAATTTTAATACTGGACAAAATATTTGAGGCAATTTCTGTGAGGCAATGAACAAAAGGCAGCACAGGACTATGATTTTCACACAAAGGAAAACACAAGAGGTAAGCACCATGTGAATTATCTTAACCTCCTGCATAAGGATGATTTTCTACAACGAGTTAAGGAAAGCATGGGCTGCACTAAGGAAGTAGAAATTAGACTCTCTTCTCACTAAAATGATAGAATTCCAGGGAAAGACAGAATAGTACATTATGGTGTACAGAATTTGCATGGAAATCCACCATAATTATTTCACTAAAATCTGTGTTTCTTAAATGAATGCAAAGACTCTATAAGACCTACAGATAACATTTACTTCTGGGCTGAAAACATATCACTGAGGGATATTGGAGTTCTGACTCAGTAGAGGGGGAGAGTCCTCACTGACCACCTAGTACAGTGAGATTAAATTCCAAAATAAATGCATGACTAACAGTATTGAGCACAACCTGGACTAATGGCCACTTCCTAGGACAGTCTCTAATCCTTGTATCCTTGCTCTAACAAACAATTAAATCCCTCTGGGAGGAACAAAAGGATATTCCAGGAATATAACCACCAGCAGAAACAAATCTCAAAACTTCTCAGAATAAGAAGACATAGTCCAGACACCTTACATCAGCATCATAAAATTACAATTTACTAGATATATGATGAAGCAGAAAAATGTGACCTATAATCAAGCATAAAAACAGTCAATAGAAAAGACCAAGAGTTTCCCTAGATGTTTAAATTAGAAGACAGTGAATTCAAATTTTATAACATCTTCAAGAAAGTAGAGGAAAAGATAATCATAATGAATAAACTGTGGAATTTAAATGGAAAACATAAATGAAAGCAAAACAAAACAAAAACCACACTTGAAAAGTTCAATATCTGAATTGAAAACATCACTGAGCTTCAAAGCAAGTAAGACTACAAAATACTTACTGAACTTGAAGGCATATTGATATAAAGTCCCCATTCTGAACAACAGAGAGCAAGGAGATTGAAAAATATGATGTGCCTCAGTGACCTGTAGCACATTATCAAGTTAAATATATGTGTAATTTAATTCCAAGAAGAAAAAAAAACAGAGATTAAGAAAAATTACTTAGAAAATATTTCAACAATGCATTTAAAAGTTTGTTTTAGGTTATCTAACATCTAGGTGTTTTACATTGAAAAGAATATTCAGAATGTCTAGTCTGCCTTCCTGACACAAATAGAAGTTCAATGCACTAATTTTTCAAACCTGTCCACATATACCCTTCATAAATGACAGTAAAGAAATACAAAAGAATTAGTGAACTTTCCTACTACACCAACAGGGGATAAAGTAAATCCTCGGTAAATCAAATCTCGGAGTACAAAATACATCGTATTCTCATCTCAGTATTTTTTTGTCAATGGTATAATAAAGATTTCTACTACGTCGTGTCACTCACTGTGTATTCTTCATGTACAATAATGATACTGAAGACTCACTGAATTACTTTTCGAGTAAGAAGCTAAGAAATGAAGTGATATATCAAATTGTTATAAAGATTGCTGATACTGTTTTAGATGATCTTTCTGTCTTCATCCATGAAATTTAGGTTAGAATGCAGTGTGACGTCAGATATCACCCCCTATATTTGAACACATGGTATTATTAAAATATACATTGTGTAGGACTCAATTTATTTCTACCTATTTGTTGTAAATAAGTTAACAAAATCATCAGGCCATAAGCATATTGACTGTAGTCATTTTCAACACCAATTATCTTTTTTCTATGCTCACATCACTGAGTGCCTAAGACAGAGCGTGTCTCATACTGAGGACCTATCAAGCTTTCTTGGTGGCATGCTAGAAAAGGACTTAATGCCTAGGATGACTGTGTACACTGGTCCATCCTACCTGAGAAAATAAAACAAGTGCAACATTAATTTTATAGTAAATTATCCCTCGGATGGCATGCGATAAAATGAAAACTTCCTCTGCATTTTCCAAAATGAAACCTAGTGTTCAAAGACATCCTTTACTCCCAGCAGAAGCTTGGCACTACACCTTTAAATTGGAGCAGGCATTTACTTCGCTGATAGAAGTACTTTAATAGCAACATTTGAAAGTACTGGTTTAAGGGAGTACATTTCATTTTGTTATTTAATCTTTATTTTTTGAAAAAAAATTATTGATGCAACTTATCATTAAGACTACTGCATAATATGGCTATAAACACAGAATTAGAAGTTTTTAAAAAACAATTTCAGTAGAACCACCAAAAGCCTCAGGGTAAAAATTGTTATTCTTATTTGAATTATTCTTATTCTTACTAATATAAATAATATAAGTAATAATTATAATTATTCTTCTTAATTGAAATTCTTATTTCCTTCTAGACATGATCATCTGCAACAGACAGGGTCTTGAGTCTTTTCAAGGGTATGCATTTAATTTAGGTCTTAGAGGTGTCCATCAGGAACCCTTATGCAAAAGCATGTTAAACTGCTTTTTTGTACAAACACGATTTTTCTGTTTATGCAACTTCTTTTAGAGGAATTGAATGTGATTATTTTTATATAAAAAATGAAATGCAAATAATATCCCTTAAATTACTTATATACATTACCTTGTATCCCCTTACGGAAAAGTAAGCTGAGTAATAAAAGAAAGAAGAACTGTGTATACACACACACACACACACACACACACACACACACACACACGCACACGCATGCACACATACACACATTTTTTAAAGAACTGTTTACTAATTCTCCTTAAGTTTGCCCTGAGAATAGGTTTCCGTTTTAGAACTAAGTATGTATATTTTCTTCAATTTAATGCAGACTCAGGAAAAAGCTTAGAGAAATACTGCCTTAAATATACTGCCAGTAAGAAAAAGTAAAAGCATTAAGTAGAATTTACTGTCAAAGAACAGAAACAACATCCATTAGTCTGTCTAATGCCAAAAAGTTAAAGTAGATTTATTTGTATTTTAATAATAATAATAAATAAGAAGCATTCCATAGTTTAAGAGCAGAGTCAAAGTAAATGTATCATTAGATATTGGAATAAAAAATCCCATGCTATTGAAAAGGCCCTTCATTTTAAAAATCATAATTTGATTAATTATTCTGATTTTATGAATTTTATTAGTAACAAGTTTTCAAGCTAATAAATTATGATAGTTTCACCACAGACATTCCCTTTTGCTAATATCTGATGAATTATTATCCATGGAGCTAACAACTAGATCTTGTTCAACCATATACTTATACAGGAAAACAGAAACACAGATGCTCCTCTCAAATACACTTATCTGCCATGGATATCACTGAAAAATATGCACACATCATAAAGAGTAGGTATATAAGAAATGTTAGGTTTAGTTTGAAATATTCTATATTCAAATTTAAGTTTTAAGTTGACCTGTACCTTTCTTAGTTATGACTTGCCGAAATATAACAAATGCATAATATTTAACTTATTCTTGTTTCATAAACATTTTTTGTTCTACACTAGTTTCAGACATTTCTTGGTTTTACATAGGTCCATGGAAATGAAGGAGATTCTATAGAGGATCTCAGTCACTGCTAATCTCCTTTGATTTCAGATTTTACTCATGGGTATCCATTCCTTGCTTCTCAGTAAATTTTCTACTTTAGCCCTGGATTGTGGCAAATAGCAATAATCAAAAAGGATTCATGTACTTATAGGTATCAGGAAAAGGATTAATATAAGCACAACCAGTCTGTGACCAATCCAATTTCAACTGAATTGTGACAATATAAAGACATAGTTTATTTTCTGCATATGCACCTATGACAGTGGGGAGAAAGAAGGAATAGGAATTTCTGATTCTTTTTTCACTCATTATGTCTTTATTAACATATTCTTTCCAACTGACACTATAGTCGGTGTCACCTTAGAGTGCAATGTACGCTAAAGATTTCTTCCAGCATGTGAAATAATTTCCTTCTTTTCCAAACCAAACTCTAAGTCTCCAGTTCTATAGCCACAAAACTTATCATCAACTAACTGCAACACATGTTTCTCCCTCCATTATCCTTGAGTAATAAAGATGAGTCAAAGTTCCCTCTGACATTTATGCATGGAACTAGAATCCTTTTAAGAGTTGTTTATGAGCATATTTACTTTCCTAATTATATTTGCTTAGGGGAATATCAGGACTTGCTTACACACTAAGTCAGATCATCCACTGTGAATAATAGTGCCATACAAATGTGACTTAGGATTATTGTAATCAACAAGCACAGATCAAATTGTTCTGAAGAGTTTGGAACAACTGCTCAAAACTGCTCAGTAAAACTCACAGGATGCAAATGTACAATCAGAAATGAGCTATCTTTATGTAATAAAATATAATTTTTCAATTTTTAGCATTTTCCTCATTTGTTGAGAGAGCATTCAGTGCAGTAAGTGTAAAGGTTCATGAGCTTTCCAAGAACTGTGACATGATTTTAGTCATTTGCATGTCTTCAGTAAGCCTCAGTGCAGAGAATATGCATATTTCATCAATTTAAAATGCATGTATTTGGGATGCCTAGGTGGATCAATCCATTAAGTGTCCGACTCTTGCTTTCAGCTCAGGTCATGATATCACGTTTCATTTTGTGCCCCATGTCAGGCTTTTTGCTGACAGCATGGAGCCTGCTTAGAGTTCTCTCTCTCTCTTTGCCCTTCCTCTGCTCACACACACTCTCTCTCAAAAATAAAAATAAATTTTAAAATGCACATTCTTAATAATTTAACATCTCTGAAATTGGAACATATCTTACAATCAATGACACGTCCTAGTTTCTTTTTCTTTCATTTTTTTTTTACTCCTCAGTGGAACATACATATTAGTGCACCTTACAATCAGTGACGCTTTTGATTCAATTGAGCATATGGTAGTAGGTGTTCACTAAAAATGTATTGCAGTTGAAAAGCAGCATATCATGGTGGAAAGATAGTTCTAGGATCCAGCTTAGAGATATATGGCAATATACGGAACTGAAGCAATAGTGTTTGTGAGGAGACTGGATTTGAGCACTAAGAGTAGATATTTTTAGCAGAGGGAATAAGCTACTTTGACTTGGTAGACATGTTGTTCATGTATAAAAGGACAGGCACATCTCTCTCATGGGCAGAATGGAGATTTGGAGAAATTAGGTGACATAAAACACAGGGGAGGAGCAGGGGTAATTAGGGAAGAGAACTTACAACTCTTGGATATTTTATTGAAGTGAAGGACAAGATCTTTCAACTGAGGATGAGGCTAGCTCTCACTAGCTGCGAAAGGCTAGTGAATAATTTGGGTCTTCGTGGTGCACCTGGGTGGCTCAGTCGGTTAAATGTCCGATTCTTGATTTTGGCCCAGGTCATGATCTCACAGTTCATGAGATTGAGCCCCACATGGGGCTCTGTGCTGCCAGCTCGGGATTGATTCTGTCTCACCCTCTCTCTACCCCTTCCCCACTTGCACGGGTGTGTGGGCTCTCTCTCACCCTCTCTTTCAAAATAAATAAATAAATAAACTTGAAAATAATAATGATAATAACAATAATTATTATTTGGTTCTTCCTGTATACAAAAAAAAAAAAAGGATGAAAATCCTAAAGCAATGTTTTGTGAGGTTCTGATCCAAATGACCCAGAGGAGAGGTGCAGCCCTATAGCCAAAGGAGTTGAAAAGAGGCCTCCTCCATAATTTTTTTATAACCTAGACACTTCCCTCTGGTCCAGCGTTTATACCCCATTCAATAAAACAAAAGCCCTGAGATTGAAAGTAATGTTGAAAAAACCAGTCTTCTGGCATTTTTTTAAATGAATGGACACGTCTTAAATTTATCTAATCAACTTAATCTGGTCAACCCAAACACCTTAATACCAACTGCCATTAGGAATAAAGAGTGGGAAGGAAAAATCTAGTTTTTATATTAAAAGGAATTAAGTAAAAAAGGAAGAATGGACCTACTATAATTCCAAGTTAAATAATGTTAGGCCATCTAAAGGGCAATTCTAAGTCTTAACCTAGATTGGATAAGACAAAAATAAATACATAAATAAAGGTAGAATATAAAATTCTCTTTATATATGTATGCCAAATTGTTATGTGTCAGAATTCCTGTGTGTTATAATCTTGGCTTCTGGTCAGGTTGGGCAAGTAATAAACTAAGTAGTTTTGTGTTCAGATGGAAACATTTCCTCTATTATGTTGTGTAGCATTACTGCTTATTAGAAAACCCAGCATCGTAGGCTGAAAAAGTGCAACACTGGCATTCTTGGTCTTGGAGGATTCTAGGATAGAAACCATCTTGCTGTTTTTAATCATTCTCCCTGTTTCTGCCAGAACCCAGGAGAGTTGGCCCCATTTCTGGGGAGAAGCAGAATTAACACCTTTTGTGTTAATTGCACTCTCCACAGAAATAGTTTCATTTATATTTTTGAGTGTGGAACCCATAATAATCAGATTATGAGAAAAATCCATCCAAATACTTATATGATTTTCTCTAAACCTTATTTCTTTAATTTTTAAAAATATTTACTTATTTTTGAGAGAGAAAGAGGGAGAGAGAGAGAGAGAGAGAGAGAGAGAGAGAGAGAACGAACATGAGTGGGGGAGGGCACAGAGAGAGAGAGAGACACAGAATCCAAAGCAGGCTCCAGGTTCTGAGCTGTCTGCACAGAGCCTGAAGCGGGGCTTGAGCCCATGAACCCTGAGATCATGACCTGAGCTGAAATTGGACACTTAACCAAATGAGCCACCCAGGCGCCACTAAAACTTATTGTAATTTTTTTTTTAACTTGAAAACATTTTAGGATTCTGTAAAGTGTCCAGTGGTGCTCTTATATTCCTTATTAACTGATACCTTTGGAAACCATACTTCCGTGTGTCCCTTATTCTGCCTCTAGAAGATGCAGAAGTGAAGAAAGGGAAGGCATGACTGGGAAGTAGAAAAGCAGTTGTGTTACTACAAGGGAGGGAACCTCTGGTGCTAGCCAATGAACCACAGATATGGTTTATTATATCACGGAGGCTATTTGGATTGATAAAGTCATAATGTGGTTGATATATAGGAGAAAAAGAAACAATTACAGAAATACAACTCCTGTAATAGGTTTAGTGAGAAAGAGCAATGAGTGAAAAGATTAAGTAATAATTCGTGCCCTGAAATTGCACTTGTACAAAATAAGCAAGAAAAATATGGTCGTGATGGGAGGAAAGAGCAGGCAGGAAAGGGGGCGGTATGCACAGGCCAAGAACAGCCAGCTGGCCACCAGTGAGGTGCGGAAAAATGAAGGAGGAAGGGGGAAAAGGTAAGAAAAAAGAATGTCAAGTAGGGTGATCTGAAGAGTCACTAAGTTCATCTTCCAAGTCATGCAAAGCTGAGAGAGCAACTTTTCCCTCCAGCATGGCTTGAAGGGTGGCATTGCACACTGCATGCACCTGCTGTGTCATGTGGTCCAGACAGAATTCACATAGGAACCACAGGCTTTGCATTCAAATCTTGATCCCCAGAAATCACCAATTTTCAGAAAACATCAATAATAATTTCAGAATTCACAGTAACCCATTCATACAATATAAATCCCATTAATGATTTTAGCTGTCCATTTGAGACAAATTGAAGCAATTTTTCACTGTGTTGGATATTTTTTAAATGAATATTTTGCCTGTTTGTTTTCACTAATTTACTGGTAAATTTACTTGAAATGGTCAATCCAGCTCTATAATTATGCAAAGCTAATGGATTTCTTGGACTAAGTCATTAGATAATTATATTAGTTAATGTTCTTTTGGTCACAAGCAATGAAAGCAGACTCAGCGCAAACAAAACCTGGGAAGGCAGTGAAATCATTTATGTCATCAAAAGAACAGTTGTGTAAACAAGACTTACGAAGGGACTGAACCAGGCCAGCCAGCTTTAAATACTCGTGGTCCTTTCCTCTAGACCAGAGCAGAGGCAAGAAAACTATTTTTTTTTCCATAAAAAGCCGGATAGAAAACATGTGAGGTTTTCTGGGCCATACAGTCCCTGTCACCCGATGCTACCACTGTACTGTGAAAGCAGCCACACACAACGTGCAAATGAATGAGCACAGCTTACTCCAATAAGTCTGCATGGATGTATACGAAATGTAAATGTCATGGAATTGTCTTGTGCCACGAAATATTATTGTCTTTTGCCTTTTTTTTTTTTCTCCAACCATTACAGAAATGCAAAAACACACAAACAGGCAGCAGCCTGGACTGGACTGTTAGACTTTGTCCACTTTTCCTGGAAGAGGCTGCCAAGAACCCTCAAGAACTTTTGATCTCTCTTCGTTCAAAGTTTAAAATTCTGGAAAAGA
Source organism: Suricata suricatta (assembly GCF_006229205.1). Taxonomy (NCBI): domain Eukaryota; kingdom Metazoa; phylum Chordata; class Mammalia; order Carnivora; family Herpestidae; genus Suricata; species Suricata suricatta. The sequence goes on along the minus strand of NC_043712.1, from coordinate 40,200,021 downwards.
AAATCCTATTGTCTTATTTGAAGCTGGCTTTCTACTCTTAGATCAAATGTCCTCTGCCAGATGGGAAAGGACACACAAGGAAGCAGAGGCTCTGGAAGCTGACGTATCCTGGTGATCAGAGGCAATTATCAGAAAAGATTGGGCAGGGGATTGTTGAAAACTAAGCGGCCCCTTCTGCAGAAAACCTACTACAATAACACTATTTCTTTTTCTTTGTCTCCAGACTATTAACAAATGTAAGTCCTTAGTAGATAGGACCTTGGTTAATCAGTGCATCCACACTTCAACTTTGTTTTGCCTCTTTATCTCTTCCTGTCTTTGAGATAAGAAATAAATTCCCCAGGTGGGACACAAGAGCCACTAAACATCCGTGCAACCTTGCTTTGATCTATTCCAAGTTCCAGGATACCTTACTTGAAAAAGTTTCAGAAGCTTAAAAATTTTAGCTGCTTAAAGATGTTTCAATCTACTACCTGCATGAAAATATGTAATTTGTGAAGAATGGTGTAGAGATTCTTCATAATCCCTATCACCAGGCCCTAATAATCTGACTTCAACATAAACTAATAATCTGCCACCCCCCTCCAATGTCTCATGTCCCTCCTCTACTAAACACACTTTTCTGTACACAGCTTTGTGACCTGCAGAATATTCTATCTAAAATACACTTTCTTCCTCTTTCCTTAACTCACACAGAGTTAACTGTGCTTTTAAAACACTGTTTTTCCTTACTGTAGATATATCACACCTGCCTAATTTCTTTCAAATATTGAAGTACAACTATTAGTTTAGGCTTTTATTATTATTGTTTCCCCTTTGGTCTCTCCCATCATGTATATGTTGACTTAAATACAAGATGCTCTAAGTTCTCCCACAATGTGCCATCTGCAAACCTTCTGCTTTCTCTCTTAATCCAATGTTACATACCCAGTAAATCTTTATTGACAATATTGGAGTTATATGTGAACTACCTAAAAATAAGATATGGGAGGTTTTCCTCCTACCTGCATGCATTATGTTTGAAAAAGCATCAGGGAGAGGTGCCTGAGTGGCTCAGTTGGTTAAGCATCTGACTTCAGCTCAGGTGGGATTCCACCTTAGGTGGGTTTGAGCCCTGCGTGGGGCTCTGTGCTGACAGCTTGGAGCCTGGAGCCTATTTCAGATTCTGTCTCCCTCTGTCTGCCCTTCTGCTCACACTCTGTGTTTCTCTCAAAAATAAATAAACATTAAATTTTTTAAATGGCTTTGGGGAGGGGCGCCTGGGTGGCTCAGGTCATGATCTCGCAGTTTGTGGGCTTGAGCCCTGCATCTGACTCTGTGCTGACAGCTAGCTCAGAGCCTGAAGCCTGCTTCAGACTCTGTGTCTCCCTCTCTCTCTGACCCTCCCCTGCTCATGCTGTCTCTGTCTCTCAGAAATAAATAAAACATTTTTAAAATTAAAAAAAATAAGAGCTTTGGGGAAATAACCTTATTTTTAATAGCCTATTAGAGTAGGCATAATTCCAAAATGGGCTTCAAGATTTCCACCTACTGATATGAACATCCCTGCTTTATCCCACCTCTTCAAGTGTGAGCTCAACCTATGAACATGATGGGGTATAACTCTCATAATTATGTTACATGGAACAAGAAATTTTGCAGATATAGTTAACCCTAATTAGGTGACTCTGATTAAATAAAAAGTGATATTATCCTGGTGAGCAGGACCTAACAGGTGAGCCCTTTAAGAGAGGGAGAGATTTCAGAGAAATGCTCTTTTGCTGGCCTTGAAGTAATGAATGGACAAAGTAAATATAACAAATAATTATTTCACACAATGGAATATTGTTCAGCCATAAGGAAGAGGAAAATCTTGCAATTTGCAACAATATGAATGAAGCTAGAGGATATTATGTTAAATGAAATAGGCCAGACAGAGAAGGACAAATACTGTATGATCTCACTTAGATGTGGAACTTAAATAAAGAAAAAAAATTTTCACCCTCATAGACACATAGAATGGTAGTTACCAAGGCCTGGGAGTGTTGGGGGGAATAATAAGATGTTGCTCAAGGTACAGTCTATCAGTTATGTGATGAGTAGGTTCTAGAGTTCTAATGTACAGCAGGGTGACTCTAGTTAACAATATTGTATTACACATTTAAAAATGTGTTAAGAGCAGGTATTAAGTGTTCTCATCTCACACACCCACAAAGGTAACTATGTGAAGTAAAAGGTATATTCATTAAGTTGGTTGTAATCATTTCACCATGTGTATTAAATTATCATAGTGAACACTTTAAATATATACAATTTTCAATAAATTTGGTGGGGTGAGGGAATGATGGAAGATGACACAAATTTCTGTTTCGTAAGGGGACCTATGGAGGGGGCCAGGCAGAAGGAAACAGATGGAGAGAAACTGCCCCAGGGAGCTATACTAAAGAATTACAAGCAGGAGCTTCAGCTGCATGTGACTTAGGATGATTTCAATGATGATGAGGTCTTACACTTTGAAGTGCTGATATTTGGATTTGATGTTGGACTCTGATTTGGAGATATGACATGATTTAGATTTAGATTTAGATTATGTGATTTTGAACTTCAAGCCAATACTGTGATAGGAGATTTGGGAATTGTGATAAAGGGTGGATGGATTTTACATTTGGGAAATATGAGAATTTTGGGGGTCAGGGGGCAGATTGTAGTGGCTGGAATTCTAATATAGCTCTGAAGATTCCTGCCACCGATTGTATATATTTGGTATCATCCTCTTCCATTGAGTTTGAACAGAACCTGTGTGTATGATGAAATAAAGTTCTCATGATTAGGTTCCTTCATCATGGCAAAAGAAAGGCATTTTCACATAATGCAGATCTCTAATTCATTGACTTTGAAAGAGATTATCCTTGGTGAGGCTGACCTAATCAGATGAGTTTTTAGAAGAGGAACCCTCTTGCTGACCTGAAAGAAAGGAAATAAGCACATGGTGAACTGCCTATAAGACGTGTCACCTGGCTAGGATCTGAGGGGTGACTTCAGGAGTTGAAAGTGCTGCTAGCTGACAGCTGAACAAAAAGGGAACATCAAACCTATAGAAGCAGGAACTGAATTCTGCCAATAACCACATGAACTTGGAAGAGAACCTTAACCACCAAAAGGGAATGGAGTTCCAGCTATCATCTTGGGTTACATCTGGTGAGATCCGAGCAGAATATTTAGCTAACTAGTACCGGAACTTCTGACCTACAGACACTGTGAGATAATAAATGGATGTTATATTAAACACTTAAGTTTGTGATGATTTGTTACACAGCAATAGAAAGCTAGTACAACTGCATTCTGATGATTCGTCTCAGTTCCCTGATGCTAGCCTCGTGTGCCTTTTGACTGTAGTTTTACTCTGCATCCAATTCTTCCAAAGAAAATTTTGTACACATTTGCGTAATTCTCTCATGAGTACATTAAATACATGGTTTCTCTTATCCTCCCTTTATAGGAAAGTTCAAGTGTTTCTATATTCATTGTCTGTTCATTGTTTCTATCCTGGCACTGAAATCAGTGTTATTTTTCATTTGTTTTTAAGCCTTTTTTTCTTTACAATTTGATCAATGTTTATGCTTGGTTCACGGCTAATCCAAAAAACCCCCACACTATTAGAACTTTCATCTGTATATGAGGTTATTTTATGTCCCTGTTGTATAAAGCAAATAACTACATTCCCTCAGCAGGAAAAAGATCCAGCAACACAGCCAATTGTCACTTCATTAAACGCTTGTCCTCAATTAGTTTCTTTTGGTAGCCTGAAATCACATGAGCTGTTCATGAGTTTATTTCACCAATTATTGCTTCAGCCAAGACACAGGAACTAATATTCCCAAGATCTTATTTTTTTAGGTATTATCATTTTTAATATCAAAAAAGCCTCAGGGCACCTGGGTGGCTCAGGCTGTTAGGTGACCTCAGGTCATGATCTTGCCGTTTGCAAGATTGAGCCCCACATCAGGCTCCTTAGCACCAAAAGCAAGGAGCCTGCTTGGGATTTTCTCTTCCTCTCTCTCTGCCCCTCCCCTTCTCATGTGTGCCCACTTGTGCTCTCTCACTCTCTCAGAATAAAGAAATAATTTTTTTAAAGTCTCAAGATGTAAATGTATAAAATAATACATTAAGAAATGAATCACAAAATACTATGTGAAGTAGAAAAAACTACACCAGAGTTATAAACCATCCTTTCTGAAATTTTAAATAAAGCTATTCCTAAAATATCTATTGATAATTTAAAGATAGAAAGAGCACATTAAACATAATTATATGTGATTTTTAAGAGAACATATAATTTGAATTTCCTTAAAAATAAATGATATACATTGAAGTAGTTATGGTTAAAGAGAGAGAGAGAGAGAGAGAGAGAGAGAGAGAGAGAGAGAGACTAAAAAAATTTAAAGTCGATAGTACCTTCCCGAAATTGAAGGGACAAAGATCCAATAATGGTCATCAATGTTAGTAAAACCTGAACTTTTTAAGGTGGCATGGATAGTGAAGAGAATGCAAAAAGTTCAGAACATTTCTTGACACATAACTGCAAGATTTGTATGGTGAAGCCATGTAAGGAGATATTATTTATTAAGGAAGAGAATTCTTCCAGCGTCCAAGAAGTTTCATGGTGAATCCCACCAATAATGGTAGCCTTGTTTTCCTAAACTAGTTAAATAAGAGCTGTCTCATCCTTCAGTGTGCTAGGATTTTGTGTCCATTGCATTTGCTTTTGCTTTGATCCTGGATTTTAAGCGCCATTCTTGATCATAACAGTCTGAATCTACTCTCCTACTCTCCTCCCCAGCAGTGAAATGCTGGTCTGATCTAAGGTATCACTAGGTGTGGATTCTGGTCTCATCTGTAGGGGATCAAAAGCAAACCGATTGGGTCTCAAAGTCTGTTCCTGAAGTGTTCCCTTAGCAGCCTGTTGCCTTGCCCAGACCCCAGTCCTTACTCTTGGGCTCCATGATGCTGATTTGTCTATGCCACTCATCCTGTGCACATTTTTCATCATTTTCTCCAGGTACTGTGAACACAAGCTGCTGTCTACAGAAAAAAAAAAATTGATTAACTATATGGAATGTAGAAGACATTTTAAATACTAAAGAAATACTAGAACCAAATAACAAGCTTCCTCCTTTCCCTCAGGTCAATTTTCCTTTCAACAATTCTCCATTATAATTTTCCTTTTCTAGGTGAGACTTTATGTCCCCGATCTTTGCCCTTTTTAACCGGAACAATTCACTTTTTCAGTCTTTGTCTTCTGTTTGCATCCTACTCTCAGGCCACTTAGGTGACTTCATAATACACTAGTGGGTGTTGGCTTACAGTGTATAATAGCTTGTTCGAATCATGCCCCAAAGACCTCACATATCACAACAAAAAATACCAATCAAGTTTTTTCCCCCAAAACATCAAAGCCAACTGCCCCTAAAATGAATCCAGTCCTCATATGTAGAATATGTAAACACTAAATATGATATTATTGAATTATTACTTGTTCTTTCTCTTAGATTACTATTATCATTGGACCTGGTGTTACTATTACTGCTGCTCTTACAACTATCATCACAATTACCACCATCACCATTATCATTACTACTAATAGGGAGCAGTTCATCATCATGCTTGTTCTATATCAAAACCTAGAGCTTTTAGTGTTCCATTGTCCTCAGATATTTATTATTAACATCTGTGGTAGATAGCCTCTACAATAATGCTCTGTCTCTTGGTATTATTCATGACATTGTTAATCCCTCCTCTTACTTGTGGGTTCTACTGGTGACTCACTTCTAAAAATAAAATAGGGCAAAAAACATTCTCAAGACCAGATTACAAAAAGACTCTGGATTCTGTCTTGCTTGCCCTCTCTTGCTCTTCTGCTTGCTGATTCTGATGGAAGCCAGCTGACACGTTGTGAGTGGACCTATGGAGGAACCACATGGAAGGGAAGTGATGGCCAGGAAGAGCATGAGGTTCTCAGGCCAAAGCTGTCACGGGACTGCTTTTGGCCAACAATGATGTCATTGGATTTGGATGCAAATCCTACCACAGTTGAGGCTCGATATGATTACATCCATAGCTTCCACCTTAATTGCAGCCTTAGAGAAATTCTGAGTCAGAGGACCCAGTGTGTAGATTTCTGAACCACAGAAGATCCATTGGCATAAACTTGATTTGTTTTAGGATATTTTGTTATGCAGCAATAGATAACCAATAAATTACTTCCCATAACTGAGTTTGTTGTCTCTTTCATGGTTCTGTAACTCCTTTCACATGTGATAGACTGAAAAAACAAATGGAGTAAAGAGTTGTGGGAAAAAAAGAGTGTAGAGTTTGTTCATTAAATCCGAAAGGAATCTGAATCATGTTGAATCAGATGAGTTTTATCAGTAGTTAACCCCTTGATGTGCTTTATAAGACTGGTGGTTGCTCAGCGCTCTGACACTCATGTTACACACTTGTGGAGCACCTGGTTTCCTAAGTCCCACGTGTTCTGCTGATAGTATGCGTATTTTCTTCTCAGGGCACAAGACGTTGAAAGACATAGAGTTTTTAGCTCTCCAATTACCTTCTCTCTCCATTCCTGTGCATTAATCATCACCACATTAGATTCAGGAGTGAATAGAAAGGAAAAGAGACCTTCCATTGATACGGTTTCCCCAGGTTTCCACTCCATCTGCTTCTAGTCAACCTAAAGCTCACTTGGCTTCTCTTATAATGAAAACTCCCAGGAATATGACTGAACACTGGTGCTGTCTGAGGCGGAACCTTCCAGCTGCTTTTCATGATGACTTGTGTTTCTTCCTCAGGTTGTGGATGCTTTCACATCAGTTTCTTCTTTCACTGCCTATCTCAGTATTTCTCTTTAAGCACTATTCAACAGTTGCTCCTGTGTGTTCTATCTAAAATTACCAGACTTTCTCTGTTATATATTCTGATTCCGTAGAATCTGTATGTTTGACAAGCATCCTAGGTGACTCTTGTCCACAGGAAGTTTTCTTTTTTTTTTCAAATATTTATTTATATTTGAGAGAAAGAGACAGTGTGCAAATGGGGGCGGGGCAGAGAGACAGACACAGAATCTGAAACAGGCTCCAGGCTCCAGGCTCCAAGCTGTCAGCACAGAGCCGGATGTGGAGCTAGAACTCACACACCAGAAAATCATGACCTTTGCTGAAGTCGGCCACTTAACCAACTGCACCACCTAGGCGCCCCAGGGAAGTTTCAAAATCACAGGAAAACAACCTGAAACCAGGCCTGTGCTGAACTATTACCTAGAAATACTAATGGTACTAGTAGTTCTCTCACATAACTTATTTCAAGCCATTTAAATTTTGAACCTTTTTAATTCCACACCGTTACAAGTAAGCTGTACCTTTTCCTTAAAAAAAAACCCTATATTTTAATATTCACATAAATGAAATCCAACACATCTATGCCACAGGCACTACCTCACTCTGTGATACGGAAGAATCAGACATCTTTCCTGTCCCCTGAGGAGCTCCTACTCTGGCAACACAGTTGAAATTGAAGTAAAAATGGAGAAGAAAATCCTTCGGAAATGGAGAATTAGACATACCAAGACTCTATTCAAAATCCAAACCACATGTAAGCACAGTGTTATATCAAGGATTTTTATTCTTAAAATCCAAGTTTAAAAGGAAACATATCAAGTCATATACTTGGGAGTATATAACATCACTTTTTATGGGATGAGGTGGGAAGCAGGTCTCATGGAGCCAATCTTTGTTTCACCTCATACACTGTAATTAATTAAATTCATAGTGTTTTTACATGAGGAATATGAAGTACTGTAAGTGGTATTTATGAATATGGTAAAGACAGAGTCATTCCTTACGATTTTGCATCTTAGCCAGAAAAAAAAAATGTCAGTCGGGAAGAGGAACTAGAGTTTGATGGAAGAGGTTGGAAAAGAGACAGTTAAATATGGACTAGTGGGGTATGTTTTAAAAGGTGCTTCCAAGTCATATGTCTGTAACTCAGCAAGCAAATATACTTATTACATGCTAATAAGCTTGTCAATAATGGAAGTCAATATGAGCAGATCAGAGGCTTTGCTTTTTACATCTGACCCTGAATTCTGAAATGCAACTTTGACATTATCTTTAACCATACATTTTGCCAAATGACATATAATTATGACTATGATAACTTTAGGATGTGTCAACATCTCCATTTAAAATTTAGGAAATGTGCATTCCTTTTTTGCCAGTAATTCTCTGAGTGTATCAATAAAAAGTGCACTGACTTCCGGGATGTAGCTATGCCCTTTATATGCTGTCATTATAAAGAGGACTTATTTCAGAACCAAATGAAGATTCAATGGTGAATCTCTACCAACAGTTTATGAAATCTAAATCTTGGAGTTGCTGAGGTGCAGTGTTCACATAGAGTCCTTTGTATGAAATGGATTGGAATCTTCAATGGTCTTATATCTCCTTGACAGTTAATTTTGTACCTTATTCGCAAATGTAGCACTTTGTATGAAGCAGTTCGCCATCGATGTTACAAATCCTAATGAAGTGCTTTACCTCCTGCCAGATTTCAGTTGGGAAGGCTTTCAAATGTGTTTCCATTTATACATGCCTGCTTTTTACCCTCAGTGCACAATGAAATCCTACTGAATAATGTGTTTTATTTTCTATTTCCTTTCTCTGGGATATATGTTGAAAGACAGAAATTAGATTGGTGTTATAAATGCAAAGAGAGAAAGCCAATTAAGTCATAAAAAATTGGATAGGCTTTGCCTAATGTAGATGTATTGTTATAAATAAGAGATGTGTAGAAGCCTGTAGACTTTTGGATTATATGCTCCATGCTACTGATTTTAGTTTTCTATCAATAGTGAGACAGCAAGGATTCTATTTTCTTTTCTGCTAGCACCTGCTAGACCTCAAACACTGTTCATAAAAGCTTGTAGTTTCAGTGTTTTAGAGATCTCATTGTGTATTTTTTCATCTTTCTGGCCCAGAGTCATCAAGAACAGCAAAGTCCAGGCATCTTAAGAAAAGTATTAACTAGGATTTCAAAAGCAACATTAAAGAGATACATTATGCCAAATAAATTAAACCTAGAAAAATCACACACACACACACACAAATTTAAACAAACCACTTGGTTTGCTTTCAGACTACTCAGCCCCATTTGTTCTGACAATTGTAAATCTATGCTTGATCGCACTGGGAGAGGAACTTTGGTAAGCTGACAGCAAAGGCTCAAACAATGATATATTTGGCTTCCATGTTTTGATATTTTTAAACTAAAACACACGGTGTCTTGATTGATCACAAACATGGTCTTGATTTAAACAATCCTACTGATCATGAGATGCATGCTTGTTTTATCACCCAAAGATAGAAAATTTAAAACCATGCTAATAAACCAAGGTATTTAGCATCTATTCATTTTTAGAATCATCAGTATCATTTGAAAACTTACTAAGAGAGGCATATATCTATTGTTTCTGTTGTTGCAAGTATGATTGAGCTATAATTCAAAAAAAGCTGGATACAGATTTCAAAGCAATTGTTTATATACACTTGGTCTTCTAAGACAGCAATAATAAAAGCCTTATGTGTTACTCTCTGACAGGTGCTGTGCTAAATGCTTATCTCTATCACCTTACCACATCCTCTCAATAATGTTATTTTGCAAATAAAGAAACTAAGGCCCAGGGAACATAAACCTACCCAAGGTCCCCAATGTTGTACATTTAGTTTAAAAACAAAAACAAGGTAGGAATTGAACCCAGACAACTTGCTTCCAAAATCAGGTTTTTTTAAGTGCTGCAATTTTCTCACTTCTCTAGCTTTCTCAGATTCTTGCCTAAGGATTCTGCAGCCAAGGTAAGAAGGAATTAAAAAAAAAAAAAAAAACCAAGGATAAACTGGGAACTCTCAAGCACTATTAGTCTGGACTATTGACTGTCTTTGTAGCAATGATGAATGAGTAAAAAGGAAAAATATAGTTTTGGGTTTTTTTTTTTTTTTTTTTAAGAAAGCACTGGGCTAGCAACTCACAATGAGTCCCTGCCAACTTCACATTTAAATGTCTGTGCAGGCACAGGGGAGCCTGGGTGGCTCAATTGGTTAACCATCCAACTCTAGGATTCAGCTCAGGTCATGATCTCACAGTTTGCAAGTTTGAGCCTTGCATTGACAGTGCAGAGCCTGCTTGGGATTCTCTCTCTCTCCCCTCTCTCTCTCTGTCCCAGACTTTCTCTCTCTCTCAAAAATTAATATATAAACCTAAAAAATCTTATTAAAATAAATAAAATATGTAAGCCAAAAAAGTGTGAAGACACACAGAAAAGGTTTTAGAAAATTAGCTATGTAGGCCACTTCTTGTCACTATGTGTGACACATTTTATCAGCTATAGAAAATGGAGATGAACACACATGGACTTCGTATCACAGGACTGGTGTATTAAAAGGAAGATGAGGTGGGGCACCTGGGTGGGTCAGTCTGTTAAGCATCTGACTTCAGCTCAGGTCATGATCTCATGCTCTTTAGTTCAAGCCCCACATGGGGCTCTGTGCTGACAGCTCAGGCCTGAAGCCTGTTTTGGATTCTGTCTCCTTCTCTCTCTGCTCCTCCCTCACTCATGCTCTGTCTCTCTCTTTCTTTCAAAAAATAGATAAACATTAAAATAATTCAAATGGATAATGTATGGTAAATTCCTAATTATTTTGTCATTAAATATTGTCAGCATAGTGTCTAATCCTCTAAGATTTCAAAGGCCTACAAAATACTAGAAAACTAATTGAAAACCAAAGAGGATATTTACCATGACACACAAAATGAAGAAAATAAAAGGGGAAAGTTCAAAAAAATATACAACATATTCATAAAATATTACATCACATGAATTAATTGTAACAAACGCATGAGCTAGATTTACAAGGGTAGTAAATCAGAAGAGTACCAGAGAGGCCAGTGCATTCCTAAAAGTGTCCTTGCTTTGAATAAGTCCTTACCAGATTCTTAGCTCCTGACTTTGCCACCCCTGGCTCTTTACACTCAGTGCTACTGAACTCCATTCCTTCAGTTCAGCGTCACTCAGTTTCCAAGGCTAAATAGGTCTCACAAAAGCATAATCCCAAAGGCAATTCGTGCCTTTCTAGAAGTTGAGAGTGATATTATTCTGGCACAGGGCAATAGTGGCAAATTTGTGCAAGGTAGTTGCTAGTTCCCATGCTGTTCCCCAGCTCCAAGTTTCCTAGTTTCATTCCTTACCATTCACCACTTCTTTATGTCTACTACTTAGCATTAGATATCAACTATAGTCCCCAATCTAATTTTTTTTTCACTAAGTAGCCCTTAATAATATAGATTCTATTAAAAGCTCAGGGGATAATGTACTATTGACTCTTGGGCTCCAAGATGCACACTATGTGCCAGGTTGTAGTTAGGACTAACCTTCTTTGGTGATCTCCTTGTAAGCTATTATCTGAGTGACCTATGTACTGCCACATTTCCTTCCTCTTTCCTGACCCCTTTCTTCTCCTCCAGATTCAGGACGTGGCTCCTGATCCTCCTGGACTACTGCTCTTCATGAGTTACTGTAGAGCTCAGCCACTGCTTCTTGGGTCTTTGGAGATCTCCATTCATGTAACTCAAGATGGGAAAGGATGGTCATTCTTGTACAGTTGAATCCCTGGGTGGCCAGGCCCTAATGCATTCCTGGAATAATTGCAAGTCTCAAGCTTTATTGCTGGACATCACTCACCATGAATAAAAAGCATCCTTTATTGAAACTTCCTGAGATTATATGAACTGAACTCTCTTCTATGTTTCAATACATTTCTTCTGCCTAGTCTTCTTTTCATTCCATTTTGGGAGCCCATCAGGGATTCCACTTTTTGAAGTGAAAGACACATTCTTCTAATATTCCTATAGAAAGTCTCATACCTGTGAGAACATATTTAGAACACTCATATGTAGGGCTTTTTCTCTTCATATAATGGTATTGGATAATATAATTCAAAGTTCATTACAGATGGTGCACCTGGCTGGCTCAGTCAATAGAGCATGTGACTCTTGCTCTTGGGGTTGTGAGTTTAAGGCCCACATTGGGTGTACAGATTACTTATTAAAAAAATCTTTTTAAAAAGTCCATTCAAGTTTATTAGGCTTGGAAGAGAATGATGTCCTACATCAATGACTAGTGATTTATAAAAAGAGGGAGAAAACAAAAAAACATTTAAAACCCTTAAAGTTCTGAGTTACCACAGTTGTGGAAGGTATAAGGAATATTGTGGTCAAGAAATGTCAAGAAAAAATAACTAATTAGCTCATAGCAAGATGACGTATGGTCCCTGGATAGGGAAGATATTTCTCTTATCTTTTCTCCCCCGCCCTTTTCCATTTCTTATGTGAGGTTGTTAGATAACATACCCTTTTCACAAGAGGCCACCCACAGAGATTGATTGGCAGAGGCAGCTTTACAGGGTTGTGCTTTGGGCTAGCAAAGATTCCAGTAGTCTCTACACACAGGAAAAACCGGATACTTTATTATTCAGTTATCTATTTGGTTTAGTATATCAATCAAAATGGATAGCTAAGAAAAATTAAATAGAACGCTCATGTGCTGCAAAATATTGTTAGTTTGCGTGAACATGAAAGTAGAATTATAAGAACATTGACTTAAGGGTCTGTTTTCTTCCCCCTTGTATTCTTTTTTTTGTTTGTTTCTTTAAAGTACAAAATATTATCAGTGGGTATTGATATGAAGTATGCTAGCCTCTGGCATTTTCTACCTCAGCAAAGAGGATATTGCTGAGATGTGCACAGCTGTAGCAACTATGTCCTACATAAATGCATCTAGCCTGTCTTACATGACTTTTTATGTTCCCAGGGAACTGGGTCGATCTTACGAGGTATTTAATCTCCTGTGTGTATGTGTTATCTAAACTTCAAGGCCACAGCAAAAATCAGGAAGTGTACCTGTATATTTTTTTCAAGGCAGTATTATTTTCAAAAAAAGTTTTTAAAGCCTATTGTTACAATAAATGGCAGAAACACTGCTTTGGCATAAGTTCTGAGACCAAACCTTTCAGAGGAGTTCAGAAAAAACACAGAAGCTAATCAGGCGAGAAATAATTGAATAAACGATTAACAAATAAATACAACTATAATAGAATTCTATCTATGCATTAACAGACCATTTAACAACTTACATATTACATACAAGGAAAGCAGCATCTGTTATTTGAGATAAACATTTCTAATTTCTTTCTTTGGGGCAATTTTATTTCCCAAGTCTTTCTTTGTTAATACAAGAGGAAATAAAAACTGCAGGCAGAACTAAAACGAAAAGAAAAAGAAAAAGAAAAAAAGGGAAATAATTCATGTGTATTAGAAATTTAGGAGATGTATATTTAAGAATAATTTTTATAAAATCAACTTTAAAAATTTTTAGATATTTATTTTTGAGACAGAGAGACACAGAGCATGAGTGGGAGAAGGGCAGAAAGAAAATGGGAGACACAGAATCTGAATTGGGCTCCAGATTCTGAGCTGTCAGTACAGAGACCGACGTGGGGCTTGAACTCAGAAATTGTGAGATCATGACATTAGCTGAAGTCAGACACTTAACTGAGGCACCCCTATAAAAGCAACTTTTGAAGCAAATTATCAAATGTACTTTTGAGTAATTGTATATCACTTTAAAACTTTATTTGCAGTACTTCTAAAACAGTTTCTAAATATTTATAAGTCTAAGAACAATGTATGACGGTATGTATTACTAGCCATATTTGCATTGTGAGCAAGATAAATTATTGCAATTTAATTTTAAAAATAAATGTCACTCTGTCTTTCTCTCTGGTAAACCTTTTCTTTTTAGCCTCTTTTCCATTTTCCTCATTCTTACTGGCAGAAAATTCAGTGACGAAAGAGATGGAGACCATTCAGAAACAAAGTCATCAATAATAACTACTAAAACAAACACATTTTTGTAACTGGCTAATGTTGATAACTAAGCAAAAATGCTCAAAAACACAAATGGAATTTTGAAGTCATATACATTCTGAAAAGACAAGGATTCTGTTATTTTGGATGTTGAAATCTTTTAATAGGAAACTTTTCTTTTTTTTCCCTACTTTTCTTTTTCTCCTGACCCTGTACTAACATTCCCACATGAAAGCTATTGCTGATATTTGGGACATATTCCCAATTACGGGTTCCTAGTTCCATGGGACTTAATGACATTCAGAATAGCTATTAATGGACAGGACTGATGCAGTGTTCTCTAATGAATGAATAAATGAATGATATTTTAGATATATGGCCTGCTGTTTTGTATAGAGATGGAGAAGAAAATTGCACTATGAAGAGCGAAGACTAATTAACTTAATAACAAATACTGGAAAAGAAAAAGTAATGGTAAAGAAAAAAAAAAGGAAAATATGCTAAGATACAGGACAAACCATAATAAGGAAATGAGCCATAATTAGGATGAAAGGAAGGCAGAGGGTCCTGCTATTTATGTTCAAAATTCCACAGGGAGGTGATGGTGTTCTCACTGGCCAGGTCTTCTCTAAACTCATAATTTGCATTTTGAAAAACACTATGCTATCATACAGGTTTACCTGTGTAAATTCAGGAGACGTCCTGTGTATGCACGCGTGTGCTTGTGCGTGTGTATACATGAATAACAAAGTTTAACTCTGAATATCTCAATATAGAGACAACATCATTATGTAGAAAATATTTCAAAGCTTTTGTTACTTTTAGTTAGCATCCCTGAAAAACAGTGTTGGTTTTTAAAGAAAATCTTAAATGAATATGAATTTAAAAGCAAACATATCCTGAACCCAGCTATCTTTACGAGCAAGTGTATATCAAATATTTAGAAGAGGATGTGGAAGAGAGCAACAACAACAAAAAATTTCAAGAAAATCCACTACCATATTATACTCTCAAAGAAGGCAGACAACTCTGTACATTTCTATACACCTCTCTGTGGTTCTATTGTTACTTTAAAAAGTTGAACGGAAAATAAAAAGAAGGCAAGGAAGATCCACATTTGCTTCATGCACCAGCTGACTTGAAGGTGAGAGACCTCATAGATATCATGTGCCGACCTCACAGTATTTATGACAGATGTTTACACAAGAACACTTCAAGCCATACCTGCCACATAGACAAGAAGGCTCTAACTGGTGAAGAGAAATTACACAGAAGTTAGTCTAAAGAACTTCTATTCATCTGTAAAGAAATGCAGTTCAAAGAAAAAAGTTTCTATCCTTCTGATTATTGCTGTCAAGCCTTGGGAAATTCATTAAAGGCTTTCGTAAGGATATGAGCTTAGTACAGGAAAACTCTACCCCCATACAATTAAATAATGATAACTCCAGTAAATGTATTCAAATAAATTATAATAAAACAAACATAATACTAAGAACAACAGAACCTCAATCAAAAAAATTTCCATGATTCCTAAATGCACAGAAGTAAACGGAATGGAGCCGCACGTTCGTAGGAGGTACTGACAAACCGATGAGAGGCAGAGGATCCAGACTGACTATTTGAATTAAGGAAGCTGAAATTAATCTGGGAATGCTGCCTGGCACCACAGCTGGTATAGATCAGTAGACCTTTGCTTGCAGGAGAAATCACTGCAGATGGAGCTTCGGGCAAGTCATCCCTTGGTTGAAATACTAGGACTGGAATATCAACAACATTACTTTGAGGCAGAGGCTTTTAGCTACTGACAGAATACCCTCTTCTGGACTGGGAGTCCACTAACAGAGCCCACAAAACCCAAAAGGAAAAATTTAAGCACACATATTGAAGGGGAATATTTCAAAAGAAATTCTTCCAAACTTCCAGGGAAGATGGCAGGGTAGGAGGACTCTAGGCTCACGTCACCCCATGGATACAACTAGATAACACTCACTCAAATAAACCAGAAAACAGCCCAAAGACTGGCAGAATAAACTCCACAAAATGCTGTCAAGAAGATGTCACAATGAAGAGAGGAAGAAGGAAGTAGGAAGGGAGGAGATGCAGTTGGGAATTAAAGGGACTCATGGGACTATATGCAGAAGGGAGGGATACCATCGCCACAGAGAGGTGAGAGAAACAGACTATTACACTAGGCAGCTCACATGGGGAGGATGAATCCCCATATTTGGCTTTGAAAACCAGAGGGACCAGACTTCAAATTTCATTAGTTCTTTTAACCAGCAGGATTTAAAACATGGCATTTAAAAAAAAAATCAGCAGGCTTCACTCTGTGAGAATTGGGAAGGTGAAAGGAAACTGAGTCCCTGCCTGTAAAAAGACAGTACAATAAATAGCTCAGAGATATAGCATAGAAGCAGCAGTTTGAAAGAAGCCTGGGAATACAGGAGGGAGAGTTACTTAGTAATCTCAGAGCATGTCTTGGAGGTACAGAAATCACTGGGGAACAACTCTAGGAATAAAGGAGCTAGAAAGTGCCATTTTTCTCCCATGCCTCCCAACATAAACACATGGCTATCTGCATGACTTACTGCCGAACTTGTTAGCATGGCTTTCCTGTCCCATCATGCTGTGCTTCCAGAGGTCCACCTCTCTGGATAGGCTGCCTTGGTCCCTCCACAGCAGGACTCTTCCCACAGAGGACAGGGGCATGCAAAGCTTGCTAGCTCCTCTGCCCCAAATCCTTGCCCCTGCACTGTTCTTTGACAGATCCACCCTCACTAATATACTCTTGGCCAGAGCCAATATAGAGTGGTATCACAGACTTGTCAGTGAACAAGCAGCCCATACAGTGGGAAGTACCACTCAAAATGACTCTTGACTTAGAGAGAAGGAAAGATAACAGACAACTGGTCTGTCTATAGGCCCTGCCCACCAGTGAAATCTAAGGAGACAACCAGGAAAAGTGCCCTCCAGGTTTGTGCTACTGGATCCCTGATACACACCTGATCTGACTCAGCTCAAGCTAAAAGAGTCCCCAGACTATCCCACTAAAACATCAGAGATCCAAACACTGCCCATAAAAGCCAAAGAGAGCCACTACAGAAAGCTGGACTGAAGGAAAAAGGGGCTCAGCCACAGCAGAGCACATGCATCAAAAATAGGAAACATCCATGAAGTGTCAGGTTCTAGTGAACAGGGGACACCTGCATAGTAGGGCACTAAAGGATCCATTCTTTATAAGGCCAATACATTCAAGTGAAGGAGACAGAGCTGTATTTTGTAACACAGAAACAGATACAGAGTTAGACAAAATGAGGAGACAGAGCAATATGTCCCAAATGAAAGAACAGGACAAAATTACAGCACGACACCCAAGCAAAATGGAGACAGGTAATATGTCTGATACAGAATTTAAAGTAATGATCATAGTTACTCACTGAGGAACTTGAGAAAGGAGTGTGAGACATCATTAGATCCTGAACAAGAAATGAAAGAACCAGTTAAAACATGAAGAATTCAATAAACGGAATTAAAAATATACTAGATGGAATAAATAGTAGATTAAATGAAGCAAAAAGAAAAAAAGAATCAGCGACCTGGAGGAGAGTAATGGAAAGTAATCAAGTTGAACATTGAGAGGAAAAAACAATTATGTAAAATTAAAAACAATTATATAAAGTAAAAAAGATTAGACCTGGGGCTCCTGGGTGACTCAGTTGGTTAGGTCTCCGACTTTGACTCAGGTCATGATCTCATAGTTTGTGGGTTCGAGCCACACATTGGGCTCTGTGCTGACAGCTCAGAACCTGAAGCCTGCTTCAGATTCTGTGTCTCCCTCTCTCTGCTTCTCCCCCACTGATACTCTGTCTCTCTCTGTCTCTCAAGAATGAATAAATGTTAAAAATTTTTTTAAAAAACTTTTAAAAATGAGATTAGACTTAGGGAATTCAGCGACACCGTTAAGCATAATAACATTCATATTAGAGGGATCGCAGAAAGTGAAGAGAAAGAGAAGGGGACAGAAAATTTATTTGAAAAATTAATAGCTAAAAATTTCTCATATCTGGGGAAGGAAAGAAAAATCCAGATCTAGGCACAGAGAGCCCCCAACAAAATCAACCCAAGGAGGTACACACCAAGACACCCAGAATATAAGGCAGTGAAGAGTAGTGGTAAAGGCAGAATTTTAAAAGCAGCAAGAAAAAAAAAAAACAGTTTAATACAAGAGAAACTCCATAAGGCTGTCAGCTGATTTTTCGTAAAAAATTTGCAAGCCAGAGGGAATGTCATGATACATTCAAAGTGCTGAAAGGGAAAAATCTGCAGCCAAGAATACTCCCAGCAAGGCTGTTATTCAGAATAGGAGAGATAAAGAGTTTTCCACACAAAATTTAAAGGATTATGACACTTTGGGGTGCCTGGACGGCTCAGTCAGTTAAGTGTCTGACTTCTTCAGCTCAGATCATGATTTCACAGTTCATGGGTTTGAGCCCCACGTCAGGCTCTGTGCTGACAGCTCAGAGCCTGAAGCCTGCTTCGGATTCTGTGTCTCCCTCTCTCTCTAGCCATCCCCTACTCATGCACTATTTCTCTCCATCTCAATAATAAATAAACATAAAAAAAATAAAAAAAGAATTAGGACCATTAAACCAGCCCCACAAGAAATGTTAAAAGGGACTCTTTGGGTGGAAAGGAAAGACCATAAGTAAGAGTACGAAAAGTAGGAAGTACCAAAGTAGTAATAATAGGTATATCTGTAAAAATCAGTCAAAGGACTCATAGAATACAAGGATGTAAAATATAACACCATATACCTAAAACATGGGAAGGACAAGAATAAAGAATGTGTTCAATTGTGAAACATGGAGAAAGTTATCATGGGATGCATGTCAAAAGAAAGCCAGAGTAGCAATACTAATATCAGACAAATTAGGTTTTAAATTTTTTAGAAACATTTTTTTTATTTTGAGAGAGAGAGAGAGACAGAGAGAGACAGAAAAAGAGAGAGAGAGAGAGAGAGAGAGAGAGAGAGAGAGAGAGAGAGAGAGCGCACGAGCATGAGTGGATTAGGGGCAGAGAGAGGGAGACGCAGAGACGCAGAATCCAAAGTAGGCCCCAGGCTCTGAGCTGTTAGCACAGAGCCTGACGCAGCCTCGAACTTGTGAACTGCGAGATCATGACCTGAGCCAAAGGTGGACACTTAACCCACTGAGCCACCCAGGTGCCCCAGACAAACTAGATTTTAAACCAAAGACTGTAACTGCACTATATCACAATAAAGGGGTCTGTCCAATAAGGAAACCTAACAGTTATAAATATTTAAGCCCCAACTTGAAAACACTCAAATATATAAAACAATTAATAACAAAGATAGAGGAATGTATTGATAATATTACAATAATAATAGGAGATTTTAATACTCTACTGACATCAATGGACAGATCATCTAAACAGAAAAATTAACAAGGAAACAATGATTTTTAATGGCACACTGGACCAGATGGACTTAACAGAACATTCCATCCAAAAGCTGCAAAATACACATTCTTAAATCCACTGATTTAACATTACACTTAGTAAGTGTGCATGGCACATCCACCTGAACATACTAGGTCAAAAGTTAGGTCTCAATATGTATAAAAAGACTGAGATCATACAATGCATATTTTCAGACCATAAACTGTGAAACTTGAAGTCAACAACAAGAAAAACATTTGGAAAGACCACGAATACATGGAGGTTAAAGGACATCCTACTAAAGAATGAATGGATCAACTATGAATTACAGAATAAATTAAAAAATACAAGGAAACAAATAAATGAAAACCCAGTGATCCAAAACCTTTGGGATGTAGCAAAATTAGTCAGAAAACAGAAGGATGTATCAATACAGGCTTACCTCAGGAAGCAAGAAAATTTTAAAATATGCAACCTAACTTTATACCCAAAGGAGCTAGGAAAGTAGAACAAATGAAGCATAAAGCCAGCAGAAGAAGGAAACTAATAAAGATTAGAGCAGAAATCACTGATATAAACAAATAAAACAATAACAACAAAATGGTAGAATACATCATTGAAACCAGGAGCTTGTTCTTTGAAAACATTAATAATACTGAATAAACCCCATTCAGATTTACCCAAACCAAAAAAAGAAGAACCCAAGAAAATAATGTCACAAATAAGAGAAGAGAGATCACAACCAACACCACAAATATACAAATTATTTTAAGATTTTATGAAAAATTATATGCCAAAAAATTGACCAATCTGGAAGAAATGGATAAATTCCTGAAAACATAAACCACTCAAACTGTTCCAAAAAGTACAAATAGAAGGAAAACTTCTAAACTCATTCTACAAGGTCAGCATTACCTTCATTCCAAAGTAAGACACAGAAAAACTAAAAATGAGAACTATGGCCAAAATCGCTAATGAACATGGATGTAAAAATTCTCAACAAAATACTAGCAAATCAAATCCAACAGTACATTGAAAGAATCATTCATCATAATAATTGGGATTTATACCTGGGTTGCAAGGGTGATTCAATATTCACAAGTCAATCAACATGATTCACCACACTAAAAGAAAGGATAATAACTACATGATTCTCTCAACTGATGCAGAAAAATATTTGACGAATTATTCATTCTTATTAAAAACCCTCAGCAAAGTAGGGATAAAGGGAGCATACATCAACATCATAAAGGCCATATATGAAAAACCCAGAGCTAATATCATAATGCAGAAAATGTGAGAGTTCCTCCACAGTCAGGAACAAGACAAGGATGTCCACTCTCAACACTGTTACCTAACATCATATTGGAAGTCATAGCCTCAGCAATCAGAGAACAAATAGAAATAAAAGGCATCCAAATCAGCAAGGAGGAAGTCAAACTTTCATAGTCAAACTCTTTGCAGATGACACGATACTCTACATGAAAAACCTGAAAGACTCTACTAAAAATTTGATACACAGATTCAGGAAAGTCACATGCTACAAAGTTAGCATACAGAAATCTGTTGCATTTCTACACACCTATATGTGTAGCAGAAAGAGAAATCAAGGAATCAGTCTCATTTGCAATTGCACCAAAAACAATAAGACACCTAGGAATAAACCTAACCAAAGAGATAAAAGATCTCTTCTCTGAAAACTACAAAACATTTATGAAAGAAATTGAAAATGACATAAATAAATGGAAAGACATTCTATGCTCATGGAATGGAAGAACAAATACTGTTAAAATGTTCACATGATCCAAATCTACAGATTTAACACAAGCCCTATCAAAATATCAATAGAATTTTTCATAGAACTAAAAAAAAATATTCTAAAATTTGTGTGTAACCACAAAGACCCCAAATAGCCAAAACAATCTTGAAAAAGAGCATTGATTCATGTGCCTGTAGGCCATCTGGATGTTCTCTTTGGAGAAGTGTCTGTTTATGTCTTCTGCCCATTTCTTCACTGCAAGCATGAGGAGAGACGGGCACCCTCCTACACTGTTGGTGGCAACGTAAACTGGTGCAGCCGCTCTGGAAAACAGTATGAAGGTTCCTCAAACAACTATCCATAGAACTCCCTTATGACCCAGCAATAGCACTGCTGGGGATTTACCCAAGGGATACAGAAATGCTGATGCATAGGAGCACATGTACCCCAATGTTCATAGCAGCACTGTCAACAATAGCCAAAACATGGAAAAAGCCTAAATGCCCATCACCTGATGAGTGGATCAAGAAGATGTGGTATATATACACGATGGAGTACTACATGGCAATGAGAGGGAATGACATATGGCCATTTGTAGGAAAGTGGATGGACATGGAGGGTGTCATGCTAAGCAAAATAAGTCAGGCAGAGAAGGACAGGTACCATATATTTGCACTCATAGGTCTAACAGGAAAACAGGAGAAACCTAATGGAGGACCAGGGGGAGGGGAAGAGGGAAAGAGAGTTGGGAAGACAGAGGGATACAAAACTTGAGAGACTATTGAATGCTGAGAATGAACTGAGGGTTGAAGGAGAAGGGGGAGAGGGGAAAAGAGGTGGTAGTGACGGGGGAGGGCACTTGTGGGGAAAAGCACTGGGTGTTATATGGAAACCAATCTGACAATAAACTAAAAAATAATAAAAGTATATCAGACATTTACATTTAAAATTGATGAAGTACATGTCTATATTATACCCTTGATTTTGCTTCTTGGCTCAAAAAGTCTAAAATATTTTCTGACTTTGTAGAGAAGTTTCCTTTTTTAATATTTTTATTTAGTTTTGAGAGACAGAGAGAGCGTGAGAAGGAGAGGGTCAGAGAGGGAGAGAGGCGCAGGATCTGAATCAGGCTCCAGGCTCTGAGCTAGATGTCAGTACAGGGCGGTTCATGGGGCCTGAACCCATGAACTGTGAGATCATAACCTGAGCCAAAGTTGGACACCCAACTGACTGAGCCACCCAGGCGTCCCATATAGAGAAAAGTTTTGACCATACTTGGTCTATAGAATAATAAAGAATGTGTGACTTTTGTTATCTTAGAGAAAAAAGTTCTCAAATGTTTTATGTAGCTAGTTTTCCAACTGTTTCCAGTAGTACAATTAATTACACATAATTGATTCAGGGATTCCAAGCATAATTTATAACTCATCCCCAAAGCCCGCACTAAGGAATTCTGTTACTTAAGCTATGTTAAAACAAACAAACAAACAAACAAAAAACAGTAGAGCAGTTTCAAATTTTAAATGTACCAGCAACTTTATTTTAGGCAGGGGTTATAAAATTCCTCCAAAGGCAAGGTAAACATATGCTCCTTCACTTAATAGAAAGTCCATGTACCTGGCAGTTTCAGATGATCAACTCTGCTAGCAAGAGATATCACAGAGCTTCAGGGAGCTTATTGATTCTGTTTTACATGGCATACATCAATATCAGAATGATCATTTTGGACACTACATTTAGGTGGCCATAAAACTAGTCAGTAGTTAATACCCAAAGAGTTATCAGTATAAAATGCTGGCCTAGACAATGTTACAAGCATTACTTCTAAAGGAAAAATCTTGTCTTTTTGTAAAAATTTCTATCTATGCAATCTGAATAAAAATACAGTTTGCTACGTCTGCAAATTAAACCAAAGCTGCGGGATATGATACAGAACCACAATGTTCAATATGGAAGGTAGTAGCTATCTGCAGCTATTGAGACTTACATATAAATTTAATAAAATTTAAACAAAACGAAATATTTGGCCTCTCAGTTGCACCAGCTATATTTTAGATGCTGAAAAGCTGGTACTGCCTACCATTTTGGACAGCACAGACTTCGAACCTTTGCATCATCACATAAATGGCAACTGAACAGAGCAGTTAAAGAAGATAAACTGAAATTTAGACTGAACTCAGTCACATCTAGAAACAGCAAAAAGCAAATAATAATAACAACAAACCTCAACAGAACAACAATAACAAGAAAAAACATGTCTGGCTTGGCTGATAAATTACATTTGACTTTGGGTGTGATGAAGTGAGATTACATTATGGATGTATTTAGTTGAGAACTTCTGACACATACTTACATGTCTAATAAATGAATGGAAATAATGTGTGAAGCTCAAATGACTGATGCCAAAGACAGAAATAAATATTTGGCAGTTATTACCTTCTGAGTCTTGGTGGAAATGGTGAAAAGGTTTTACTTAGGACTGGAATATAGTCATTGGAGGGACATTGTGTCAGTCACGGAACTTTGTTACTAACAACAGAAACCCTTATAGTTAGTTTACATGGGAGAAAAGATTAAAGATAATAGGTAGCTCCAAGGATATTTGTGACTGTTAGAGATTCAGGCTTAGAGAATAAGCAGCCAAAGTCTCCAGCTATCTCACAGGAATGTGGCAGCAGAGACCCAGGTGCTGCAAGTGCAATCATGGGGACTGGCCATGGACCACAAGACCCTCAATCTTGTGCTTGCATGCCAAATGCTGTTATCCTCATCTTCACACAGTCTCATTCCTCACTTCCCAGTTAAAGTCCCACATAGTTCCACTAGATTGGCAGAGCCTAATTTCTATGCGTCCACTCTTAGCTTCAAGAAAAACTAAATTTGCTGACTTCTTCCTTAGGTATATACAACTCTTATTTTATAAAATATCCCAATACATTGGATGTGTTTTCAAAAACAGATAGAAATCATGACTAAATTTCATGATAATATGAATATATACCTATATAACATTCATTAAAAAAACAAACAGCTAAGATTTTAACAAATATATCAGAATGAATGATGCTATGAAAGCCAGGAGACCAAGAGTTTTCAGAAATGAAGAATGAACTCCAGTGTCAAATGCAGTAGGATGACAATTGAAGAAACAACTATTTTAAATTTAATTCTGGAAAAGATGAACAAGTTGATGTCAACTGATGAGCACCGTGGAAGAAAGTGACAATTTTATATAAAAATTATTCTGGCAGAAAATTTATTTCATTTGTTTGCTGGGTTACAGATTAGCCAATCATTTTCTTTGTGGTAGGGATTTGTCACAAAAATTATCTAATCATACCTTCATTTCAAACAGTAAAACATCCCTTTACATAGATAAAGCAAACTGAAGTTCAGAGACCTTAAGTAATTTACTCTAAGTAAGCTGGTAGGTACTAGAGCTGAACATCAAAAGACAATATACCAACTCCAAAGTTCATTACTATTCCATTATGTTATGCTGCCTAATCTTATTAGATATTTGTTAAATATAATAATATGTTTGTGCTAAATAAATCATGTGGACAAGGTGTTAAAAAAATAGGCGATTGACGGATGCACAACCAAGTCTTCGCAGAAAAGACTAATCAGGTGATACCAATTAATAAGAGACAACTGAAGGGGCGCCTGAGTGGCTCAGTTGGTTGAGCAGCTGACTCTTAACTCTTGATTTTGGCTCAAGTCGTGATCCCAGGGTCATAGGATTGAGCCTTATGTTGGGCTCTGTGCTAAGTGTGGAGCAATGTAAGATTCTCTCTTTCTTTCTCCCTCTGCCCTCTCCTCAACTTGCACTCTCTCTCTCTCTCAAATTTTTTTTGAAAGAAGATATAACTGAAGACACATTATTTGGCTTTGCATATATTGCTGTGTTTTTCCAATGATGAAATCAATAACTTGGGAGACAGCATCTTTAATGCTGTTATTGTTGTTTTCATTTGTATTTGTCATATACTGCACATTATGCCATTTCCTTCTTTCATTAACTACTTCTGGTGTGTTGACTTCAATCAGGGCTTTGGTTTAATTCCTAGCTTCATCATTGTACTATAAGCTAATTGTCCGTCTACTGATTCAATCAATGAACAGTTATTTACTACTCACCATATGTCAGGTCTTTTGATGGGTGCTAAAAATATAAATAATGAACTCTAGCCTCCTGAAGTTTAGACCTGCAAACTACTGTGTCCCCAAGTGTAAGGCAGAAATGATACTCCACGCCTAAAACTGTCACTTAATGAGCAAGCACATTTTAAAAGGTTAGCACACTGATGACTGGCTTATTTATTTATTTACTCACTTATTAATTTACCCTTTTATAACTCATGGTTGTTATTTAATTTAGTCATTTCTCCTCAAGTAAGCTGCTGTAAGTATGTGGAGTTCTGTTCCTTAATCCTAGATTGTCCCGACTCCTGTCACTAAATTCCTGATAATGTAACTAACATTATCATGTGATGTTCCTGGGCAGTCTTATCGCTCAACACTCTAGCATATTTGCCCTTTATGCCTTGATGAACATCTTTGAAGGACCAGTATGTATGTCTTCGCTGACCTAATAAGATATTCTGATTCATCTTCTGCCTGACCAAATGTTCCCATCTTTTCCCACTAGGTTCACTCCAGAAGTTCATAAATGTTAGGGTATATAGGATTCACTCCTAGGGAACTAGTTTACTTGCCTCATTTCACCACCCCCTCCGATTGCTAGATTCTGATTGTGGGGCCACTAAGGAACAATCTTTAACCTGAGAAATTCAAGAGTTAGAGGATCACTGGCATAAGGGGGAATAGTAGAATATAACTTCTGTTGAATGTCTACTATATACAAAGATATTTTAGCTGATACTTATGTGTTTTGAATCATTTAATTCAGTAAAAACTGTCAATATTACTATTATAATTAGGTAGATATGGGCTTAATTGTGTCCCTCTAAAATTCCTGTTTTGAAGTCTTTCTTAACCCGCAATGTTCCAGACTGTATATAGAGATAAGGCCTTTAAAAAGTGAGGCTATTAGGGTGGGCCCTAATCCAATCTGACTGATGTCCTTATAATATAAAATATTTGCACAAAGCCAAGGAAAGAGGCCTCAGAAGAAACCAAACCTGCTATCACTTTAATCTCAGACTTATAGACCCCAGAACTGCAAAAAGCATAATAATAACAATTTCTGTTGTTTAAGCCAGACTGCTTATGGCAGTCTTAGCAAACTAATACATATGTAAATGAAGCCCAGAGATATGTACTTTGTCCAAGGTCAACTGACTCGGATAGAAATGGAAAATATGATCCAAACAGAGATTGTTTAATCTAAGTAGATGCTCATTTGCATAACCCCATGTTGGTTCACATAAACAGCACCTGTAATATCATCAAGTTATCATATTTTCCAGCAGTGAAAGTTTTCTATATTTTCAAGGGAAATTATGACTTTTCCAACATAGAGTCATGTATGTTGAGGTTGAATAAAAAGTGATGGGACTGAAAATGGCCTACCTTTTCAAGTCCATTCTCCCATTGCTAGTCTATGCTTCAGTGTTTCTCTCTGATGTCTACTGGCCATACAGACTTCTTTTTCTCTTAATTTTCTAACTGACGGGGTTATTTGTCCACAAATGAAGGACGATGCTGATTTCCAACTGTTATTATTTCTTGTCTTTATTTTATTAGAACAGAGAGGGCAGAAATTTAATCTTCTCAATGATCTGTGCTGTAACTTTCACCTGCCAGGTTTCAACTACTATGAGAAGTCAATCAGTTCACAGTCTAAGTTGGAATCTTATTCCTAACACAATTTTTTATTATTACTTATTTAACATTTACTATGTAAAAAAAAAAAAACCTCAACTCTGATTTCACATTTTTTGCAATGATTTTTGGGCTTGTAGGAAAGTCCTTGAGCTTTGTCTATTTTTGTAGGTGTCAGCATTTTCAGCATTTTCAGACATTATTCATGGAGGATAGAATCACTTTCAAGGAGTGTGAAATTCTGAGTCCACAGCCTCACAATGTGAAGGAGAAGAAAAGGAATAGGGAAAAAATCTCTTGTATCTACAATGAATTTCAATAGGCAAATTATAAATAACATAGAATTTTCACCCAGTCATTACATAAGCTTACATTTTGCTATTCAAGTACATAATCAAAATAATGAAGGTGAAACCTTCTATTAGAAAATGATACATCCTTTAGATTGAGACACTGAACTGCACCCAACTGCAAAAACAAATGTCCTAATGAAGCTAAAGTTGTGAGATTAATTGTTCCCTTATATTCATTTTTAATGAAGAGTAACAATTGACTTGACAGGCTAATTATTATAACATCCTGGGTCCACAGTATGTAATAAGAGTTATAATGTACCAGTCAATCAAAATCCTTCACTTCTGTTATTGTGCTTGAAATCCTCAACTTTTCTTTGTTTGTCACATTAACTGGATGACATATGGAAATTACTAAAGGTGTTATCCTCAAGAGAGAATAGAAGCATGAAATATTCTGCTCATATTTCTACCGCAATTGATGCTGTGAAATAGCTTTGGGTACATTGAACATGAATTTTTTCCAATATTATAATAATTATATTACCATGGGGCATACTGAAATGGAAATTTTGATAAGATGCACTAAAGCTCACTGCATTCTATTGTTAGACAGAATCCATTCTTATAGAATGGAGAGATATTCGATAAATTTTACAATGCAAAACTCTAATGAAAGGCACGTTGGAAGATGTAATGATAGGTAAAAATCATTGCTGATGTTGCTAGATTGTTTTAATATAAATTTTTTGTAGCTCTATGCTTACTATACAAAAAGTAGAGAAGGTATATTATCTAAGAAATTTTATTTTTAATAGCTTCTTTTTATAATTGATTACCTGAATGTATGTGATTTCTCCTTCCATTTGCAAGTCAACCTTCCTGATGTATTTTCCCAATCATGTTTGTATGTACCGTCCTATCTATACTGAGAGTTTCAGCCATCAAAACACAGAGAGGATACTACAGGGAAAAAGAGGGATGCTATTGGTCTAGAAATCAAGCACACAAGAGAATGAGAATTGAAACCCTTCTTGTAAATATTGAATGAATGAGAATTCAGGAAAGATTTTCAAGATGTTAGCAAGATATTCCTGACATAACAGTGCTGATGCACTTCGAAGATGTCTTTGTATCACACCTGATGAGAAGTAGAATTTTTGTCTATCATGTAATCTAAGAGTTACCACTACCAAATTGACTCACTCAATATTTTCTTATCACTTGGAAAGTTTGTTTTAGAACTATAAAAGAGAACTTTTTAATATATATTCTGATAAAGATATTTATCATGCATCTGTTAAATATCAGTAAAATAAAAATGTAAGAAAGGATAATTGGTCAAATGATTCCTAGATTTCTTAATCCAAGTTTTCTGAAATATTCTCTGACTCAGTATGAAATAGTATATATTTTTCTACATAATAGTATCTCCTAAGACACGAGGAGAATTGGTAACATAGCATATTTAAAACAGTGCTTACTACTGTCTTTGATACTTTCTCATAAATTTCTGTCAATGCTTTGTACATTGCTGTTTTCTACTCTTCACCAACAGATGTCAACAGATTATGAGATAGCAACCAGAACCCCTCTAGTTTCTGCAATTTTTTAAAGTGAAACACAGGGGAGTTGCATTTGTCTGTGCAACTAGAATAACCAAATTTGTACATGTATAGGAATAGTTATATCCCACTTGTCGCCAGATAATATGGGCTCTTTCCTGAGGTACCACATAAGATGTGACTTACTGTACCTTATAGTTCTAGTCATTTTCCTATTAGTGAAGGATATTATTAGTCTTCTTCAAACAGGGCTCTTTTCATTGGAAGTCCAGATCCAATGTAGTACTTGCAACTGATCATTTCATATTATTGGATGCTGATACCCTCATATCTATTAAATACTGAAAGCAAACTTTTCAGACAATAACAAGGATAATGGATTGGTTTGGTTCTACTCATATACCCCAATCCCTGATTACCAGGCTGCTATTAAAAATATACTAGCTTTGAGCAGGTACGTCAATATATCTCAGGCCTACCTAATGCTGGACCTCATTGTTTTGCTTGTCTTTGACTTTCTTGTATACTTTTCAGAGTATGACAGACGTACTTTGCAACTTGAAGTCTTATTGCAAAGGCTTAGCTACACTAAATAGGAAAAGTATTGTTTTGCTTCTGCTCTTGATTTGTGCATTTCTCGTGATCTCAGGATTATGTTGACTGTATTTTCTACTTCTCTCTATTAGTCCTTGTAATACTTCAAACCTCCCCCCTCAGTCTTTTTTTATTCTTTGTTTTTCTTTTTTCCTTGTATTTTTTCAATGATTGATCTTAGTCTACCCAGTCCTCCATGTCAATGATTTTCAGACAAAATTTTGAACTATATACTTCTATCAGTTAAATGATTATATATGGCAATATAATTTGTGCATGTGGATATGTGTGTACTACTCTAGTAATGTTTTTTGCCCAATCTTTACTTATATATGATTAGATGATTGCTGGCAAGCCTTTAATCCCATAATATTACTAATAACACAGCTGGAAATAGGAGCAATCGTCAATTCTGCCATTGTATTACTACATGCTTCTAACCTGTACTAGTTTAGTTCTTAATCTGTATGCCTTAAGTGTTTTAAAATCATTTTAGTGAGGGCAAATGTAGTTAAAACTGGATAACATAGTCTATCTTAACTTAGAACATGTTAATTGCAATTTTCCAAAAACTGTAAGAATCTACAAGCGAGTGTGAGCTTCTGTAGCCCTGTGAAAGTAGAGTTCTCTTCCAGGACTCAGATTGCCTCCAGTCTGTTGATATTTTTGACACAGGGCCACCTAAAAAATTAAGGTAACATTCAATATCAATCTTTCTATTAATTATAAATGAAACTTAATTGATTTAATATGTAGATATAAGTATAGATAGGTATAGAGACAAAAATACTGATATTGTGTATTCTTTTTTCATTTCAATGGTTGATCTTGCATAGTCTCAAGAATGCACTGAAAGTAACCCTCTTAATCTCCTTGTCACAAGTTCAATGACTCCACTGTTACATCTTTCTTCTATTCCAGTGCTAACTTCTCTGCCCACATAAACTTAACTGGCTGGAAAAAAAAAAAAAACAGAAGAAAACAAAACAAAACACAAATACCATCTAGCATCCTGCAAAGAGCAAACCAAAGAGCAATGAAAGAAATTTTGTCTCCATGTAGCTTTCTTATCCCTGGTCTTGAAAATATTCCTCCAAAGGTATGGGGCAAGGGAAATAAGTGAACAAACTGAAAATATGCCAACTTGCTTTGAAATTTTGCAGTTGCTTATAAAAAGTAATATACCTTTAGTTCTTTCTTATCTAATATGAATAAAGTATAAAGGTAAATTTATCTTTTCTTCACTTTGCTTTTTTACTGGGAGATTGATAATATTGGTGAGTAGAGGTTAAATCACTCTTGTCCTCCTTTCCTGCTTTCATTTACTACTTTGCATTTTAAAAAGTTTTTTGTTTTTTTAAGGTTTTTATTTAAGTTTCAGTCAGGTAACATAACTCAACAGCAAAAAAGTCATACACAAAAGGCCAGCAGCTAATATCCTAAATGGGAAAAAATGGAGAGCTTTACCCTTATGGTCAGAAACATGACAGAGATGTCCACTCTCACCAATGTTGTTCAACATAGTACCGGAATTCCTAGCCTCAGCAATCAGACAACAAAAAGAAACAAAAGGCATCCAAATTCGTATAGAAGAAGGAAAGCTTTCACTCTTCATAGAAAACATGATAACTCTACATGGAAAACTCAAAGATTACATCAAAAATATGCTAGAATTAATACATGAATTCAGCAAAGGATATGAAATCAATATACAAAAATCTGTTGCATTTCTATACACCAATAATCAAGCAGCAGAAAGAGAATTCAGGGAATAAAAACCATTTACAATTGCAGTGAAAATCATAAAATATCTAATAATAAACCTAACCAAAAAGGTGAAAGATCTTTATGCTGAAAACCAAAGAAAGCTTATGAAAGAAATTGAAGATGACACAAAGAAATGGAAAAACATTACATACTCAAGGATTGGAAGAAAAAATATTGTTAAAATGTCCATACTACCCAAAGCAATTTACACATTCTGTGAAATCCCTATCAAAATAACACCAGCATTCTTCACAAAGCTAGAACAATCCTCAAATTGTTATGGAACTAGAAAAGACCCCGAATAGCCACAGTAATGTTAAAAAAGAAAACCAATGCTGGAGGCATTACAATTCCAAAATTCAAGCTGTAGTAGAAAGCTATACTCATCAAGACAGCATGGTACTTGCACAAAATCAGACACTCAGATCAATGGAACATAAAAGAGAACACAGAAATGGACCCACAAATATATGACCAACTAATCTTTGAGAAAGCAGGAAAGAGAATCCAATGGAAAAAAGACATTCTCTACAGCAAATGGTGCTGGGAAAAAAGGACACATGTAGAATAATGAAACTGGACTACTCTCCTACACCATGCACAAAAATAAATTCAAAATGGATAAAAGACCTAAATGTGAAGCAGGAAACCATCAAAATTCTAGTTGAGAAAACAGGCAGCAATCCCTTTGACCTTGGCCATAGCAATTTCTTACTCAGCATGTCTCTGGAGGCAAGGGTAACAAAAGTAAGCATGAATTATTGTAACCTCATCAAGATGAAAAGCTCCTGCACAGTGAAGGAAACAACCAACAAAACAAAAAGACAACTGATTGAATGAGAGTATATATTTGTAAATGGCATATCAGATAAAGGCTTAGTACCTAAAATCTATAAATAACTTATCAAACTCAACACCCAAAAAATAAATAACCCTGTGAAGAAATGGGCAGAAGATATGAATAGATACTTTTCCAAAGAAGATATCCAGATGGGTAACAAGCACATGAAAAGATGTTCAACATCACACACACTAGAGGAATATAAATCAAAACCACAATGAGATACCACCTCATACCTATCAGGATGGCTAAAATTACCAACTCAGGAAACAACAGATATCGGCAAGTATGTGGAGAAAGTGGAATATTTTTGCACTGCTGGTAGGAATGCAAACTGGTGCACTCTGGAAAACAGTATAGAGGTTTCTCAAGAATTTAAAAATAGGACTAACTTATGACTCATCAATTGTACTACTAGGAATCCAAAGGATACACAAATGCACATTCACCACAAAATTTGCATCAACACTATCATCAATAGTCAAATTATAGAAAGGGCCCACATGTCCATAGATGGATGAATGGATAAAGATGATGTGGTGTGTGTGTGCATGCACACACTCACTCACACACACACACGCACACACACACACACACAATGGAATACAATTCAGTGATCATAAACAGTGAAATCTTAACGTTTGCAGCAATGTGGATAGAACTAGAGTGTATTATGCTAAGCAAAGTCAGTCAAAGATAAATATATGATTTCACTCATATGTGGAATTTAAGAAATACAACAGATGAGCATAGGGGAAGGGAAGGAAAAAAAAAAGACAAAAACAGAGATGGAGGCAAACCATAAGAGACTCTTAAATACAGAGAATGAACTAAGGGTTACTGGAGGGGAGATGGGTGGGCTAAATGGGGAATGGGCACTAAGGAGGGCACTTGTTGACATGACCACTGGGTGTTATATGTGAGCAATAAATCACTGGGTTCTCCTCTTGAAACCAATACTATAGTGTATGTTAGCTAACTATAATTTAAATAAATAAATAGATAAATAAATAATTCCACTTAGTTAACATACACTGTTATATTAGTTCCAGGTGTACAATATAGTACTTTAATACTTTCATACAACACCTGGTGCTCATCACAAGTGCATTCCTTCATCCCTATCGCCTATTTAATCCATCCCTGCATCTACCTTTCCTCTGGGAACCAACTGTTCCTATAGTTAAGAGTGTTTTTCTTGGTTTGCCTCTCTATTTTTCCCTTTGTATGTTTGCTTTTTTTCTTAAATTCTACATATGAGTGGAATCATATGGTACTTGTCTTTCCCTGACTGACGTATTTCCCTTAGTATAATACTCTCTAGCTCCATCCATGTCATTGCAAATGGCAAAATCCTGCTTTGCAATTTTTATGAACCTCTGAACCATTAGGTATTTCAAAAGTAATTCTGGCTCAATTTTGATGAGCAGTAGGTCAATACTTAATATTTAAACACTCAGCAATTGACCATCTACTTTGTGTGAGGCATCTATGAATGACTAGAAATGACAAATATGCTCATAAAGCCCTGGTGGAACACAGAGTCCAGTAAGCAACACAAATGCACACATATTCAATTCTAGTAAAATCTTACATGTGTATCCCACATATAAGAATACAAGCAAGGGAATAATTCATTCTTCTGAGAAAGAAGAGAAGAGACTTTGGCTTTAAATGATGAATGGCCATTTTGACGTGAAGACAAGGAAGAGCAGAACTTTACAGGAAGAAGGAAAACTAAAGAAAACACATGGAGACTAAAAATGCTTCCTTCCATGTTATGTTTAATGAGAAAGAGACTAGAGAATGCCTACACACACTGCTTACTTTAATTAGAACTGCTTTGTCGAAATGGTGAAAACTTCAAATTTATCCAAATGAGATGTTTCTTAAACTTTATTTCATGAATAACTCATTTATTTTTTAAATTTGAAGATATTATTTATATATACTCCAGAGATATTTTTCTTATAAACATAATAAATATATATGGCCAGCTTCATCATAAAATAAATTTATTTTAGGCAAATAATTAATTTGAAAGCTGAGAAAACTACACTGGAATCTAAGAAAAGGTAGGAAACAGAGCAGGCTGAGGATTTGTGTAGAACTCACATATACTTTCTTCATTCTGTTTCTATAGAATAGCCTAGTTTCAAATTTTATTTGACTGTGTCTGTCTCATAAAGATTAACTTTCACAAGAGAGTTTAACTTGATTAGCTTGAGCCATGAGACCTGAAAGAGAAAGGAGCAGCCTGCTTATAACTGGACAGGGTAGTTTTCGAAGAGGCATTATGACTGAAAGAGAGTGGAAGGAAAGATGTGCCTGAAAACAAGTTCTCCATCCACTGCTTTTCTTGACTTCATAGCATAAGCACTACATTATTTTTTAATGTATATTTATTTTTAAATATTTTTGATAGTTTATTGTCAAATTGGTTTCCATACAACACCCAATGCTCTTCCCCATAAGTGCCCTCCACCATCACCACCACCTCTTTCCCCCCTCCCCCTTCCCCCTCAATTCTCAGTTCATTTTCAGCATTCAATAGTCTCTCAAGTTTTACATCCCTCTGTCTTCCCAACTCTCTTTCCCTCTTCCCCTCCCCCTGGTCCTCCATTAGGTTTCTCCTATTTTCCTCTTAGACCTATGAGTGCAAACATATGGTATCTGTCCTTCTCTGCCTGACTTATTTTGCTTAGCATGACACCCTCCATGTCCATCCACTTTCCTACAAATGGCCAGATTTCATTCCCTCTCATTGCCATGTAGTACTCCATCGTGTATATATACCACATCTTCTTGATCCACTCATCAGGTGATGGGCATTTAGGCTTTTTCCATGTTTTGGCTATTGTTGACAGTGCTGCTATGAACATTGGGGTACATGTGCTCCTATGCAAC
>NC_043712.1:40162843-40165001 GCF_006229205.1 Suricata suricatta | reverse complement strand
CACTCTGACTGGTGTGAGGTGGTATCTCAGTGTGGTTTTATATATTTATTTACGTTGAGAGAGAAAGAGAGAGAGTAAGCATGAGTGGGGGAGGGACAGAGAGTGAGGGAGAAAGAGAATGAAACAGGCTCTATACCATCAGTGCAGAGCCCAAGGCAGGCTCCATTCCATGAACTGTGAGAAATCAAACCTGAGCTGAAATCAAGAGTCAAACACTCAATGGACTGAGCCACCCAGGCATCCCAATACAACTTCATTTTGTTTCACACTAACAATTTAACACATGTACATAGCATCTTTTCATGTCATATATATCATACTATCATTAATCTTAAAAATGTATATTGTATATCATCTATATCTGTATCTATATCTGTCCATGTATATATCATCTACACACACATACCTCCTCCCTGACTCCCCAAAAGAGAAGCAACCATAAACCCAAGGTAACCTGAACAGCTTCATGATTTCTGAATGACTTGCATTCTTTTTCTTATTTCTTATCCTGTTTTTATTTCTTTCTAGATACTCCTTATCTATGTCATATGTCTCCATAATCAGTATGCCCCTTATTTATAGCATGGATAAAGAAGAGGAAAACTATGGTTTTGGTTTCTCAGTGTAATCTAATAAGGCCACACCATAATATCTGCTTCTGTAATTGTCCAAACCTATAACTTTAATTATGGTGCTCCTCCTCCTGCTGATATTCTCCTTTTTATTGCCAAAAACTTAGCTAATTGGAATACTTTGCCTAAAGTTTAATTTTAAAGGACTGAATTTTCTGGTGATCCTGCCTAGATAACACTTTAGTTGTCTTCTTTTAAAATTTATGATTGCTATATTAATTTAAAATAGTATACCCCAAAGATCTTATATTTACTCTATTCCCTTCATTTAACAGAAACCTATTGCCAGTGGTCTTATTTATTTTTTGTCTATAGATCTGGTGCCATACTGTTTAAAAGGACTATAAGATATTATCAACTTATATTTTTATTTTTATATTTAAAAATTCATTTATTTATTTATTTTGAGAGAGAGAATAGGGGAGAGACAGAGAGAGACAGGGAGAGAGAATCCCAAGTAGGTTCCATACTGTCAGTGCAGAGCCTGCTGTAGGACTCTATCTCAGGAACCCTGAGATCATGACCTGAGCTAAAATCAAGAGTTGGACACTCAACCAACTGAGCGTCCAACCAAGCACCCCTATCAACTTCTAATATAATGTAACCATTTTTGCATGCCTTGGTGGAGTAAACTTAGAGTAGCAAAAAATGAGTTTAGCCTTAGAGAAGATCAAATAGTGGATATTACTGAATCACCACTTCCACATCTTCTCCTTGGTTCCTGGACTTACATATTGGGGCAGTAAGGGAAACCGTACCATACAAATAAATGGTTTGGAGAACACAGCATAGGTCCCATAATAGCACTCTTCAACCAAATGATGTTAGTAGCATCACCTTGTCATATGATCATATGTTAAATTTTTATCAGAGCTCTAGAGCAAGTCAAGAGCTGTTTCTATAAGTTAACTACCAAAAGTATAACAGTTATTCATTCCCATTGTTAGGACCCAACTCTCCCATTGAGAGAAAGATGGTTGTCAAAGTCTCCATTCATTCTGTCATAGATACTCCGGAAATCATTGTATCTGCTGAATGTTCAGACTAGATGAAAGAGTCATTCAGAGTACAGCCTGGTAGTGTTTCATTTTGCTCTGGGACACACACACACACACACACACACACACACACACACACACACGCATGTCACAATTTCTTATTTCGTCTGGAAAATGGGCTTGAAAACTGAAATGTTTTCAAAATCCTAAGTAGCCTTTTATTTTTTTTGTTATTTTAATTTAATTTAATTTAATTTTTTTGTGTAACTTTATTTTTTTTAGAATATAACACTATTTTTTTAACATATGCAATTATTTTCCATCATTTACAATACAGTAGTTACAATGACTCTCCAAATGGATAAGCAAAGTAAAAAATCAGAACCCCAACTTCTATTTCATGTAATTAGACTTATACAGAAATTAGAAGGTTAAGTAACAACTAGTTAATCACCTAATTTCACAGCTCTCTGAAGTGGCAATCATTATATAGCAGCTTATCTATGATACATTCAAGATAAATGATAC
>NC_043712.1:40153188-40162743 GCF_006229205.1 Suricata suricatta | reverse complement strand
TGTAGGAAAGTGGATGGACCTTGAGGGTGTCATGCTAAGCGAAATAAGTCAGGCAGAGAAGGACAGATACCATATGTTTGCACTCATAGGTCTAACAGGAAACTTTCAGAATGATCTAGCTTCAAGAAAAGCAAGCAGTTAGAAGTGCTTAAGAAAAATTGATTCAGTTTCTAATGGATAGTTGATACCTGTCACAACACAGCATTTTATATACTGTTAAGTAAAACTGCAATACAATCTAAGTTTATTTTGGGAACGTTTGTTGTATAATTGGATTTAATGAAATGTTTAGAGGTGCAGTAGGCATGACTTTGAGTAGATAATGAAAGATAAGTAGACTTTTAGAGACTGCTGATCTTTCTTAGTGGTGGCAGAACAAAAAATAGAAAGTATTTGATTGACTTTAGGGGTAATATTCTGATGTGCTACCAGATTATTCAAACTCCACAAACTAAAAAGAGTGTAGACTGAATATTGGTC
The DNA here is from genome assembly GCF_006229205.1 of Suricata suricatta. Taxonomy (NCBI): domain Eukaryota; kingdom Metazoa; phylum Chordata; class Mammalia; order Carnivora; family Herpestidae; genus Suricata; species Suricata suricatta. The sequence goes on along the minus strand of NC_043712.1, from coordinate 40,162,263 downwards.
CCAAATATTATTACATCCTATTCCCCAGAGCCTGTGAATATGTTTTATGACAGTGCAAAAAAAGTATTTGTAGATGTGATTTAGTTAAGAAACTAGAAATGAGAGATTTTCCTGGATTATCCGGGCAGACCAATGTAATAACAAGGGTCCTTATAAGAGAAATACAGGAAGGTCAAACTCAGACAAGATGTGATAAAGGAAGTTAAGAGTAGTAGCCTGTGGCCATAAGGCAAGGACAGAGATTCTCCTGGAAAGGAACATTGTCCTGCATACATATCATAGATTTCTGAACTTTATGTCTAAAAGATAATGTATCTTTTGTTGTTTTAAACCATGAAATGTGTGGTAATTTAAGTCAGGAGTAGAAAACTAATACAAATACTAAATGATACTATTGTTTTTACTGAGGAAAATAAATGATTTCAATAGCGGATACCAATAACCAGGACCTACAATATTTTATTCCAGTAAGACAACGTCAGGGAGAATGTATATATAGTGGAAGTCTTTTTTTTTTTAATTAAGCTTCAATAATTTCCTAAGCCTCATCAGGAATTTTTAAAGGTCAAATTAAAGGATTGAGCAGCAGTGATATGGAAATTTCCCACTTGGATTTTTTTTTTTTTGTAGATTTTCTATGGTGGTACTAATAGCTTTGAATTTCCTGAGGATACGTCATTACTTTTGTAAGGAGAGGAGTCTCCAGAAGCTTCATCCTGACCATTCCTTCGTGAATGATCTTTACAGTGCAGTGATGAATTCTTCCATTTTCTGAGGATATTCAGATTACTCATCCCAGAATATGAGAAGACAAAAAACAAAAAACAACAAAGAAAACAACAACAACAAGAAACTAGGATGGAGTTGAGGTCATAATCAGGTCTCTATCATTCAAACCCTACAAGCACCCCCTCTTCCCAGCAGGTCACAGTACTACTTGGCATTTTGCACCCAGTGCTTTCCAAAATTTTCAGCTATTTCTCATCATCCGACATAAAGTTGTTCTGAATATTAATTCAGATCTCTTTATGGACAGCTACTGAAAGGTTCACAGTATATATTTGTGGTTGTAAAATGTGTATACAGTTTCCCTTAAGAGACCATAACAATTGTATTTCATTTCAAGTAGCCTCTGGGGTCATTGTCAGGTATATTTGCAGATCATAACTTTCCATGTGATCTGATTATTTTTCAATCTGCAATGCTCAATATAGTAACCACGATAAGTGAACAGATGCATATAAAAAATCCAATCCAGCATTGCAATATCTCAAAGTGTGTAGTAATACTTCATTCTGGATACCTGGTCTTTTTTGGGATTTTTGGTCTTTCGATGTAGGTTAGCAAACTGGATTCAGGTCTGCTTTATCTAAACCAGACACAGGAGCTGGCTTCTTAAGCTCACTCAATAAATGCAAAAACTCTATTGAGAATAACTAGTTCAATAAATCCATCCTGGTCCAAAACTACGTTCCCAAGCCCCCTCCTTGGCTAAGCTTTCTTGAAACCCAATCTTACAAATAATTTCCAGGCTTAGACTACACAAATTAGCAAAGTCCTATAAACCCTTCTGGGACTAAGTCTTAGCTTCACTACTCTAATTCCACACTTCAATCTCTGTATATATGCATGATTATGGCCAGTAATCTCTCAACAATGCAGGGATTGGTTGATTTCTCTTGCATGAGAAGCATGGATTTCTTTTGCTTTGAAAAAGATATTTTATGAGGACTTGAGATACCTGGGCTCTCCAATTCATTTTATTCTCCCATATACTGCACCCTAATTGTCCCAATTATTGAGGATATATTAGTTCTAGAGCTGTGCTTGAACTTTACATAAGAAAACGGAGAGAAAAAGAAAAACAGACACAGTTATACATTCAACTGACTTTTAATTCAGTAATCTAAAGACTTATCTCCAAGATTGGGGTTTTTTTTTGTTTGTTTTGTTTTTTTTGTATTTCAGCCCTATAGGGAGCCCTGCAAGAGAGAGATTTTTTTAGCCTAGTCACTGAAAGGCCCTGAGTTTCAGTCCATGCCTTGCGGCAAACATTTTAAGGTTTGAGCTTGTCATTCTTTTGCTTTTAAAATATGGAAAACTGTCAGAAACAACTCTCCTTACCCTTGCTTGCAGAATTATTTGACCTTTCTGAGCTGTTCTTTGACAGCAGTTAGTCACCCAAAGCTTTGCTCTTGTTGGACACATGATTCCAGGTGACCACAGGGAAATACTTAATTAGCTGTTATACCACTGATTACCTTGAGGCAGTTACTTTCCACTTCTGGAATGTTAATGGGAATCTCAATGTCATTTCCTGCATTTCAATGCCATAACCCATTATAAATACCCCCACCTTTCACTGAGGGTCTGTTGTATGAAATTCATTGTAAATCTTTGTGTCTATTACTCTGGACACTTGCTCTGGATAAATTTACTCAGGAAAACTTAAACTTTCAACTCAAAGATAAAACTATGTTGGGACATATGTTCAGAAAGGACAAATGTTGAGAGAGCCCTTGAGATTTAGGTACATTAATTTCCTATCTACTGCTTAAAGTTGATAATAGAAATTTAGTGAGGATAGACTAGACAGTGGTAACAGGAACTACTGAATCAGAAAACAATTGTATACACACACGGGTGTGTATAATGCAGTGATTAAGAGGACAGGTTAGCAAGTCAGGCTGAATGGGATCAAATCCTAACCCCACTATTCGCTGGCTGTATGAACTCAAGAGACTATCTCTCTAAACTTCAGTTGTTTCATCTGTAAAGTGGTAATTATGATGCTGCATATGGTAGTTGAGAGGATTACATTAATTAATGCAATTAGCATATAGGGACTAACCCAAATTATATATGTTTAAGACATATAATGATTATCTATTGATTTATATGTGGATATACAACCAGATGATAGATTGAGAGAATATGTATTCTATATCAACATTATATCACGTTGCCTTGTAGTCTAGATATCTTTAATTCATAAAATAGCATGAGAAGACTAAATAAGTGAAACTTCAAAATCTCTTTTCAACTTTCTTATGACTTTACAACTAACTAGAGGTGAAAAGGAGCAGCTAGTAAGCTCAGCAATTCTCAATGGTGTGGGGGATTTTTGAATATTTTTCTTTCTTCTTAAGTAGTTTCTCTCTTATTAAACTATGAACAGTTGCATACATGCATATTGAGTCCGATCTGTAAAGCATATGCAGAATTCACCCTCTACCTTCCAGTATTTTTTCTATAATGCAGATTAACAGTTGTTCTCATTTTGTCCCCAGGTAAAGAACCAGAGGACCAAAAGGAGCTGGAGATATACACTTTGTTCTTTAAAAATCAGCATAATAAAGACTGAGCATATAGAGAGAAGGCATTGTAATTTTATGTATCTTCTCATGAGCCTAGTGATAAAGTGACCAGTTTCCTCTTTCCACTTGCATGCTGAATTTTCAGATAAAATAACTTTTAAAAGGCTCAGATGAAGGCCATCTTCTTAAAAAAAAGAGAAAACAAAGTTGAAAAAAATCTCAGAGTTTGAAAATACATAAGGTTCTAATTTACTAACAAGATTAAGGTGATCAAATTTAGATTCCAAGTTCTCTTTAAACTACAAAATACAAAACTAGACAGATGATACATGATAGGCCCCTTTAGTAGTTCATTTACCACTGAATCACATTGGATGCTTTAGTAGTTAGTAAAAGAAAATCTGACTCAAAATGTATCAAACCATAAGGACTTTCATGACTCAGGATATTAGTAGGCAGGTTGTCCAGAGTTTTGTTCAAGGACTTGTGAGGTCCAATGTGGACCCAAAAATTTCTGGGCCTTTTGCTAAATCTTATTCGGTTTGATAACAACAGCTCTTCAAATACTCTGTGTCTACCTACAGGGCAGTGTAACAAAAGGAAAAAAAGAAGAGGTTGGAGTTGACAGGTAAAAAGATCTTTCTCCTTCAGCCGCAGATTGTTTCCCTTTGTCTTTCATTGGCCATGACTAAACCATGTACCTGTTCTTAGGTTGAGAAAGAGACCAGAAAAGCTGGGATTTTTTCCACCTCCGTAGTGGTTAAAAAGTAGGAAGTATCACTTCAAGTACATGAAATAACCGGAGGAATGAGTTAGTTGAATAAGAAATACATAGATACATCACATGCTTCACTGACAGAAATAAGATACTCTTAATTATTTCAAGTTTGCTACACCATTTTCTGGGATATTTCTTAGTGCACTGTGACCTTGTAAGCCTATGGGGTTTTTTTTGTTTGTTTGTTTGTTTTATTTTACTTTATTTATTTATTTATTTACTTTGAGAGAGAGAGAGAGAGAGAGAGAGAGAGAACGAACAGGGGAGGGGAGGAGAGAGAGTGAGAGAGAATCCCAAGCAGGCTCCCCACTGTCAGTGGAGCCTGCCAGATGTGGGGCTCAAACTCATGAACCACAAGATCATGACCCGAGCTGAAACCAAAAGTCAAATGCTCAACCAACTGAGCCACTCAGGCACTCCATATTTATGTTATTGTTAAAAAATGTATAAATATATTTATGTATTTATGTATTTATTTAGAAAGGGGGAGAGGGAATCTCAAGCAGGCTCCATGCTCACCTTGGAGACCACATGGGACCCCATCTCACAACAGTGAGCATGACTTGAGCAGAAATCAAGAGTTGGATGCTTAACTGACTGAGCCACCCAGGTGTCCCAGCCTATGATATATTGAAATCTAAAAAACAAACAAACAAACAAAAACCTGTGATACGGCCAAAGGAATGTAAAAGCATTCCAGTGCCCATTCACTAATACTGCATGAGTACAAAGCCCAGTCATCTGCTATGTCATCAAAGGTTTTCAGTTTGGCATATATCATCCAACAACAGTAACATTCCAAATAAGCATTCTCCTAATGAGAAAGAGATGGGGAAGAAACAAACTGTACAGTATTTCTGTTTCCTTCTTATTCTCCCATGAGATGTCCGTCTAAAGTTCTTAACTGCTGAGGAGGGTGTAGCAAACAGAAGGTGTTAGCATCAAGATTTACAATGGTCAAAGTCTGATCAAAAGGGCACATTTTTTCGCTACATTCATGTCTCCTGTTTCCAGGTCCTTACTACATAACGTAAATATTTACGGTGTGAATGAAGATGTGATGAACCACAGTGAAATGATGCTTTCTGTCCCATTTCCCTGGGATTCCCAATATTTAGACCAGGTAAAACCACCCACAATGGAATCCCTTGTCATCTACCCTACATCTTCCTATTTTCCTCTTCCTTTTCTAATTTTCCCATAAATCAGGAGGGTAAGTATGATAAGCAATTGTTACAAACAGCGATATTGCTGTTCTATTACAGAGGGAAATGTTACTTGATATTTTAGCAGAAACCTTTGTAATATAAGTTTTGAGTTAAAGCAAACTTCCTTCAGTTTGTGTTTTATTATACATTTTATGACTTGAAAGTATAGTCATATGAAGTAGAGATTCTTTTGATTACACTCTTGAAAACATATTTCCTCTATCTATCGTATATTACATATGTTGCCACCTCGCAGCTCCTTGAGTTTATAACTAGAATATGTGAAATTCTTAATAGAAATTCCAGTAACCAGGGATTTTTAACAGCATGGGTGAATTTAAGAGGAAATAAATATTTCCATTTTGAACAAAACTTGCAGCTTAGGATAGTTTCCTGACTCATGTAGGGGCTTCCTTTCTGACCTATGTTTCTTTTAATAAAGATTAAGACCACTGGTCCACCCACTGAAGTCTATCTTTTGTAGACGGCCTTGCTTCTGGATTTCAGGTACATGACACCCTCCATCTTGTTAAATCTTCCCTCTAGGGGAGAACATTTGAAGTGCCCTAAAACATATTATGCAATTCTCTTTCAGAGGGATAGTTGAAAAAAATACAAAGTGACACCTTTCTTTTTTCTTTTTAGCCCCTAGGGCTAATGCAATATTTTCTCATATTATCCCCTAAGATGACTAAATTCATAACTGCTGAGGTGGGTGTGGCGAACACAGGTGTTAGCATCAAGATTTACAGTGGTCAGAGTCTTCAGGTGTCACACTGAGTCTGAGCAACATAGCTCTCCCTCTTCCTCCAGCCTCAGGGGCCACTATCATTTTTTGATCTGTGGACCAATAAATGCAGCCTTGGCAGGGGCCAGACCAGATGTCTCAGGTGCGGACTGCCGTGAGATGTGACCATTAGACTCAGTTTATGAAAACACAGAAGAGTCCAAGCTTGCTAAAGGTTTTTAAACTTCAAGGGATGAGTGTCAGAAAGATCTTAGAAATCCTGCTGTGAGTGTCCTGGCTAAACATCTACATTAGACAACAAATTCTAAATGGGGCAAAATCCAGACTAAAAGCAGACTGGACTTTTGAGAGTTTTCTTCTAGCAGATTAGCGAGCGTGCTTCCTTGTTTTAAATAATGTTACCTAAATATTTATGCGTTTATGTGTACATGTGACCTAGAGTGTGTCCTCAAACACTGAAACATGTTTCATTAATGAAAAAGTATATGAATGGATGAATGAATGATAACTGACTTGCTCTCCCTATCCTAAGTTTTGTAATTGTGACTATAAGAAATTGTCTTGTAAAATTTTCCTTTTTTTTTTTTAAATCCAGGTAGTCTTACTGGTATCTCAAAAAGACCATAACACAGACTAACCCATATTTTTTTTTCTTTGTTAAAAACCTATTTCTCATTCTCTGCTTCATGCCTTGGTAAATGACAATAACATCTATGCAATCATCCAAAACAGAAATTTCAATCACTTTACTTTTTCAATTTATTCAGTAACTGAGTCTCTTGAATCTTGCTTTGAACATGTTTGGTATTCATACCCTTTACTCCATCCTATCCATTCCTACAGCAACTTAGGGACACATTACATTTTACTTGGATAAGTGAAATAGTATCTTAATAAGTTGGTTGCTCTCTAGTCTCATGGATCTCAAACCCTTCCTCTGCAGTATCTGAAAAGAATGAAATAAATCATGAATGTGATTCCATCCCTCACTTGCTTAAATCTCTTTAATTTATCTTCACTGCAAAGGAGATATAACCTAAATGTGCTAGTATCATGAATATCTATTTTTCAGGGATATTGTCAAGTTCTAACTTTTCTAAGAATACATTTCCTATCATCTTTGTTTCACAAGTAGATGTGACACTGCTTTTTCTCATAGTAAAATTCTCCTGGCATATAAGAGGTACTCAATAAATGACTAACAAATAAATAAATGAAAAATACAGATTATATTGAGCTGAAATCTATTTCTTTACTCTTTCTTCTATTTTATCCTAGATATTATCTTGGAATCTTAAAGCTCAAATCCCTTTTTTTTGGTAATAATTTAAAGATATAAAAGTTATTCCAATAATTTAAAGATATTCCTTTATAGATTCATCAATCTTAGGTGAGAATCCTCTCTTTTCTGTGCTGATATTTCTAATTCTTCATTCTCTTCTTGAATCATATCTTTTATGTTGGTATCAATTATAGAACTATTCAAACACATGCAAAAGAAAAGAAAATAGGGTCACTCACTGGCTGGCTCAGTAGTTAGTGCATGTGACTCTTGATCTTGGGGACATGTGTTCCAGCCCGACATTGGGTGTAGAGATTCATAAAAAAACAAAACAAAAGATAATAACATATTGAACCGTGAATGGCTCTCTTCAAGAACTAGCAAAGATGGACTAAGTTGTTTCATCAAGATTATCACTAATAGCCCCCAAACAACTCTGGTTTACATGAAGCAAATTTCAGACATAATAGCATTTCATCAGTAAAAATTTTGGTAAGTGTCTTTCTTATATTGACATGGTTTCATGACCAACTCATCATTCTGGTCAATGTCCTCTGGACATGTTTTAGTTGCCTTGCATCCCCCCATATGTGACATCCAGAGCTGTACTTGAATAACTAGAATGAGAAAATCAAAAGAGAAAGATTGTCACCAGCACCCTGACTCCACTTTCTCAATGACTATCTATGCTTTAATTTTCTCCTTTACTACCTATCTTTCAATGTTGATTCATTTTAATTTACCAACCAGGATACTTTTGACACTTTCTAGAGTTCTACATGTTTTCTGAGCCTCAACATGTAAAATTTTATATAAAACCTTATCAAAGCCAAGGAAAACAATTCATTTTTATTACTTTTGGAGACTCTTTCAGGAAATCACACATAATGTAAATGGTGTCGGCCTCTTCAACAGTGTATATGTTACTCTAATGACAAAATGGGATGAACCTGAGGAAGGAGGATAAGCTTGGGGCGGGGGCAAGGGATACCAGAAAGGGGAGAAAGAGTCCCTCCAAAAATTCTCACTGGCGTGAGGTGGCATCTCAGTGTGGTTTTGATTTGTGTTTCCCTGATGATGAGTGATGTTGAGCATCCTTTCATGTGCCTGTAGGCCATCTGGATGTCCTCTTTGGAGAAGGGTCTGTTCATGTCTTCTGCCCATTCCTTCACTGGGTTATTTGTTTTGTGGGTGTGAAGTTTGGTGAGTTCCTTGTAGATTTTAGATACTAGCGCTTTATCTAATATGTCATTTGCAACTATCTTTTCCCATTCTGTCGGTTGCCTATTAGTTTTCTTGATTGTTTCCTTTGCCTTGCAGAAGCTTTTTATCTTGATGAAGTCCCAAGAGTTCAGTTTTGCTTTCCTTTCCCTTGCCTTTGGGGATGTGTCAAGTAGGAGATTGCTGCGGTGGAGGTCTAGGAGGTTTTTTCCTACTGTCTCCTCGAGGGTTTTGATGGTTTCCTGTCTCACATTCAGGTCCTTCAGCCATTTTGAGTTTATTTTTGTGTATGGTATAAGAAAATGGTCTAGTTTCCTTATTCTGCATGTTGCTGTCCAGTTCTCCCAGCACCACCTGCTAAAGAGGCAGTCTTTTTTCCATCGGATACTCTTTCCTGCTTTGTCAAAAATTAATTGGCTGCACATTTGTGGGCCCAGTTATGGGTTCTCTATTCTATTCCATTGGCCTACGTGTCTGTTTTTGTGCCAATACCATACTGTCTTGATGATGACAGCTTTGTA
>NC_043712.1:40151684-40153088 GCF_006229205.1 Suricata suricatta | reverse complement strand
GGGATACAGAAATGCTGATGCATAGGAGCACATGTACCCCAATGTTCATAGCAGCACTGTCAACAATAGCCAAAATATGGAAAGAGCCTAAATGTCCATCACCTGATGAATGGATCAAGAAGATGTGGTATATATACACAATGGAGTACTACATGGCAATAAGAAAGAATGAAATCTGGCCATTTGTAGGAAAGTGGATGGATCTTGAGGCTGTTGCACTCATAGGTCTAACAGGAGAACAGGAGAAACCTAATGGAGGACCAGGGGGAGGGGAAGAGGGAAAGAGAGTTGGGGCAAGGGAAGAACGCAAAACTTGAGAGACTATTGAAAACTGAAAATGAACTGAGGGTTGAAGGGGGAAAAGAGGTGGTAGTGATGGAGGAGGGCACTTGTGGGGAAGAGCACTGGGTGTTGTATGGAAACCAATTTGACAATAAACTATTTTAAAAAAATTCTCAAACACTCAGAAAACAATGAAACCATTGGTTACAAATTATTATTTGACCTTAAAATTGACATAATTTTAGTTGTAAAGAGAATCAGTCTATTCTAAAGTCACTCCTCTGCACAAATGGACAACACAGCTACCAACTTCCTAGGGTTTCTGAGGTGACCGAACATTCCAGTCACCAGTGCAATGCCTTTCAGTTCCAAGCTCACCTTCTATATGGGCTCACCCCAATGTGCCCCATTCCTTTAAGCATCTCTTCTTCACAGTAGGCACAATGGTAAAACTTTCTCAAGTCCATGCACTGGAAAGACACTGAAGGGGAAGGGCTCCCAGCTACAAAGTCAGTACATGCGCTTTGGATGATTAGTGGAGCTCTATCCCCAGGCCATGGCCAGAACCTCTGCCTGGCATGGTGAGCATGGTGATGCTGACCTCTGACAGCTCCCCACATGGAGATCAGCATCCTGAAGCTCTCCTGACCATTCTTACATGACAGGTCTCTCTACAGGTAAATAAGTGACTCACTTATGCCCAAAAGGTTCCCTCTGAGCCACCACTCTCTCTGCACACCCTCTCCCTCAGCTACTAATGACCTATGCCTCCCACATACACCAGAGGACTTCTTTATGCTTTCCCAGTGACAACAAACCAGCTCTAGCCAGGACAGATCAGCAAATGTCCCTGCTATTTGTGGGGCTAGGCTGAACCTTCTGCAATGAAGTCTGAATCCCAGCCTAGAGAAGGGGGTCCTTTCGAATCCATCCTTCATTTAGTGCTCTCCCCAAGTACGAGGGTACAAGATAAGGTGTCTTGGTATCTTGTAGCCAGTCTTTTATTAGAGTGTGATTATTCATTATATTAAATGCATCCTGTTTAAAAGCTAAAACAAACAAAAAAAACATTTGTTGCCTCAAAAATTAAATTCTATGTATGTGTGGCATCTCAATGCTGGC
>NC_043712.1:40137035-40151584 GCF_006229205.1 Suricata suricatta | reverse complement strand
GAATCCATCCTTCATTTAGTGCTCTCCCCAAGTACGAGGGTACAAGATAAGGTGTCTTGGTATCTTGTAGCCAGTCTTTTATTAGAGTGTGATTATTCATTATATTAAATGCATCCTGTTTAAAAGCTAAAACAAACAAAAAAAACATTTGTTGCCTCAAAAATTAAATTCTATGTATGTGTGGCATCTCAATGCTGGCAAGAATTCTACAATATAGAAACTTTTGTCTCAGTCTAACATACAATTAAACTGAGTCTCATAAAATTAAATGAATCCATGGCCATTGAAGCCAGTTTTTGATCTTTTTTTTTCCTCCCAAATCCATGTTTTTATCTCTAACTCCTCTGGTAAAGATGTACATTCACAATGAACAACAAACGTGGTATTTTCATATATTCAATTTTATTTATCTCTTGACTAATCACACAAGCTCTAGAGAAGTTACATATGCAAATCCTCCCTAAGAAGTCAATCCAACTCCCCTTTCTCCATGTTGCAATGTTTCAATGTCAGGTCTATAATAATAATCATTTGACAGTTTTCTGATAATATGCTATGCTTAACTTCATTATTGGGTACTCAAATTTACTGTCAGATGTCCAAATAGTCACAACAGTTGCATTATAGTCTTATTCTTGGGAAAAAAGATAAGTATTTTAATGTTTTTACACATGACTGCTATTCAATGTACAGAAGGAGATGTTTAAAAACCACAGAATTCTCTATACCATTATGTTAAAATGATTACAGGAGCATTGGGGTTTCTAATGCAATTATAGACCAGTGCCTACACTGTGTAGGAGAGAAACATAAAAGCTGCAGAGGCCAAGGAATAAATTGAAAAAGCGAGTGTGTAGGTTAAGTTAGCAGCAAAATCAGCAGTAAGAAAGAAAAATTACTAAAAGTATAGTTAATAGATTTGCTCAAGATTAATTCACTTAAGAGAACATTAGGTGTTTTTTTTTAAAAGGGCACCTTAGGCAGAAATAGTAACCATAAGATAAGAGATAAAAATTACAAAGATATGCAAAACTTGTCATCTACTGAATTGTATAATTAAACACCATGGCAATACATGGACATGTATTTTTAGTTTTTAGACTATGATTCTGTTATTTTTGTCTGCACTGATAGAATATCTCAAAGATCCTATTTAGGCCAGCTCTACACAGTATATCAGCTTTCTTAGTTACAGATTGATTACTGAAAAATGGATTATGATACTTAGAAGCTGACATTATCTCATGATAGCAGTCATTAAATATAGTATACAGTTTTTGACTATTAGAAAGAAAAAAAACCCAAAACATGCTATAGAGACATTATATAGTAGTTAGATGTATTTAATTCATGTAGTCTATCTTCCCATGCAAAAATGCTATCAAGACAAGACTTAATCAGTAAAAAACTCATCTTTATTTATTCTTCAAATGAATTTAGAGTTATCATGTAGTGTCGTTCAGGGCAACTTTCTTCATTTCTCTGGACCTGAAAATTTTCATCTCTAAAATAATGAGTTGCATGAATATTTTTTGTCAAAACAATTATTTATATATATTTTATACCAATCAACCACAAACTCTCTTATGTGCTACTGGAAAAACCACAAGAAGACCCAAACCAAAACTAAAAGATACTATAGTTTCTGCATTAGTCAGACCTTTTGGTTTTCAAGTTACTTGATAGAACAATAAGAAAGTGTATATCCACGTTGTTTATATTATATGAAACAAAACCAAAACTCCTTCATTCCTATAAATAGTCCTCAAAAACTATTACCAAAGAACAGAAAAGTATTCATCTTTGAGCAGCTTTAAGGACTTTTCAATATTTATTCCAATGAAAAGTTAAAATTCTATTCATAAGGATAAATAAAATGTGCTTAAGAGTGTACATATATTTTGAGAGACTGTGTAATATCTAAAATCCTTTTCTTAAGTAAGAATCTGAAATTGTATAATATTGCCTTGAAAAGAAAAACACTAAGCGTAATCATTTAGACTTAATAGAGAAATATGAGGCATTTACTTGAGCAGTTAAGATAGACTAATAGAAAAATATCACAGGGTATAACTTATTTATTTATTAGTGTCGTGAAGATTGATGACAACTCATTCTCATTGTCTTTGGAACACTTTACTATTATAGTAAAACTTGAAAAATTTCTCCAATCTGTTCCTTAAGTTTTCTTGCTCAGTGTATTAGTTTCTCTTGAATGTCCACACTGAAAATGAGCCCTTTATTGAAAGCTATAGTCTTTTTCATTAAATGATCTAAGACTATATGATAAGTTCTTGTAGATCCTCATTTCCCTCTCTTAGCAGCTGAAGTAAGATTGAGTGTGATTTACTTAGATAAATTCATTGACTTTGCTTCATTCTATATTGTAGCTCTTGGGGCAGCCAGATATGTTCAAAATGAACTGCTGGGGAGATAGAAAGGTCCAATAGAACAGAGAGAAAGTCAAAACATAACCACTCTAAAAAAGAATCCCTCCATAAAAGAGAGGGAGGGACCACCAGTGCTTCTATCCAGTCTTCCTCTTGGGACACTCTAGATGGCAACAGATTATCTTTCTTCACTAGCTGTCAGAGATTGGCTGCCTACTTGAATTCCTATGTGTGTTGCTAAGATATTGATTCTAAATATGTATTTTTTCCTCTCTTGTTTCAAAAGATTTTTTTAAAAACGTATTTCTAAAGTAATTTGTTAGAGATTTTATGAAAAGCAGCAAGTGCAAAGTATTTACTCTTGCTTCAAATACAGAAATAAACCAATATATAATTAACATAAACATAAATATGCTAGAACTCTCTGGGTCCATAGAGTTAAACATGGTTGATCTCAAAAAGGGGGAGAAAACATTAAACAGGTAATATGGAAAGTCCATGAAGAACTGAGTTCCCTCTAAATCAGAGCCTGTAAATATGTGACACATTTGTTATCACTTCTCCCTTCCTCTATCTATTGAGGACATTGCTAATAAAGTACCTTTTTTCTTAATTTTTAAAAGTTTATTTGTTTTGAGAGAGACAGAGACAGCATGAGTAGGGGAGGGACAGTGAGAGAGGCAGAAAGAGAGAATACCAAGCACTGACAGCTCAGAGCCTGATGTAGGCCTCAAACTCTCAAAACTGTGAGATCATGACCTGAGCTGAAACCAAGAGTCAGACACTTAACCAACTGAGCCACTTAGATGCCCCGCTAATAAAGTATTCTTTATCTTTGAGGAAAGGAGAAATTTTTAAAACATTTTTTTATTTATTTATATTTGAGAGAGAGACAAACAGCATGAAAAGGGGAGGGGCAGAGAGAGAGAGAGAGAGAGAGAGAGAGAGAGAGAGAGAGACAGAATCCAATGCAGGCTGCAGGCTCCAGACTCTCATCTGTTAGCACAGAGACCTATGTGGGGCTTGAACCTGAGCCAAAGTCAATCGACTGAGCCACCAAGATGCCCCAAATGTAGAAGAAATTTTATCTGAAGAAATCACCTGAGTCAATAAGTGAAGAAGACAAAGTACAGGACAACAAAGATTACTGGGACAAGATGGGCACCATACTTAGTTCGGGTGCATGGTGCTGCACATCTGCATGTGTGTGTGGATCTTAAGCAGGCAAGTTAAATCCAGAAAAGTTTTCTATGGAAATAGGAATGATTGCCCAATCCACAGGCCAAGGGTATTTCCAAACTTACACTGGTATTAAAACAGATTTTCTGTCACGCTAGATTCCAATTAATTCTGAAATTGGTGAATGGGTGAATTTCATGGGAAATGAAGATCAACTAAGCTTTGGTTTAGATGAGACAAAACTTTGGCTAAAATTTATGAGAATGATGATACTAACACAGAAGGGCCAAGGAAAATGCCACAACATAATTAGACATATTAGCTTTAAGGATTACATGATTTATAATATCAAGTTCCTTCATTGACCATGCACTATATAAAAGATATCCATTGCTGAAAATTACCATTGTCCTTAGTCATTTGTTAAACTCCTATCTAATCATCAAACTCTAGTTCAAGCTTCACCTTTTCTACTAAAGGCTTATCCAATCTCTCACTTGATGTCAGGAAGGCACTCTCTTCCATTAGAACACATTTCACTGCATTATTTTTTCTGTTTCTTTGAACACATACATTAGATTTTAAACACATTGAGACAATGGACTTTGTCATTTTTTTAAATATTTTCCATAGACAAGAGCTGTTAAATATTGTGTGTGTGTGTGTGTGTGTGTGTGTATGTATGTACAAAGGAACAAGCAATAAAGTACCCTAATTAGGCAACATCTCTACAAAATTTCTTCTATAAGATCATTATGAGTTTGCCAGTTATCTCAGGTGTTTATTCAACATACCTTTTAGCAAATCTATTTATATTGGAAAACTGCTACCTGTGGGCCACATCTGCCTTGCTACCTGTTTTGATAAGTAAAGTTTTATTGGAACCTGGCCATGCCCGTTCACTTATAAAATTGCATTTTACTGCTTTCATGCCACAACAGCAGAGTTGAGTAGTGGCAGCAGAGACCACAGAGCCCTCAGGGCTGAAAATATTTACTATTTACCCCTTGGAGAAAAAAATTGCTGACCCCTCCTCAACATAAACATGTCAGGGAGGCATAAATACATTTGTATATTAGCGAAATAGGACATTTGTCGAGAAGAAATGTTTGCAGAGCATGTTCCCTGCTTTTTCACACTGTAGATTCCATTTTTATTTGTAATGTCTTATGGAATATTTTACAGTTTTCTTGGTCTTTTTCACAAGCCACCTCTTTGTAATCCACTGCCTCAAAATTACACAACTTGCAATTATAAAGGCTCCCATGTTTCTAGGTTCTAGATCTTTCTGTGAGCTTTGCTATCAAAGTGATTTTTAGTATACCAGTTCTCTTTGGATCTCAATTCTGTTACCTATGAAGTGAGAGGTTTAGAAAGCATAATCTTGTACCCTATCCAAGTCAAGGCTAACTTCATGGGTGTGTGACCTGTGCAGTTGCTCAGTTTTATCAAAACTTTGACTTGTAGAGAGGCACGTGGATGGCTCAGTAGGTTAAGTATCCAAATCTTCATCTCACCTCAGGTCATGATCTCACGGTTCATGGGTCTGAGCCCTGTGTCGGAATCCACACTGCACTGACAGTGCAGAGCCTGCTTGGGATTCTCAACCTTCTACCTCTTTCTACCTCTCCCCTATTTGCACTCTCCCTCATTCTCAAAATAAAGAAATAAACTTAAAAAAAGAAAACAAACACTTTCACCTACAGAATTTACTAACATTGGATCCCAGGCTCAACAATTTTTGTCTTATATCTGGGCTCTCCCTTGGAGATATCAGAACATTGAGAAGTAACTGAAGCTCAACTTCTTGAGGATTATCTTTCTACCACTTAACTTCTTTCCTACTGTCAATGTTATTCTTTAGACCTTTCCTTTCATAGGTGCCTGGTGCTCCTATAGTTCCTGAGATCTCAGTAGCCATGGACAAGACATGGCTGAATGTTCTTTTCAAACCAGGAATATTTGTATCTAACACAGTCTTGGGAATTAAAAAATGCTA
Organism: Suricata suricatta; assembly: GCF_006229205.1. Lineage (NCBI taxonomy): Eukaryota > Metazoa > Chordata > Mammalia > Carnivora > Herpestidae > Suricata > Suricata suricatta. The sequence continues at coordinate 40,146,016 of NC_043712.1, read as the reverse complement.
GGGGCACCTGGGTGGCTCAACAGATTGAGCGTCTAACTTCAGCTTGGGTCATGATCTCGCAGTTCGTGGAAATGAGCCTCAGGTGGGGCTCTGTGCTGACAGCTAGGAAACTGGAGCCTGCTTCAGATTCTGTCTCTCTCTCTCTCTCTCTCTCTCTCTCTCTCTCTCTCTCTCTCTCTCTCTCTCTCTCTGTGACCCTCCTCTGCTTGCACTCTGTCTCTCTCTTTCAAAAATAAGTAAATATCTAAAAATTAAAACATATTAAAGCCAAAGAGATATGACATTATCTGGAGACCTAGTTCTCTCATTTTATAGATGAAGCTGAGAAGCAGAGAAGTCCTGAAACCTGACCAGGCTAATGGCAAAGCCCAGACCAGACAGAACATGGGATCAGGCAATCATGTGCTTATTTCAGCATTTCAAGGGAGGTATGAGGCGTTGTCAAAGTTTCCTACCAAGTACTATATAAATAGCCAGGCCGTATCCTCCAGCTACTTCAATAATTCAAGGAGGTGCAAAGCTTTTTTAAGTTTTTCAGCAAAGTACTCTCAATTGAAGTCTGATATATAACTAGCATTTTGCTTGAAGCTTTTAAGTAATAAATATAATCACAATGCTAGTCATAGCAAAGGCCTAATTTTTCCTGTGTAACTAATCTGTGTCAAGCAGTGTGCTAATACTTAATATGCATTTCCCATTTGCTCCTGTACTAACCTAGTGGTAAAACTTTGAACGAGTAACTTCTTTGCTTCTCAGTTTCCTCATGTGTAAATCAGTAAGCACAGGGGGTACATAAAGTGGAAACAAATGTGCTTTTGGCAATTGTTTTTTAAGCCCAAAGTACAAAGGAAACTTCCTGATAGTTTTTGCTGCATAAAAAGTCAGCCCAAAATGTAGAGGTATGACATAACAATCATTGAGGTCACAGTGTAGTGGGTCAAGACTTCAGAAAGAATCTGAATTGTGTTCAGATGCTGGGTGGAGCGTGGTCATCTGCAGGATTCCCTAGACTGGATGTTCAAGATGGCTCCCTCAGGGGCTAGCTGGTCACACCTACCTACTAATGAATTCACTGGGTGATACTGAAAAAGGGGCTAATGGGGCTAATGCTTGGCTTTTTCAATGTTCCTGTCTCAGAGCAATCAAACTTCTTAAAGAGGAGCTGTGTTCCTCCAGAGCAAGGAACTGAAGAGACTCAGACGGAAGCTTCACGGCCTTTTCTGTCAGAAGCAGAAATGCCCCCTACTCCATGGTTCAAAGCAGTCCCAAGCCCAAGCAGTGTCAAGACTATACTTCTCGATGGGAGAAATACCAGGGATGGGGGTCATAATTTAAAACCATCAAATGACCCCTGCTAGGAAAAACCATGTTGGCTAGATAGGGACAAAAATTTGATGACATTTAAGTACCCGACTATGGCATTGTCTCCAAAGTTAGCCTATCCTCTTTTCTGCATCTTTCATTTCTAACCCAAAAATCTTGAGTATATCCTCCAATTCTCATCTTTATAAAAAGTGACATATTTTTTGAGTTCTGCAAGGCACACCAACATCTAATCCAATTTGTGACCCACAGAGAAACTGCCAAAATGGGCTGCAGTGTGAAAAATTCCTGCTAATTGCTTTTTGCTGAAAGGGGAAGAAAGATCATATTAGGAAAGTTTCATAAAATCTCCATTTTATGTTTATCTTACTGACAAAGTCTGCTGGTGGATGGAGGAAAGTTTATTTTACAAGTTTATAATAAAAATATGTAATCTGTAACTTGGCCTATGTTACAGTAGGAGCACAACCTTCATAATGAGAAACTTTATAGAAGTTTTAGCTTGATTCATGTACACAGATTCAGGCTACCTTTTGTTATCTTTTCAATATTTTATGTAAGTTTATGCTTAATATGCATATGTGGCAAAGGTTGGTGTGTTGTTCTGTGAATGTGAATAGAGACCTAGACTCATACTGAGGCAAGGCCATAATACATAGGCATTATAAAACAAGTACATACCAAACAATCAATTAATCAATGAATATTTATTAACCTGTTTTGAACAGAATACTGATGTTTACAGCTAAAAGAGCTACAAAATTCGAGAAAGAGACTCTTCCCTTGAATAACTTCTACATTAGTTATGTGGAAGTAACTGTAAAAATAATTAAGGAAATATACAGAAGGTATAATCTGTGACATAGGCAATAATTTCTCAAGCTGATCAGTGGGGAGAAAGGATATGGGTTACATTTATGAAGGGCTTATTTAAGTCCCAGACTTCAAATGTGCAAAAAAAAAACTTTCACAGAATTATAAAGAAGGAATATGCTTTTATGCTTCTTTACTTTCACACAGAGAAGCCCTGAATTAGCTTGTGGTCTGGAGCAGGTGCTAAAATATAGATACTACTTCTATGATATAGCGAAGGCTTATAAACTGATCCGAGAGGTTTATGTGACCTTTGCAAGTAGCATATTATCCATCAGAGTCCTAGTTTTTGCTTGGTGGTTGCTGGAGATTTATTGAAGACAAAGGCCAGTGTGCCTAGCTGAATTTTAGAATAGTCCACTTGCCTTGCGACACTAGTTTGCATCAAGTCCAACACAAAGAAATAACAATATTGCGATTCTTTCATTTCATAAGAAGTCAGTCTTATCACCATAATAAATGTGAAGCTCATAACTAGCAGTTATGGCAATTAGCAACTATTTTAATGTACTTTTGATTACACATGATAAAGTGTATAGATATTTATACTGACACTGATACCTTGACCTGGATGTCTAATTGGACATATAATACTACTTTCTTCCTGAGTCCTGGGATTTCCTTGACACATGTTGTTATCATTCATTTTTACCTTGTTCTTCTACTTGAACCCAAATATCTGATACATCCTCCTTCAATCATGCAGTTACACTTTTTATTTTACTTTACATTTACAAATTTTTATTCCATTTTATTTTTATTTAGGCTGAGTGCCAAAGTAAGGACATGAGGAGTAGAGCCACGTCTGAGGCAGAAGCACAGCTAATCTGTTGCCTACAAACGATATGAGAGAAATAGTGGGGAAATCTACTTAGATTATTTTTTTATGCAGCAATGCTGATTTAATCAATCAACAGTGCTATTTGCCACTTGAACTTAACTCGAACTGGGAATTAGTAGGGAGAAAGACAAGTTTGTTTTTCTTCATTGTCCTAAATGGTGGAGGGAGATTGAGTACACATTTATCTTTGATGCCAGCTACATTACTTCCATAATGCAGTTTTAGAACAAGCTCATCAAGTTAAGTTCTGACTGAAACCATATGAATTACCTTTAAAGTCATTAGAGGGAACAACATGCTTTGCTAGTCTGGGTTTTATGTGTTCAAGACTTAGCTAATATTTCATATATTTTATTTTCAGCTGTAGAATTTCCATTTTTAATAGATTTGTTGATGTTCTGCTGAGGTTTCCTATATTTTCATTTATTCCAAGCATATTTCCCTTTATGATATTGAGCACAGTTTTAGCAGCTGCTTTAAAATCCTTTTCAATGTATTTGAACATCGAAGTTATCAAAAGGTTGGGCTCTGTTGATTGTCTTTTCTCTTGAGGATGGGCCATGCTTTCCTGATTTTTTTTATTCCTTGTATGTTGAGTAGCTTTGCATGGTATCTTTGACATCATGAATGGTATAACATAGAAAATCTGGAATCTCTATGGTCTTCCCCAAAATATTGATTTTTTAAGAAGGCTGAAATCAGACTAGAAAATTAATCTTTCTGTGAGAAGCTTAAATTTCAATTGAATTCTTTTTTCCAGGCTGTTTGATATTAGTTTCACTTATGAATGGTCCAGTACTAAGCCAGGTAATTGAGCACTGGCTACACACAGGGCTTGTTTCTCTGATTCTCTGGCTTTCACATTTCTGGGATTTCCCCCCTTGACTTCCTATAGCTGCAATGGCTCTCAAGTCCATCTTCTGGTTCTGCATGCAGCATGACTGTGGGCTGCCCACTAGAGGTTTAAGTGCCTTGAAGGCTACAGATTTGGGCCTGCCCTCAGGTAGAAGTCATAAAAAAAGGAGAGACTTCCCCAGTTTCCTCAGTTCATTCCCTTCTTCCAAGAGCCAACTCACGTCTAGTTTCTTCCTTTATTTATTTATTTAGTTTTTACTCTCTGATGCCTTTAATGTTATGTTTATTTTTATTTTTGAGAGTGAGAGAGACAGTACGAGCAGGGGAGGGTCAGAGAGAGAGGGAGACACAGAATCTGAAGATGGGCCCCAGGCTCTGAGCTAGCTGTCAGCACAAAGCCCGACAGTGGACTAGATCCCACAAACCGTGAGATCATGACCTGAGCTGAAGTCAGACGCTTAACTGACTAAGCAACAGGTGCCCCATCAAAGTATTCTTTTAATTTAATTTGAATTCTTTTTTGGCACCCTTGATATGGTCCATCCTTACAAGGAATTACATTTTAAAATGACTTAAAACATGTAAGTGAATAAAGTCACATAAACCAGAAGAAATTAGAGAGGGAAAAGAAGCACAGCATTTTAAAAGTAATTTTTTTCAACTAGCCTATGCTATGTAAGTTATGCATATGAGTCCACTACTATCCTTTGCAAAATAAATTCTGATTAATTTATATTTAGTTCTATGTTTTTTTTATGGTGAGAGAAACTTGATAAAAGGAAGTTTTATATTTCAAGGTTGATAACAAGTGATCACAGGAGGAGAAGGTTTTAATTCCAGACACATTCTGAAGAGCACAGCTACTCTGCTTCTCTTCCAAACTAATAAAGACTTTGCATAAACCAAACATATTCTGGTGAGTCAATATGACAAATAAATTGAATTCATGCCCCAAATTGCATACATTTACCAACAGTGCATGTACTGTTTCATTTCTCTTGATACATAATCACTATAAATACAAGCTATTTGCAATACAAAGCATGTTATCTAGAAAACCATGACTTATTCACACTGATATCATTTATATGAAAAATATTCTGTACAGTTTGAGCAGACCAATTTATGCTTGTATACAAAAAAGCTAGTCATAAATCCTATTGTTTTTGCTTCCATGTTGAATCTTCTACTTCTTGTAATCCCTAATTTAAATCAAGTTTCATTCATAAAAATCATTCTGTGGCATATATCATTACCTTATTTACTCTTCTGGTGATATAAAACATCATGCCCTTGAATGAGCAAATATCACATAAAACAAATGTAGAAACAATCACCAACAATATATTTGGGCAATTGTAAATTGCATATTATAAAAGTTGATTCTGATAGCAGTTAATAGGAAAATTAAGGAACTTAAGGAGTATGAAAGAAAAATCGAGGTATGGAGAAAATAGCCGACAAAAAATAAGTATGAAGTCGAAAAGAGATAAAATAGCTGGACGAGGAGATTAAGACTGCAGAAAAGCACAGAAGAGCTTCAAGAATCAGATTAATCCTAGGTTATAAAGATTACGGAATCTGCTGTTTTCTTGAGTGGGCAATGGGGAGCATTGAACCTTTTACACCTAGAGAATGAATGCCATCATAGAAACAAATTTTAGAAAGAATTGCCTTCTGCAGGAATATAGTGAAAATCATCAGATCAGGATTTAGGAGATACTCTCTGTGATTACTCAAGCCCAAGTTAGCATGAATATATAAAATATAAAGCTGAGAGAGATTTAGGAGATACTGAACAAAATAATGGATAGATTTAGTGAGTTAATTGACTTGAGAGATGAGAAGGGGTTGATAATAACATGGTCAGGAATTCTGAGCCCAGAATATTAATAAATTGTTAAGGGTCACTGCCAAAATTAAAACTGTCAAAAACTGGAATCAATATGGAAGCCATAGCTATAAGAGTCATTTAAAGAATAATAATTTGCAAGGGCACTTGGGTGGCTCAGTCGGTTAAGTGTCCAGTTTTGGCTCAGGCCATGATTTCAGAGCTCATGAGTTCAAGCCCTGTGTTGGGCTCTGTGCTGACAGCTGAACCTGGAGCCTGCTTCGGATTCTGTGTCTCCCTTTCTCTCTGCCTCTTTCCCACTCACACTCTGTCTCTTTCTCTCAAAAGGAAATAAAAGTTTAAAAATTAAAAAAAGAATAATAATTTGCAATCTTTTAATTCTATTTTAGAGAGTGAGCAAATACGCAAGGGCAGGTAGGCAGGAGAAGAAGAGAGAGAGAGAGAGAGAGAGAGAGAGAGAGAGAGAGAGAGAGAGAATCTTAAGCAGCCTCCATCCTCAGCATGGAGCTTGACACAGGGCTAGATCCCATACTTATGAGATATGACCTGAGCCAAATTCAAGGATTGGACAGTTAACTAACTGAACTACCCAGGGGCTCCAGATGGTTTTTAATCATATCAATATATCTTAATAAAAAATACACTAAGGTAAACAATACTTAGGAAAACATTTAATTGGCTCTATTATAAACAAAGTAACAAATATGAAACTGGAGGCATAATTATTTGAAACAACTTTTTGAAAGTTCTTTTTGAAAAGTTTTTGAAAAAACAATTATTTGGTTTTTGTGACATTAGAGCTAAAAGGAGTCTGGACATGTAACATATATATTGATAGAAGAAAAATATCCAGAATAATTCTAATAAATAGCAATGGTTCAAGCACAATTTTAAAAATTACTGTATTCCTCTTTAAAGATATGAAAGAATCAAAATATAAATAATAATATTGCCACTTTCCTAGAATCTTTTTTAAGGATATATTATTGACAAAGATTAATATTAACTTCTGTTTAGAGTCAGTAGCAGATCACTTTTGAAAATGATCCTTATGCTGAGAAAAAATGAAGCAGTCTATTCTATTGCCTCACAAGCAAGTTCCAAACTATATATAACACATTTTATTGTGACTCTATGTACTGATTTTATTTTGAAATAGTGACCCCTTTCAGATAGATTCAGTTTGAGTCTTAAGAACAGAGTATGTGAGACAGTTACTTGTAATAATTAATAGTAACCTATTATTTCTAACAATTAAGAATATCTTAGGCCCATTCGATGTAATAATATAACAAATGATTCAACTGGGTTCAACCTTTGAAAACTGCTGAGATACAATTAAGTGTGAAAATAAAACTGGAGATTGGCATATGTAAATTATAAGGAGGAAAAAACAAAAGGACCTGTTATGTTACAAATTACTGTTGAGAATTTTAATTTTCTCAGATCAAAAGAAGTTGCTTTTAAATTAACTATGACAGAAGGTGGGACAAGAGGCAGGAAATAAACACAATCACTTCTACGTACTAAAGCAAAAGAAGGAAAGAGAAGGATACAACTCAGTATTTTGGTAAAGCAAAAAAGTGAAGAAGTTTGATTTTACCAAAAGTAATTGAAGTGAGCAAGAAAGCAAGAGTTCTAATGTTTTTTAATGTTTATATATTTATTTTTAACAGAGAGAGAGAGAGAGAGAGTGAGATAGTGAGAGAGAGAGAGCATGCACACAAGCGGGGGAAGGGCAGAGAGAGGGAGAGACAGAATCTCAAGCAGTCTCTGCACTGTCAGTAAGGAGCCTCATGCAGGGCTTGAACCCAAAAACATGAGATCATTACCTGAGCCAAAGTCAGGCATTTAACTGACTGAGCCACCCAGATGCCCCTCTTGTGTTTTAACTTAAAAACCAGTCAGATCACAACTGTATCACAATCCCAGATTTCAAGGTATACTAAAAAAAACTATACTAATCAAAATAGTATGAAACTGGCACAAAAATAACACATAGAACAATGGGACAAAATAGAGAGTCCAGAAGTAAACACACACTTTCATGGCCAGTTAATCTACAGCAAAGGAGGCAAAAATATACAATGGGAAAAAGACATTCTCTTCAACCAGTGGTATTGGAAAAAATCTAACAACTCATGTAAAAGAATAGAACTGGACCCCCTTCTTATACCACAAACAAAACAAACTGAATATGTATTAAATACCTAAATATGATTCTTATATTTTCATTTCATTGGTTTCCATATATTTTTTAATTTCTTCTCAATTGCCTGATTCACACAATCATTCTTTAGTAGGGTGGTTTTTAACCTCCACATTTTTGGAGGTTTTCCAGACTTTTTCCTGTGGTTAATTTCAAGTTTCATAGCATTGTGATCTGAAAGTGTGCATGGTATGATCTCTATTCGTTAATGCTTATGGAGGGCTGCTTTATGCCCCAGTATGTGGTCAATCTTTGAGAATGTGCCATGTGCACTTGAAAAGAAGGTGAATTTCCTATCATCAGGATGCAGAGTTCTAAATATATCTATCAGTTCCATCTGTTCCAATGTGTCGTTCAGGTCCATTGTTTCCTTAGTGAATTTATGTCTGGTTGATCTATCCATTGCTGTCAGTGGAGTATTAAAGTTCCCTGTAATTAGCACATTTTTGTCAATAAGATTGTTTCTTCTGTGATTAATTGCTTTATGTATTTGGGCACTCTGAAATTTGGCACATAGATATTTATAATTGTTAGCTCTTCCTGATGGAGCGATCCTGTAATTATTATATAATGTCCTTCTTCATCTTTCGTTACTGCCTTTACTTCAAGGTCCAGTTTGTCTGATATAAGTATGGCTACTCCAGCTTTCCTTTGGCTTCCAGTCGCATGATAGGTATTTCTCCCTCCCTTTACTTTCAACCTGAAGGTGTCTTCTGGTTGAAAATGAGTCTCTTGTAGACAACAAATAAATGGGTTTTGTTTTTTTATCCATTCTGCTACCCTGTGTCGTGTGGTTGGAGCATTCAGTCCATTTACATTCAGTGTTATTATTGAAAAATGTGGGATTAGAGTCATTGTGTTCTCCCTAGAAATAGCACCCACATAGACAAAATCATGAATAAAAAAGGATCTATTACAAACAATTCCTTAGAAATACAAGCACTCATCAGAGATTACTATGAAAAATTATATGCAAACAACCTGGACAACACAGAACAAATGGACAAATTCCTAAATGCACATGCACT
>NC_043712.1:40135446-40136935 GCF_006229205.1 Suricata suricatta | reverse complement strand
GATTCAAAAATACTCAACAAAATACTAGCAAATCGAATTCAACAGCATATAAAAAGAATTATCCATCATGATCAAGTGGGATTCATTACTGGGTTACAGGGCTGGTTCAATATTTGCAAATCCATCAATGTGATCCATCACATTAACAAAAGAAGGGAAAAAACCATATGATCCTATCGATAGATGGAGAAAAAGCATTTTACAAAATACAGCACTATTTCTTAATAAAAACCCTTGAGAAAGTTGGAATAGAAGGAACTTGCCTAAACATTATAAAAGCAGTTTATAAAAGCCCATAGCCAATATCATTCTCAATGGGGAAAAACTGAGAGCTTTCCCCCTGAGATCAGGAACACAACAGGGGTGTTCACTCTCACCACTGCTGTTTAACATAGTGTTGGAAGTCCTAGCATCAGCAATCAGACAACAAAAGGAGATAAAAGGCATCAGAATTGGCAAAGAAGAAGTCAAACTTTCACTTTTCGCAGATGACATGATTCTCTACATGGAAAACCCAATCAACTCCACCAGAAGCCTTCTAGAACTGATTAATGAATTCAGTAAAGTTGCAGGGTACAAAATCAATGTACAGAAATCAGTTGCATTCCTATACACCAATAATGAAGCAGCCAAAAGAGAAATCAAGAAACTGATCCCATTCACAATTGCACGAAAAACTATCAAATAAATAGGAGTAAATCTAACCAAGGATGTAAGAGACCTATCTGATGAAAACTGTAGAAAACTTATGAAAGAGATTGAATAAGACACCAATAAATGAAAAATATTCCCTGTTCATGGATCACAAGAATAAACATTGTGAAAATGTCATTACTACCCAAAGCAATCTACACTCTCAATGCAATCCCCATCAAAATTGCACCAACATTCTTCTCAAAGCTAGAACAAACTATCCTCAAATTCGTGTGGAACCACAAAAGACTCCGAATAGCCAAAGTAATATTGAAGAAGAAAACCAAAATGGAGGCATCACAATCCCAGACTTTAGCCTCTACTACAAAGCTGTCATCATCAAGACAGTACGGTATTGGCACAAAAACAGACACATAGACCAATGGAATAGAATAGAGAACCCAGAACTGGGCCCCCAAATTATGGCCAATTAATCTTTGACAAAGTAGGAAAGAGTATGAGATGGAAAAAAGACTGCCTCTTTAGCAGGTGGTGCTCGGAGAACTGGACAGCAACATGCAGAAGAAGGAAACGAGACCACTTTCTTACACCATATACAAAAATAAACTCAAAATGGCTGAAGGACTTGAATGTGAGACAGGAAACCATCAAAACCCTCGCGGAGAAAGTAGGAGAAAACCTCCTAGTCCTCTACCGCAGCAATCTCCTACTTGACACATCCTCAAAGGCAAGGGAAATGAAAGCACAACTGAACTCTTGGGACTTCATCAAGATAAAAAGCTTCTGCAAGGCAAAGGAAACAATCAAGAAAATGAATAGGCAACCGACAGAATGG
>NC_043712.1:40019068-40135346 GCF_006229205.1 Suricata suricatta | reverse complement strand
AACGATGCTCAACATCACTCATCATCAGGGAAACACAAATCAAAACCACACTGAGATACCACCTCATGCCAGTCAGAGTGGCTAAAATGAACACATCAAGAGACTATAGATGCTGGCGAGGGTGTGGAGAGATGGGCACCCTCCTACAGTGTTGGTGGCAATGTAAACTGGTGCAGCCGCTCTGGAAAACAGTGTGGAGGTTCCTCAAAAAACTATCCATAGAACTCCCTTATGACCCAGCAATAGCCCTGCTAGGAATTTACCCAAGAGATATAGAAATGATGTTGCATAGGAGCACATGTACCCCAATGTTCATAGCAGCACTGTCAACAATAGCCAAAACATGGAAAAAGCCTAAATGTACATAACCTGATGAGTGGATCAAGAAGATGTGGTATATATACACAATGGAGTACTACATGGCAATGAGAAAGAATGAAATATGGCCATTTGTAGGAACGTGGATGGACTTTGAGGGTATCATGCCGAGCAAAATGAGTCAAGCAGAGAAGGACAGATACCATATGTTTGCACTCATAAGTCTAACAGGAGAACAGGAGAAACCTGGGGGAGTGGAAGAGGGAAAGAGTTGGAGAGAGAGAGGGACACAAAGCTTGAGAGACTATTGATACTGAAAATGAACTGAGAGTTGAAGGGGAAGGGGGTAGGGGAAAAGAGGTGGTGGTGATGGTGGAGGGCACTTGTGGGGAAGAGCACTGGGTGTTGTATGTAAACCAATTTGACAATAAACTATTAATAAATAAATAAACAAAAAACAAAACAAAACAAAAGACCTAAGTGTGAGACCTGAAACTATAAAACTGTAGAAGAATATGATGTTAATGATATTTAATAAGAAATTAAATAGAAGCCAATTATCTTTATAACACCTACAAAAAGACAATGAAACCAATTCTATATGTATTTTCAAATAAATATATTCATATCCCTTTACCTCATGACATAGTGATTTTATTTATAATTTTTGTGACTTGCTTACTTTTTAAAACTCTCTATTCAGTAAGTTTAAAAGTTCCCATTGAACGAATATTGATGCCCAAATAAAGTAAAATATCTGCCTAAGGCTTCACACACTCGTGGGAAAAAACATCAGCAAGCAGGGAATAATTTGCATCATGGTAAATCCTAGGCATATGCATGTACAATGAACAAATATACAACGAGCTAAGAGGGTTTCTTTCCACCTTTACATAAGTGACATTTTTAATGTTTATTTGCTTTTAGCGACACTATTCACACAGAGTTCCTCATGACATGGCAGGCAATCAGTGAATATTAGGTGAAATAATGAATAAGTAAAACTAGGGAAGTGGAATTGACAGGAAACACTGTTGCTTTTATCCAAATTTTTAAAAAAAATTAGAAATAAATGATTAACAAAGAAAAGCATACAAAGAAAAGGATATTTTTCTCTCACCATTTCCATTTCCATTGTATTTTCTAGCCAGTGCAGTAGCCAGTGCAGTAAAATAATTAAATCAAAAATGAAGAAACAAGGTCCTATTTGAAGTTGAAATAGTTATGTAGAAAATCATAAGTAACCTATGAAAAAAAATCCTGCTAGAGTTATTGAGTTTCTCAAGGTAGTAGAATAAAAGTTCATTATACTTAAATCAATTGTAAATTAGAAAAATTTGAAGAGTAACTTTCATAATAGTTTCATAAAATACTTAGTGATAAACTCAAGGAAAAATGTGCAAGGGTTCTAGTCTGAAAAATTTAAAACATTAGAGAGATATTTTTTAAACCAAAATATGTACAGATATATACTACTGCTGCAGGTTTGAGGTCTCAATATACAATGTTAATTGCCAGCTTTACTGACCTATATTTTCAAGGCAAAGTCAATTCAAATCCCAGAAAACAAGATGATTTTAAAATGTATACAGAGGGGCCCTGGCTGGCTCAGTCAGAAGAGTGTACAACCCTTGATCTTGGGATCATGAGTCTGAGCCCCACATTGGGAGCAGAGATTACAAAAAAATAAAACAAGTAAAAAAGGAAAGAAGGAAGGAAGGAAGGAAGGAAAGACGGAAGGTAGGAAGGAAAGAAGGAAAAAAGGAAGAATATAGAAAATCAAGTGACGCACAATCACTAAGGCAATATTTTTAAAAAGAACATATTGAGAGGGTTTACTCTGTCTGATTTCAAGAGTACAAAGCAACTAAAATTAAGATAGCCTGGTAGTGGTGTAAAGACAGACACCTGTATCAGTGGAACAGAATAGAAAGTTCAGAAATAGATACAAATATATATGGTCAATACATTTTCAACAAGGCCACTGAGGCCACTTAATGAAAAAAGAAATCTCTTTCAAGAAACATAGGAGGAGGTATGCCGGGGTGGCTCAGCCAGTTAAGTGTCTGGTTTCGGCTAAAGTCAGGATCTCATGGTTTGTTGGTTCGAGCCCTGCGTCGGGTTCTGTTCTGACAGCTAGCTGAGAGCCTGGAGACTATTTTGGATTCTGTGTCTCCCTCTCTCTCTGCCCATCCCTGCTCGCACTCTGTCTCTCTCTGCGTCAAAAATAAATAAACATTAAAATTTTTTAAAAAAGAAACAGAGAAGGAACCATTTAATGTTTAACTGAAAATTGATAAATCCTAGCCTCTGCCTCATACCATGTAAACACATGTTGTTTAGATGAATCACTGACCTATAAGTCACCGTGAAAGCTAATGTAACAAGAAATTTTAGAAGAAAACATGTGAGAACATCTCCATGATCTTGGCATAACCAAGAACTTCTTAAACACACAGAGAGTACTTACAAGAAAAAAACCCAGTGAATTGAAATTCATCAAAATTTAAAATTTCTGCCATTCAAAAAAATAAGAAAGAAGGAAGCTAGAAGAAATTATATATATGATATATATTAAACTATATATGCATCATATATGTGTGTTTTACATATATAACTATAATATATACCTACACATATATGTGTACATATTTATATGCATATATATGGCAAAGGATTCATATTCAGAATATATAAAGAGTCCCTATAAGTTGAAGATTTTTTAAGTTTATTTATTTTTTATTATTTTTAAAATGTTCATTTATTATTTTGAGAGGGAGAGAGAAAGCAGAGGGAGATAGATTGGGGGGGGTGTGGTCAGAGAGAAAGAGAAAAAGAGAATGCCAAGCAGGCTCCACACTAACGCACAGGGCTCAATCAAACGAGCTGTCAGATCATGACCTGATCCAAAATCAAGAGTCAGTTGCTTAACTGAGTCACCCGAGCCCCCCAAGATTTAACAGTAAGTTAACAATAGTGCTAAACAATTTACCAGCAAGCATATACAATAAGCTTTAATATATCTGGTCATCAGAGAAATGTCAGTTATAATCATAATGGGTTACCACTTCACACCAGAAGGATATCTTAAAACAAAAAGGCAAACAATGCAAAGTGATTGTGACCATGTGATTGCTTGTGGGGAAAGAAAAAGGCAAAACCATTCTGTATACCAGGTTAGCAGTTTCTTATAAACTTAAGGAGAAATTTATGGTAAGATAATACCCCTCTTAGGTATTTACCCAAGAGAAATGCAAACATATGCTTATAAATTAAAAAAAAAAAAGAAAGAAAGAAAACTTGGATGTAAATGTTTATATCAGCTTTCCTCTTAATAGCCCCAACAGGAACCAAGCCAAATGTTCATCACGAGATAGTTGTTAAACAAGCTGATTTATTCATACAATGAAATACTGCTGAGCTATAAAAAGACATGAACAGGTGATACCATGGATGAATCTCAAAACCCATATTCTAAATGAAACAACCCTTGCACAAAAGGGTACATATTTTATGGTTTCATGAGGATGAAATTCTAAACATGTATGACTCTGCAATCTTGATAGAAATCTGGTCAGTGATTTACCTTAATGTGTGTGTAGATTTCTTGGAACAGGATGCAAAAGAACTTTCAAGGGTGAGAGACATATCCTGTTTCCTGTTTGGTAATACAGTTGCTGGGCATTTAACAAAGTAGCCAAGTCTATATATCATCTTCATCCATACTAATGAGGGGGTTTGAATAATCTTAAATTCTTCGCTTACTATAATATAAAATGGCTTGGGAGCTACTATCAGCCTTGGCAAGTAAGCATTTAGCTACATACATACCTAGAGGGTGACCAAGTAGTAATTAACTTGATATTCCCACCATAATTTTTCAAAACCCGCTAGCCGTATTTGAACTGGATGTAACTACAACAGTGTGTCATTTTGCTGCTCTCCTTTTTGTGACATGGGGAAGAAAGGCAAGGATGTTTCTTAAAGCTGTATATTCACAATGAAATGATACACATGCCATGCAAATATTTCTCAAAGTATTTCAGAATATGAGAAGTGAAGCCATGCTCAGATGCTTGACGCTCACAGAATAGAGAATCCCCATTCATACTCCAAGGGAATCTATTTGAAACCTAAACCATATCAAGGCAACACCTTAGGAATAAGTATTACATCCTAGTGTACTTGGGATAAAATGATTTCAACATTTTCAAATTTAATTTAAAAACTTGATATGTAGAGGTACCTGGGTGGCTCAGTCGGTTAAGTGTCCAGTTTAGGCTCAGGTCATGATCCCACAGTTCATGAGTTAGAGCCCTGCATTGGGCTCTCTGCTTAAAGCTCAGAGCCTGGAGCCTGCTTTGAATTCTGTTTCCCTTTCTTCCCCTCCCTTACTTGCATGTGTGCACTCTCTCTTCCTCTCTCTCTAAAATAAACATTAAAAAATTGATTTGTAGATCCAAGATGCTTAGAAGACCATAAATAAAATAAAGACAAAAATAATTATACCTACCAATCATAGTAACATTGTTGAGAACCAGAATCCATAGAAAAATCTTTAAAGAAGTCATTGCAAAAAAAAAAATATATATATATACACACACACACATACACAGCAGACAGAACAGATGTAAATTTCTTACTTCAAAAACAAGGGAGACCAAAAAAATAAAAAAGAAAAAGAAAAAGAAAAAATATTTTAAGTGATGAAACAAAACAAAACAAAAAAACCCTTCATCTTCCTAAAATTGCAGAATGAGCACACTTACAAAATGAGGATTATATAAATTCATTTTTTGATAAAGCTGAAAAAATTCTTTTTCAAAAAATTCTGTTTCTGATATGCAGTTCAAGAAGTGATAAAGCATATGACTGGTGCTGAGAGGTAATGGCACCAGATGGAAACTTAGATATAGAAGGAAGTATAAAAAAATCCCCAAAGGACAAATATTTGCTTAGAATACCAATTTGTTCATCTCATACTTTCCTTAAAAGACAACTTGCTGCTTGATGAAAAATAAGTGATCATCACCATTATTTCCATACATATGAATATTAAATGAAATTTAAATAGACTAAACATGATACTCAAAAATCAGAATATTGGGTTGTATAAAAAAAGCAAAACCCATCTGTATGCTGAGACATATATAAGGACATATAAAATTTGAAAGTAAAAAATATAAAATCATATGCAATAAAATCGGAAGCATAAGAGTGTCACAACTATATTAACGTTTGACAAAATAGGATTTAAGAGAAAAATTATTACCTAATATAAAGTGGAGAATTTTATAAAAATAAAAGGGTTGGTTCATCAAAAATGCATAATGTAGGTGTATATACAATTAATAATAGAACTTCAAAATCATGAAGAAAAAGTTAAAATCCAGAGTCATTATTGGAGATGTGAACTTTCCACTCTGTGTTTGATAGAACAGACAAAAAATCATTAAAAATGTAGAAAATTTGAACAATTCTACAAACAAACCTGACCAATTAGACCTATTGTTATAAAATACTAATACCTGTTAGTATTAAAGAATAAACATGTAGGGGTGCCTGGGTGGCTCAGTTGGTTAAGTGGCCGACTTCAACTCTGGTCATGATCTCATGGTTCGTGGGTTCGAACCCTTTGTCAGGCTCTGTGCTGACAGCTGAGATCCTGGAGCCTGCTTCAGATTCTGTGTCCCTCTCTCTTTGACCCTCCCCTCCTCACACTCTGTGTGTGTCTCTCTCTCCCAAAAATAAAGAAACGTTAAATTTTTTTTTAAAAAAGGAATAAACATCTAAAGAATACAACTAAAAAATAAACATCAATTTAAACTGTACAAGAAATGTTTGCTAAGATGAACAATATTTGGGGGCATAAAATAAATTTTGTGTCATAGGAAACTAAATTCTGGGGGCACCTAGGTAGCTTAGCAGTTAAGTGTCTGACCCTACGTTCTGACTCAGGTCATGACGTTACAGTCTGTGGGTTTGAACCCTGCATCAGGCTCTGCATTGACAACATGCATGCAGCCTGCTTGGGATTCTCCCTCTCCTTCTCTCCCTCTGCCACTCCCCCTGCTCTCCCTCCCACCTCAAAAATAAATAAATAAACATTAAAAAATACTGAATTCTTCATGTAGCATCTTCCCCGACAACAGTGGGATTGTGAGACGATACAGAAAATACCTTTTATACTCTAAATTCCAATGAATATCATTGCTGTTTGCATAATTCTGGCCATTTCTCCCAGTAGCACATCAAACTATATGTTGGACAAGAAATAAAAAAATGCCTCTGGAGTTTTGGCCAAAATTTTATATACCAATTTCTCCACCAGCCATGTTAATAACATAAGCTTGCCTCAATAATATTAAATAAATGCCTAAAACTGTAGGAGTCTTGTTATATGCATTAAAAGCCATAACTTGACTTTTTAATAAGGTATTAAAATAAGACAATTTCCATTAGGTAGCTTACTTTTTTGTGGCATATAAAAAGTATGTAAGCTACATGTTAGCTGCTTAACATGACTCTGTATCAAGTATAATTTGTCCTACTTCAGTGATATTTACTTTTACATTTTATGCATGACATTGTTTCATTTTATTGGCTATTATGTTTATAACTTCATTTTGAATTTTTCTATGGTAGAGGGCCCTTTGTTTTTAATTTTTTATTAACTAAGTTCTATAATTGTCTTATGTATGTGGTCATTTTAGAATCAAATTTCTGACTAGTTTTAGTTCAGATATTATCAATAAATTTCTATAAAATGCATATAAAAATTCTATAATTCTTTTCTATAAATATGTATTTTAGTGTCAGGAGAAACATTATCATTGGTGGCTAAAAACTAAAGAAAATACTATTTTATGAACATCATTCAATTTCTGTGTTGGATTTAATTTGGTTTTAACTATTCATTGTTTGCTATTTAGCCAGTATTTCTTTTTCTCCATTTTTAGTAATTGTGCATGTGCATGTGTATGAATTTGACCACCTTCTCTGTTCCTCATTAATCATTTGAACATATGTTCAAAAACATATGTTATGAACCTATGAACATATTTCATGTTTCAAACAGAATATGTTCAAAATTATAAATCAATGACCTCTTGGATGGTTTACATATATTTTTATTTTACTTTATTTACTTATTTTTAATATTTTCTTAACATTTATTCATTTTTGAGAGACCAAGACAGAGTGTGAGTGGGGGAGGGGCAGAGAGAGAGGGAGACACAGAAACTGAAGCAGGCTCCAGGCTCCAAACTGTCAGCACAGAGACCAACATGGGGCTTGAATTCACAGACTGAGATCATGACCTGAGTTGAAGACAGATGCTCAACCCACTGAGCCACCCAGGTACCCCTCAATTTATTTTTAAATCTCAGATTTTGTTTTCATAGGTTCTATTCTTGTGCTTACTATTTGTTTCATTCTCTGACCTTAATGGTTTCTGTTGCTGAGACATTTCTCATCATTTGAAGCAGTATCAGTCTCTGTGGCAGTGGAATAACCCAAAAACTAAAGGCCTTTCAAATGCAGATACATTTAATTTTGAAGCTTTACTATCAGAGAGAGAGAAGGTTAAGTGGTTTCCTGATGCCTGAACTGTGCAGCTAAGAACAGATATCAAGGGCCACAGTTTATTGGAAGTACCAAGTGTCATTTTCCGAGTGACAAGGAAACTCAGATGTACCTTGATACAGGGATTGTTCATGTGTGTGTGTGTAAAATATAGGGGCCATCCGAAGTGTAGGACTATGGGACGTCAGTTATTCCTCAGGACTAAGTGTGATATTGGTTTTTGAAAAGAAATCTCTGGTGATAATATCCATTTTATTCTCTTCAAAATAATTTGGACTCCTATTTATAATAAAGATATTGCTAAATATCTGACTTGGAAAATTTAGTATTTATAAAATAATTGTAATAATTAGACAGCAAGACAAGGTTTTGAATTTAACTATTATCCTTGTCATGAAGATATTGGGGCTTCTGGGACATTTTTGATATATTCTTAGAACAAATGAATTGATCCTATTTATCACAAAGGCCCTATGTTTTACAAAAAGTGAGTTTGATTACTGGAAGGGATCCTGAGGTCAAACAAATGTAGCAATTACAGACTTATCTCCATCTTAATAGCCCCCAATCTATTATTATGGGTTTGGATTATTAAACTGAATGAAAAAGGAAAACTATTGTCTTTTGATAAAAAAAAATAGCTACTATTATTTTCATTATTATTGTATATTAAGTCATTTCATATTCTTCCAAATTGCATGATGGAAGTAAAATATACAGCAATAGAACTATGATAATATGATCAAGAGAGGCTAGAAAAAGAGCAGTGCTCTGCCTAAAGCAATCCTTTTACATACCAGCATGGTCATAATTTATAACTTTAAAAAAATTATAGTTTATTCAAGAGTGGGGGTCCTGGGTGGCTCAGTCATTTAACTGTCTGACTTTAGCTCAGGTCATGATCTCACAGTTCATGGGTTTGTGCCCCACATCGGGCTCTGTGCTGACAGCTCAGAGCCTGGAGTCGGCTTCAGATTCTGTGTCTCTTACTCTCCTTGACCCTCCTCTGCTTATGCTGTCTCTCTCTGCCTCTCAAAATTAAATAAAAAACATTTAAAAAATTTTTAAAAATTATTCAAGAGTGATTCCGTATATACATAAGCAGTTCATCTTGAATCATTTAGATTCTAGGAACAGCAAAACAAATTTGACATTTTTAAATAATATATTGTAGCAGAGATAAAGGGACTTTCAAACATGCCCCACTGTATGCCAGAGCTTCCTGCTAGAGAATGAGTCCAAAGAAGCCTCACAAATGAATCAATGCGAGTTCTCTGTGTTCCGGTTAGAAAAGTCATTCAAAATTGATGACAAGATTTCTGACCAAGATCTATTTTGGGCTAGCTTTTTTCATAACACTCTCTGACCTCACACGTAATGGTTCCTTGACCTATGTTACAGACATATGAAATTAGAGATGAAATGTTAATGACTGTGTCACACACATACACTGTCTCTTCACTCGGTGGCTGTGAACCTGGAGCTAAGCCAAGGAAAAATAAGATTTGAAAAGAAACCCTGAAGATATAACGTCAGTGGGCACAATCTATTATTAAATTATTATTTACCTTATCTAGTCCTCTGATTCATGCATTTCTAGTGATAATCAGAAAAACATTAATCATAGTCAAAAGAACACTGATGATTGACATAAGCTTATCATGTTTGAAAAGGTGAAATCCTGGCCTTAATGCTTTTTCACCAACTTCCTACTCATGACAGAAAGTAGAATTCATGTTCCCAATCTTGTTTTAATTGGGTAGAGGCTTTTTTTTTTAATTTTGTGCATTGGCTTCTTCTTATTTTGTTAAGAAAAAATGTAGGTGAGTTTTTAAAGCCTTAGAAAAGTATTAATTATTCTTGCATTGCTCTCAGTTTGGTGCACAAATGCTCTCATGGAACCAAGGACCATCCTTGAATATATATGATCTTATGGAAGGCAGACAAACATTACTAAATAATTTACTTAGCTATAAAAACACTTTTTGTTTTAGATGGACTCACATACTCAAATGCACCCCAAATAACTGAATACATAATCAATAAAAAGTCACTCATTTTCTTTAAGTTTATTTTCTTTAGGCACGTTTATATTAAAGTCTTCATGTAAGTTAGGGTTCTAATAGGGTCTATTGTAACCAAATGATCTCCTGATTGAGACTTTGGCTTGATTTCTTTCCAGACCTTTAGTGTCCTGACATTTGAGTGTTTCCTAGCACTTTATTCTCTTTCTCTTTTTCTGCTCTTATGCCCACCTCTGTTTATTCTTCCTGGTCAATTTCATTCCTTGCATTGTTTAACTTCCCTTACATTTTTTGAGGCCTAATACCATAAGTGCAATGTCTTATAAGGCTTTCCAAAACAATGTTCCTCTAATATTCAGTCTTGTTAGATAACATCACCAACCATATAGTTTCTGAATCCATAAACATGTACCTGTTATTTTCTGTCATACAATTTCTACATCTAGCAAATTGATATTTAGGAAAAATATTCACTTAATATTATGTTTAATATTATAATTATTGAATTTTTCTCTAAAATCAAAATCTTTAGAATCCCAATTCATAAGAAAATGCTAAAATCTACTTCCCTGTAGATTACTTAAAATGATGTTTGTTTGAAGACTAACCATTATTTTGTTATAGAAAGATAACTGAAGAAAGCACAATAATTATATTAAAAATACAGTTATTTGTAATATACGGATTGAATTAAATTTAAGAAAGCATTTGCAAATAACAACAGAAAGGAATCTTCTCTAAATTACCATTTCATTACACTTGTAAAACTCATTGCTGACACTCCACTGGTTGGGAATTCTTTGTTATCAAAGGGCACCAGGCTCCATTGTTTCACTTGCTTAATGGCTTTGTAACGTGCATGTCTACTGATAGAACAGTGTTTCAAACACATGAAGGAGTTTAGACATAATTATGTCTAAATGGTAAAGAATATTCCTTGTTTACTCCCTTTTCTCTCAGGCTGCTCTCTGGAGCTACTAATACAACTTTTAGTTATGCATCCATCCCTTTCTCACTGTGGATATATTCACATGTATTCTCCCCATAAGACACAAAAGCCCTTTGCAGTAGGGAAGAGTTTGCTTATTCCTGTTTTCCACTGAAGCCTGGACATTTCATTAACTATCTTTGAATCCTCTGTGTGATTTCTTAATAGTAAGTAAGTTACTACACTGTAAGAATTGTTATGAAGGATTTTGAAAAATTTGAAAGATAGATAGATCTTGAACCCTTACCATGTATTCACAACTGCCCATTTGTTACCTTCTGCTTTGTCTTGACCAAATCTTATTCAGACTTTTCTGCTTACAATAGTTCCCTGAACGCTTCCTAACCCCAAGCTCTGAGAAACTGCTAAAAAAAAAACAGAATGTGCCCTTTTTTTACTTATTCTGAAAAATGACTTTTTACTTATTCTGAAAAAAGATACTTTTTTGTGTGTGGCCCTGTTAGCTATATTCCCTTGCCTATCCAACTTCTCCTTAAAAGTTTCTGCTAAAACATTTTCTACATCTCTCCGAGTATAAAAGCCTTTCCTGTTTGACTTTGAGACACATGCATATTTTTATAGAGCACTCTCCCTATTTCAATGGTCTTATTTTTTTAATGTTTATTTATTTATTTTGAAAGAGAGAGAGCACACACACACGAGTGGGGAATGGGCAGAAAGGGAAAGAAAGAGAATCCTAAGCAGGCTCTGCACTGTCAGCACAGAGCCTAATGTTGGGTTCTATCTCACAAACCATGAGATCATAACCTGAGGTGAAATCAATTTGCTTAAACGTCTGAGCCATTCAGGCATCCTTCAATAGTCTTTATTTTAAATTCTCTTTTCATCTAAGTCCAGATTTGTTTTCATTCAACAACACGAAGTTTTTAGAAAGGAGAAGAAAGACTATCAAATATATTTAAAATCTAAACAATTTTATAAAACTAGATTTGAGACTTTTGCTACAAGTAATAAGAACTTAGATAATTTAGGTATATTCTGCTGAAAACATTTACAAAGCTTGAAAAATGACTAACTCTCTGAAATACCTCAAATTTCCAATAGTATAGTTAGGATCATTTGATGTTAGGAACACAGAGATATCTCATTTTCATATTCAAGAAGATTTAATGATGTCAAGCTATCAATTTTTTCTCAAATTTCAAAGGATCTCAAATGTGTGTGTGTGTGTGTATATGTGAGAGAGAGAGAGAGAGAGGGAGAGAGAGAGAGAGAGAGAGAGAGAGAGAGAGAATCTTAAGCAGACTCTGTACTCAATGCAGGGCACAACAGGGGGCCAAATAGGGGCCCTAGATGAGTCTGGATTTCATGACCCAAGGATCATGACCTGAGCCAAAATCAAGAGTTGATACTCAACCAACCGAGCCACCTGGGTGCCCCAAATTTGACTATATTGAAACTGGAACTTAAGTTTCCCCAAAGATAGTGATAAATTCAACCTTCAAAATTGGCATATATATCTGAAACATAAAATATACAGAGCTTACATCTAGAATATATAAATCAAAATACATGCAAATAAAATTAATAAGAAATATAGAAGTCCCAGAAAAAATATAGGCAAAATAGTTGTGATATGTTATCACAAAAGATGGGAGAGGATATCTACAGAGTCATTAATATATGAAAAGATGTGTAACTTTATTAGTAAATAGAAAAATATCAGATAAAACCACAATTGATATCTCTATGAATGAACCAGAGTGGAAATTTAAAATAGAGAGGAGGAAAGAACAAAACAGTAAGTTTTGGTATGTTAAGGGATAGAGAGTCTTTAAAAAATTGTGGGAAGGTTATTTGGTTAACCACTTTCAATTAGCTTGATATTATTTACAAAATCTGATGGTAAGTGTTGGGTAATGATATAATGATTTTTTGTTATTGTTCCAAATTCGTGGCACAGCTTCTAAAATCCTGGGAATTTCCCAAGAGATAGGTTGTTGGGGTTTTTGTTATTTGTTTGTTCTTGGTTTTGTTTTTTAATTCATGGAACCCTTGGGTCATACCTGAGTTTATGCTAACCAGATAATTTAGGATGGGGCTGGTCACTGGAAAGGCCAACCCCCAACCAGGGAGAGGAAGAGGGTTAGAGACTGAGTTTAGTTACATCACCAATGATGCAATCAATCATGCCTCTGTAATGAAATCCAAAATACAAATTATAAATGTTGAGGTTCAGGGGAACTTCCCCATTGGTGAACTCATCAGCGTGCAGGGACAGTGATGTATTCTGATCCACGGAGAGAGGGCACCAAAGATCTACATTTGCAAACCCCATATCCTGTCCTGTATTTCTCTTCATTTGACTTATCCTGATTTGTTTCCATTACTATAAAACTGTAAGGACAGAGCTTTTCTAAGCTATGTGTGTTGTTTTAGTGAGTTTTCATACCTTTATGGGGCTGTGGAAACCCCTCTCGACTTGGCAGATCGTCAGAAATGTGAGAAGACTTGGGGCCTCTGACCTTGTACCTGGCATCTGAAATGGTGGCATTTTTCTTGGGATACATGACCATAAAACTAACAGAAATGGTTTACACTGACTTCAGGTGGTTAGAACCAAAATTATATTGCGATACAGTTGTACACCATGATCCTGTGATCATACTTCTAAGTGTATTCCTTAGAGAAAAGCATTCATGTGTACACAAGAAGACATGCACAATGGTGGTAACAGCATTATTCATAAAGTCATAATCTGCATATACATAAATCCAAATCCCTATTGGCTATATGAAAAAAAATGCTTTGTATTTATAAAAGGAATACCAAGCAATGAAAAATAACAAACTACAACAGTATGCAAAAACATGGCCAAATCTTAAAAATAAGTCCTCAAATGAAAGACGCTTATCACAAAAGAAAGGATATAGTATTGTAATTCTCTTTCTGTATAATACAAATATATGCAAAACTAAACCATATACTTGTGAAAACATGTATAGTTTGTTAAAATATAGAGAGAAAAACAAGGAAGTGTTTACTATAAATTTTAAAATAGTGATTACCTTTTTTTTAAAAAAGTTTATTTTTATTTATTTTTGAGAGAGCAAGAGTAGGGGAGGGGGAAAGAGAGAAGGAGAGACAGCATTCTACACAGGCTCTGCACTGTCAGAATGGAGCCCCATGCTGGTTTCAAACTCACAAACTGTGAGATCATGACCTGAGTTGAAGCTGGACCCTTAACTGGTTGAGCCACTCAGGCTCAGTGATTAGTGATTATCCTTAGATTATCTTTAAAGAGAAGTGATTATCTTTAAAGAGAAGAATGTTATTACTCGATGGAACCACTGGAAAACTTAAGAAGGTGTCAAAGTTTCCATTTACTGTCCTAGGTGATGGTAATATGGATGTTTATTTTATGAAATAATTTTTGCTTTATATTTATTTCATGCACATTTCTACATAGGTTATATTTAACTATCCAAAAAAAAAAAATCACCAAACTCCATAGCAAAGAAAAGTTGTAACAAAGTTGAACCAGTTTCCTTTGGCTTGTTCTCATCAATAATGAGAATAAATGCGTCATGTTTTTCACATAAATGCCTGCTTCTAAAATGGGTGAACCCAGTTATTACCTAAGGGGGATTTTGCTTATGATATTATTGTCATCATTTCCTTGATAAGAGCATCAGCATTTCATTAGCAAAGTTGAATGAATCTTCAGCCCAACGCCTTACAAAATGTAAATACAACATTAGAGTCCAAATAAACGAATTTTTAGACATGTAAATTTCTCTGTTGCTCTAAGACTGGATGATCTTGTCACTTAAGCTAGGTCTGGGACAGAAATCAAGCATGAAACTGCTAAGTAAATGCATAAAGTAAAAATCTGTGACACCTGAAATCAGAACAAATCAATGTTTGCCAAATAAAGTGAAATCATTTAAAAAATAATTACAATATTTTTGATTCATATATATTATTATTCATTTTTGAATAATACTACAATGCAATGCTTATTAATATTTTTAAATGAAACTCTTAAAATGTTCCAGTCTATGATAAGTTTTGAGCTTCATTTGAGTTCCTCTCTTCCAACCTCCCCAAAATTTATTTTTTAAAAACATTTTTTTCATAATATGACAATATATGAATATCACAACAAAAGCATTTCTTATTGTTTCCATTTATTTTATAATTTTATTCCTCAAATGGTTGTAAAATGATGCATTAAAAAGACTTTTGTGTTTCTAAAAAGAGCAGCAATTCATAGCCTAGAACAGTTTTTCAAAAGCCTGGTTGTACATGATAATTATTAGGTGGGAATTCTGATTCAGTAGATTTGGGTTTGACCTACATATCTGTGGTTTTTAAAAAAACTCTATGAAACAAATTCAATGTTCAGTATTATTTGAGAATAATTTCTACAGAAATTCTTATTTATCAGCATCATTCCCTTCTTTCAGAAATGTTTGTAAAATTATTCCCAGTATGAAATAGTTCAAAGCTTAAGATATATAATTTCCCCCCATTCTTTCTTGATGTTTAAGATCTTTGTAAGTTCTTGCAGAATACAGAAAATGGGATATTATTGGTTTTCTTTTTGATGCAAGGAGAATGATTAATAGAAAGGATTTCTCTCCTTTCCCGTACATTTTACCTGTCTTGGGCCAATTGAAAGCCATGGCTGGCCTCTGTAAGAGAGATCTACATTTTTATTAAGACTTGATCTGCCATTTGAACATATGCATGCATCCCTGATTGATTTTCAAGTCTCGATTCTCTGAATAATTTGATTCAACTACTTCTCCCATTGTATACAAATAAAGAGGATACAATATTATATTCACCAGCCTTAGATTCAATATCATTGCTTGAAAAAGGATGGGACTCTAGAAAAGGCTTTAAGGAATAAGGTATTGGGAACGTAACATGCTTATCTCGGTATATTGAAGGGCCTGACAATACAGCTAACCCCATTTCCCCACCTTTCTGTTTTGTATGGTGTTAAAATAATAGAGCCTTTTGTAACCCTGTATTGGACACCTTAGCATTAATGAAAAGCACACATTGCAAGTCAGATATGCCCATATTCAAATTTATAAGTAACTTGACCTCTCTCCACTTCTTTTTTCTCATCCTTAAATAGAAATAATTATGTCTTTTACGTTGGAAAAATTGACCACACACACACACACACACACACACACACACACACACACACACACACATTTTTTGTTTAAGCAGAAGGGAAAGGCATCAAGAAAAGCTAGCAGATATAGATCATGAGAGCTGAATAAATTCAGAAGATACAGAAAGATATCAAGATTTGGAAACAGAAAGACTGATTTTGAGAAGATAATAGGTTTTTTTTTTTTTTTAGAAAACCAAAAACCCCAGTAATACCATGGATTTGTTTTCATTTCATTCATCAAAACAATAAGGGAAGCCAAGATCAGATCTAGCAGGCATCCCAAGCAGGTAGATTTTAAGATTACCAGCATAATAACTACCCTGTAAATTCTTAACCCCAGGTGCCCACAGTACACCTGTCATATAGTAAGAACATAATATTTAAAGTATTTAATTGAAGTGAACAATTTTTTAGATGTGGTGATAACAAATGTCTTTCTAGCTCCAATGTGAGGAACCATCCAGGGAATATTTTGACTAATGTCTGAGTCACAAAGATACTATCTACATTATAATATCTGATACTCTCCAAACACTTATTCTACGCCAGGAACCATTCTAAGGTATTTACATGTGTGGACTCAATTAATTCTCCTATTAACCCTATGAGATAAGTATACTTATAAAACTTGTTTTTGCAGATAGGGAACCTGAGACAAAGCTTAAGGAAATTGTTTAAGCCACATAACTTGTGTGTAGGTACAGAGAAGTAATATTGATGATGACAGAGTATAAAAGACAATTTTGTGCACTGTAAGCTCTTTTATGTAATGTCTTAAGTCATTTTATTTTTGCTTTCCATAGGGGAAAAAATCACTAGTGATTATCACAGTGTGAAATTAGAGCTATCTCTTACAGAAAATTAATCTTTGATTATTGAATTGTATAATACTTGTAAAGATGAATTCCTCGTTTATCAACAGAAAATAGGTTTTTCAATCCACTTAATAGAAATTGGTAGAAAACATTATTTTAAAAATTAGTCAACATTATTTTACCATCTAAATAAACTCAATCTTTGCAATTGGTTTTTTGCCACACTTTGAACATTCTGACCCTAAGGACTTTGAAGTTTCTAGCTTTCTTTCCCCTTTCCTTTTTGTAATTCTTAACTTCCCAGACTGGTCCATGATCAGGATCATGGCACGCATGTTGATATTGCTATGAGAAAAGACCATAGACCATAAGTGAACGGACTCTTTCTTCTCCTAACTAGCTGAGATTTTTAAGATTTTTCAACTAGTTCAAATGTGTAAAAGGAGAACTAATTTACAGAGCTTTCTACTTATAGTTTTTATATATCAGCACATTCTAGAACATCACTACACCATGCCCTGCAGATGGGGCTCCGTCTGTTCAGCCCGATACTGCTGCACGCTTACAAACAAAGCCCCGGCATCGACATTTGAAATTGTTGCCGCCTTCACCATTCAGTGCATTTCTATACCATAGACTCGGGATGTTGTCCCCTTTGTATTGTTTTCTTCACCCAGCAAGAGTGTTGTTTTCCCAGAAGATTTGCCTCAACATACAATATGTTTCTGTCGGCAGGTATTGCTAGTTGCATCTTTTATACGAATTCTAAATGTAAATTTATTCATTAAAATGTCTCTTGTTTACACTAAAATTCAAAAAAAAGTATGTTTTAAATCAACACACTGGATGCATAAATACTACTTAATAATCCTTTTGTTATTTTAATTAAAACTATCTTTTCTACTACAGCCTTTTAGTACTTAAGTTGGCAAAGCCTTGCATTAAAAATACAAGGGCAAAAAGGAGCTTAAATCTCTAGGACATATCAGCATAAACATATGTAAGTTACACTGTGCCCCGCTCCATTGTCCTGAGAAGCAGAAAAGTGAGGATGGACGACTTCTAGTCCCCACCCCCACCGTAATCTCCTCCATCCTCTTTTCCAAAAATGGAAGGACAAAAATGGACAGAGGAAATTACCTCTACCAGAATTACCTCTACCATTACCTCTACCAGAAAATCTACAGGTTTTCGGGGGGAACTCGACTTCAGAAATGAAGGCTTCAGATTACCTGTAAATCGGCAGTGAC
Organism: Suricata suricatta; assembly: GCF_006229205.1. NCBI lineage: Eukaryota > Metazoa > Chordata > Mammalia > Carnivora > Herpestidae > Suricata > Suricata suricatta. Next base: position 40,117,209 of record NC_043712.1, on the reverse strand, counting down.
ACAGCAGTTATTTGGGGTGCAGTAAAATACACTATCTTGGAGGAAAAGAGTAGAAGGGCTACCTTACATGGGTAGGCAGCTGCTTTATGTAGAAGCAGTGTTTAACTTTTCCAGATTAAAGCTTTCTTGCTTTGTGATTAATAATGCTATAGACGCACTTCCTCCCACCTGACAGAGTCTGTTCTAAAGTCCCCTTCACCTGAATGGATGAGAGCTGTAATCTGTTTTAAATTCCTCCTCTTCCCCTTTCTGTCTTCATCACTCTTTTAGCCCAGACAGTTGCTCTTGGGAGTTCATCTACAGATTCTTTTGAGACCCTTTGTTCTGCCAATGAAAAAATGAGTTTTGGGGTTTGTTTGTTTAATTTTTTATTCCTGACTGTGCGAATATCATCTCCTTTCTCCCTTCCTTGTGCCTCCCTTGCTCTTCCTTCCTTGCTCTCTCTCTCTCTCTTACACACACACACACACACACACACACACACACACACACACACATTCTTTTTGAGCTGCCACCTGGCAGGAATTTCAATTTGATTGAATTCCCTTCCTTTTTCTCCTGCCAGGTATACTTAGAGGAGAGAGCTTAAGGGCCCCCATCAGGGAGATTTGATTTTGAGCCAGATAGTTGAATCTCTGTGGAGAGAAGAGCCACCTGCCAAGAAGCTGTAAAGGACCAGCATTACAAGCAGTGATCTTCATACCTCCGAACTTGCAAGTGGACTTGGTCACTGTTCTAGACAAGTGTGCATCTCTCTGAGAGCATGCCACTCCACAATTACCGTCAAACAGCATAGAAACAGCAGAAACTGAATCAAGTTTGAAATCACAGAATCCTGTTTTCAAACCTGGGTTTGCCAAGTATTTGTAAAACAGGATTCCCCTAACTTCTGCAACACGCTTCCTATTGGCCTTGAACCTTAATTTTAGCCCCATTACCTTATTCTCAATGTTATCTAGTATAATTCCAGAACATGCACAAACACATGAGATTTTAAACAATACAAAATTATAATCTTGTCACAGCTAGCGGATTTTACAGGGTTTTCTCGTTCTTTCTATGCTCGGCTCCCACATCCGGGGCTCCAAGTTTTTTTCCATTGCCAGTACATTTATTAAACTCCACATTTTCTTAAAGAATGAAATTGATAAGTTTGTGATATATCAATTTCTGATATATGGTGACATTTCATCTATGTTCTGCTGACATATGCTAGTTATTTATCAGTAATGAGTTATATTGGTAGCATCTCACAATTGAATATATAAGATATCAACATATACAATATGTCAATATATACAATATATCAAGCATTTCATCTAATTTTTAATTACAATGTTTATATTTTATAGTGACAGAAATATATTTTTATCTATAATTACATCAGATATATGAAGAAGATTACTGGTAGAAGAAGAAGGAAATAAATAATTTTGTGACACTAAGTGGCTACAAAGACAAAATGCACACGTACATATGGGATGATTCAGCTTCTGCTTTGAATGTAGTGAGTTACAGAAGACTGTTTCTTCCACCCTATAAAGCAGAACAAGGCAGATAACCCACAACATTGTAGGTTTATTTAAATATGAAAAAGCTCTAAGACTAAGCAAACTGAAATAAATTAAAATCCAGTAAGTGATCCCCTTCTGGTAGAGAAGAGACCCACTGTTGTTTTTTCCCTTGGCAGAGCAGTGTGAAAGGAGGAAGGTGCCAAAACTGAAAATCAGGAGAAACTGGCTGAGTATTTGCTATAATGTTTTTATAGTTGGGAGTAGACCAGCATGAATGTTTAGATTTTAGAGGAGTCTGAGGCCCAGAAGGAGTGCAGACCCACTGATCACCAAGTTTCCTGCAGGCTTTCATGAAGTGCTCATTCAGAAAATAAGGGTTCAGCAGGGTAAGCAAGAAAGACCCATCTGAGCACTCCATGTCCTTGAATCACAGAAACAGTCTACCCATGCCCAAGAGAGAAACCCACCATTTATATACTGCACTTGAACTGGTGTAGACATACCTCTGACGTACAGACCGAAAATGGGAAAGTAAAATTGTTTCTAATCATAGACAACCCAGTGATCTACAGTAAAGTCTTAAGGAATCTACAAAAAGTATTTTAATTCTAATAACACTAATTAGTGGTAGTGGTTCCTAGCATTAATAAGGAACTATGCAAAGTAACAAGATACAAAATAAATAAATGCCTAAGGTCAAGTGAATTTCTATAAATTGGTAACAAGCAAATGGAGAATGAGATTTTTAAAATATGTTACATGTAGTTAAATCAATTTTATGTAAATAAGTATGCTTAACAGAATAAAATGCATAAGTTCTGTCCTTTGAAGACCCCTATGCATGACTGAGAGAAATTTTAAAATACTTAATTGCTGGAAAGACATACTCATGGAACAAAAACCTCAATATTGTTAAGTTGCCAATTTCCCCAGATTTATATATTAATTGCATGCAATCTCAATCAAAACAGAAGCAGACATTCTTGAATAAAAAAATGACCCTAGAATGTATTTGGATATGCAAGTGCCTAAAAGTAAATTTGAAAAAGAAAAATAAGTTTTAAAATAGGAAGAATTTTTCAAAATGGATTCTTCCTACACTGAATCACCAAGACACTTCACAATGAAGTGAGGTTTAGTAGTCAAATCAGCCCCTTTTAATAAAAATATTCACAATGTACATGAACATTGTCTAAAAGAGTGAAGCAGTAAACGAGGACAGACTGTTTAATCAATGTTTCCCAAACCTACTTGGCTATAGAACCTTTTTCTTAACTCCTACTAACACCTTTCTGAAGTAGAAGTTAACGGAAGATTCTGTGAACTCTGCTGTATATCTCTGTTACTGGGATATAACAACAAAATTGCCAAGGGAATGTGCATGCTAAAATATTTTACAACACTGAAATAAAATGCCAAAATCTGCAATGTGGTTTTCTTCAATGGTATGGCTGTAATATTTTGACTTTTCTGGGTCAACAATATTTTACTGAATTTTATGAAACCATGATTGGCTGAATATTCATTTTCCATGTACGGGTGACAAAGACTAAACGTTATGTTTGAATCATAGTCTTGACCTCAAAGAATTATCTTCATAAAAGAAAGACTTTTAAATTTTCTGGAAAGGAAAACCTTTACAAAATTATTGTTAGTGTGTTTCTTGTCATCCATTGAGTGAGCATAATTAACTGGAGTAGAAGTCTTTATGTTACATGGAAAATCCATTATGGTGGCTAAACTTATATGCTAACTTGACTATGGCACAGCACTCAGGGATTAGCTCAAACATGTCTAGATGCTGCTGTGGAAGTATTTTTCAGATGAGATTGACATTTAAATCAGTACACTTTGAGGTTTTTTAAAATTTTTTTTCATTTTTATTTATTTTTTGAGAGATAGAGCACGAACGGGGGAGGGGCAGGCAGAGAGGGAGACACAGAACGGAAATAGGCTCCAGGCTCTGCGCTGTCAGCTAGGAGCCTGATGAGGGACTCAAACTCAGCAACCATTAGATCATGAACTGAGCTGAAGTCAGACACTTAACCAACTAAGACACTCAGGCTCCCCTAAAGCCACACCTCAGTGGAAAGCCTTAAGGAAAAGGCCGTGGGGAAGAGGGAATTCTGCCAGCAGAGTGTCTCTGGACTCCAGCTGCAACCCCATCTCTTTCCTGGGCTCCAGCTTGCAGCTTACCTTGTAGATCTTGGATTTGCCAACCTCTACAATCATGTGAGCCAATTCCCTAATACTTTCTGAATATTTATTTATATATTTATTTCATATCCTTCTGTCCCTCTGGAGAACCCTGACTGTTACAGCCACATAGTTGTACTCTTATTTCACACATCTATCCTTCCTTTTATTAAATCTATAAGATGTAAAACTCCATTGAATGTATTATGTAAAGAAATGCTATTCATCACTACACTGAAGTCATTTTATGCATCTACTTTGAAACCAAAGAAGATATACTTTTTTGGCACTAATGGAGAAATAAGAGGCGTGTATTAAATAATTTTCTAAATGAAACCATTCATAAAACTTGTCATTCTGATACTAAACAACGGATATTTCAGCAAGCAATTGTATTTGGAAAATCATCTGATTTGAACAACAATTTTTCTCTCCATGAGAGAGAATGCAGCAGCACATTTTAAAGGGCTTTTCTTTGATAAAGTGGCTCTGCAGCCTTTGCGTAAATGTCCTTGATGAAGGAGCCCAATATTGGACATCATATTTTACTCTCTGATCACCTGGTCAGTATCTTCATGATATAGTATGGCTCATTACGTTCCATCAGGAACTCAAACTTTGGTAACCATTCATTTGGCTAATTGTTCTGACTCACAAGGTAAGGCATAGAAGAAATAATGACCACATCCAGTTGGTATAGTTTATTCCCTAAACGCTTTGATTTTCAAATTCAACCTTTTCTTTCTTTTTTTTTCCTGGGGACAGGATGATTTAACTCTTCTTAGCAGAGTGCTAAAAATCTGTCTGCGACCTTAATTTTGTGACCAAACAGTGAGTCTTGATTTATATACCCATAAGAGAAGGACCTCTTATTTTTTCGATCCTCAAGGCTTACCTAATTTTGTGCATAATAATTCAGAAAGAATGCTACAGTTGCATTTAAGAAAAGGAGAAAGGCAATATGGCTGCAAATGAGAGCATTCATGATTTTAAAAGTAATGACAGTTAATGCGGTCTCCACACTTCCAATTCAGGGATGATACAGAAACAGTAAGAAATGATACTTCGCTGGTAATAAGGATCAAGGCAGGCTGTCACCAAAATATGTCACTTTGGCATATGGCTTACTCTAAGCTGAAGTCAATTAAGGTCCAAAAGATTCATGAAGAGGTCTTCATGTCCCCTTTAACTGCTTAAAAATAATTCGATGGGGGGCCTCTACCAGTAAGAGAGTTATACCAAAATTAACTTTTTCACGTAGGGAAGATTTCTGTGTATGGCATGGCAAACATGATTTACCAAACATTTACTTTTCCAATCTTCTGGTGGTTTGTCTTCCTACCTTCTGAAATCCCAGACCCCTAATCCCTTCTCCTTAGCTCAGGAAAGTATATAAATCTCAAATGCCTGACTATCAAAGGGCCTCTCCTGTCTTTGTGGGCCTCCTGTACATATGAAATTAAACTTTTCTCATGTTAATCTCTCATAGGCTAGTTTAATTAATAGACCCACCAAATGAACCTAGATAAGTAGAAAAAAATTTTCCTCCCCTACACTGATCTTACCTATGGAGTTATAAGGAACTCTTTCCTGACTCCTTCAGAAAATCACAAGAGGGGAATCTCTTCACTTCTGAGTAGAGAAACCTCTCACTTCTCTCTCTCTCCTACCTCTATATACATCAACCCTTGCAATTCCCTGCATACTTGCTCATGTGTGTTATTTATTCTGTTCCCAAAAATGGATGAATTACCCAAGCTGGTGCCCTGACATGTCTTATTAATCCAAAATATGCTACATTGTTCAAGGCACAAAATAATCTTCAGTGTTCTATACTGATGATATGAATATACACTGCCACTTCTTATATAGAAAGGCCACATATATTCTTCTATCTAATATTTCCTACATATTCTTGTATCCTCATTTAGTTCTCAGTTTCCAGGTCCTCATATTTGCAGGTCACAAGAGGGAAGAATATCCTCCTTTCACTTTTGAAATTACTGTTATTTCTATTTTATAGGCTACACAAACTCCTAGAGAAAGGAGAAAGGCAAAAATATCTGAATCATACACCATGGTGCATTCAAAATAATCCCTTCCTGATGCACCTGGGTGGCTCAGTTGGTTAAGCATCCAACTTTTGATTTGGGCTCAGTGTTCATGAGTTTGAACTGCATGTCAGACTCCATGCTGACAGTACAGAGCCTGCTTGGGATTCTCTCTCTCTCTCCCTCTCTTTCTGCTCTCCTCCACTCATGCTCTCTCTCACCCTCTCTCTCCTCTCAAAAAAAATTATAATCTCTTCATATTTTCTGACACATTGACTATTACTCTAGGAACATTTCTTTCTCCTGAAGACATTCAAAGCAATTAAACAAGCAAATGGCCAAATTTGAATCCCCCATGTGATGATTTTGTCCTGCCAACATTCTGGGATAACTATGTATTTATGAGGAGTATATAGCTCTACAGTGTCAATGGCTCAACTGTGTCCTGTACCCCTATTATATAACAAAATGAGTGGGCAATGATCAGTCTAGTGGACGCTCATGACAAAAATTTAGGAAATATAAGGAACACTATTCAATTTTCAATTATGGGAAGGGTACATCTTGGGGAGAGAAGGAAAGGACTTACTTTACCTTACCAAAAAATACTCTCTTAAATATTAAAGTGGTTTTTAACTGAGATATGTTATCACTCATATCAATTCAACACTGAGATTTATAAAATCAAGTGTTAGCAGTGCCTGCATGGTTCAGTCATTTAAATGTCTGACTCTTGATTTAAACTCAGGTGATGATCATGTGGTTCATGAGTTTGAGCCCCATGTCAGACTCCTGTGCTGACAGGTCAGAGACTGCTTGGGATTCTTTCTCTCTCTCTCTCTCTCTCGCTCTCTCCCCTATTCCCAAACATGTGTTCTCTCTCTCTCTCAAAAATAAATAAACTTTAAAAAATGAGTTGTTAAAGACACTCCAAGGATAGAAATTTAAGATAGCCCTATTCTGTATTCCAATGAAATAGCTATAGTTCAGGTGTTAGAGAGTCCATTTCCAAACCAGAAAAGCAGAATAAGTTACCTTTTTTTTCTGACTTCACATTAACCACAGAGAAATGATTGATGCTTATGTAGTCAAAGCTGATAGATTCTTCACTTTGGGGCTACTTCTTGGATTCATGTATCTAGTGGTATCGACCCAGGTTCATATATCTCAGTGCCTATTTATTATATGCAATTGAATATTACATACAATACCTCTAATATCTCATTTCATATTCTGTCATCCAAACTGTGTTCAGCACCCTTGGTCAATTGCTTATTTCCTTTCACCTTGGTTGCCAAATTAGTTTGATCTTAATCCAACCCATGGCTGAGGCAACAGCTTAAGGCAACATGGTAAAGACCAGATAGCTTTACTCCCAGTCCTCAGTGGTGTGCCTTGTTTCTCACTCCAGGACTCCCCTACTGTCACTGAGGTAAGTCAACATGATCTTATGCCTAGAAACACAAAACATAAATGATGGGATGCTGGCAACTGGTGGATAGCTTTCTTTCCTTTCTTCCTCCTGGACCTCTGATCTGTGATGCTCTGTCCGATGTGACCTGTTTGAAGTTCTATGAGATTGAACTATTGGTTGTGTTTGATCTAGTAAGTGATCAGTTATGCATCTGACACTTATTCTTGCTCCTTTCCTACCTTATTCCCTTCCTCTTTCCCTCACACTTGCTTCTCAATCATTGCAATCTTTAACAACATATTAACATATAAACTTCTGCTCCAGGCTCTGATTTCCGGGCATCCCGTACTAAGATATCTAGCAGAGCTCTAATTCATCTATCAAAAAATTAAACATTGATTCCATAAAACCTGATTTTCAAAATTAAATATTTAATTTATTGATGGTGTTAACAATCAATTTTTTCATATTTCTAAATATTTACCATTATGTGTTTGGATGACTTAACCATGGTTAAGTATTTTAGGACATACTAATGTTAACATGTTATCACATTCTGCCCTTACTCTCTTCTAGTCCCCTCCCACTACCTAATGTCACACATTTGTCTGGTCTTGTTTCTCCTTCCTTCCTGCAATTATTCTATTGATTTTTATTTTAAGTTTCTATCAACATTATTTTCCAGATTCACTTTTCTCTTTCTTAGATTTTCTTCCATTTTCTTTCTTTCTTTCTTTCTTTTTTTTTTTTTCTTCTTCTTCTTACTGATACCATTTTGGGGTTTTTTAGTCAATGTTTGAGGTCAGGGTCTGGAGTTGTCTGTTGCCATGGAAACTGTTTCAGCTACTTGCCCACAGGAGGGAGCCCTCTACCTGTTAAAAGGTAGGCTGGCACTGCAATGTTTGTGCTCCAGAAGAGGACAGTGGAGGAGATAATTAGCCATAAAGACATACACTGGTTTATTTTATTTTTTTTTACACTGTGCATCTATTACTGGTGCAAGCATAGAATTTGAAACACCCTCTAGACTGAAACTGGAAGTGCATTAGATAGTGATTTATATGACACAATATGAAAGGCATCAAAAGGTTTCCTTAGCAGATATCTCTTTCCATTTTCTTTTACCAGCCCTGTGTCTTTGCATTGAAATCTTGACATGAAATACCTAAGAATATGATGCAATTCAATATCATCAAGGATAGTTCTCATGAGAAATACAAAAAATAAAGCTGGTTCTGAAAGAAGGTGAGGTCTAAATGGGGCAAAGCAGTGGAGTGCCCAGAGTGATCATGGGGTTTTGTAAGATCTGCTTAGAAGAGTTCTTGAAATAAAATTTTACAATTTCTCCACATTCAGCATCTTCTTTGAAAGAATTATGCCAAGGTGAAAATAATTCCATTCAGGGCCAAGAGTGATTTCTAATGCAAAAGACTGAAGATATTTTGTGATAGATGCTCAACACTATCAGTCACACAGAGACACCACCTACATGCTCTGAAACCTTGAGGTTCCTCAAGATAGAATATGTCCGACGACCTGCTCAGGAGGTCATCCCTGCTCCCTCACCAACTCCTGATGAATAAGACTGGCCTCATGGTTGGCTGACAGCCTAGAATGTTTTCTCCTGGCCACACACCTTTGATTGCTACCAATTAACATTTATTCCAGTAGGAAACATCAAGTTATGATTATTCCTAAAATAGCCACCATGTATATATTATCTTTGGGAGACAAAAAGGAAAGAGAGTGCCAAAGAGTAAAAAGGAAATGTTATAGGTCAAATATGAAGAAGACAGTACTGAGTAGACATAGCTGGGGGTCTAAAGAGCCTAGTTCTCTTAGAAAATATAAAGCTTAATGCACTGTATTTCTTAAGGAATAATGCAAATATATATCTGCCCGAATTCATTTGGAAAGAAGTTGGCACGCAAATAGGATGGCAACCGGAACTACGTCTTGGATTGTGTTTTCATAGCTTCAACCACAAATGCTAATTTCTCATGAAGCATATAAATTAAAATCAAAGAATTCCAAATGATTTGATTATACTTGAATCTAAGTTTCCTTAATGGAAAAGATACTACAGCTTTTTGGAGAAAGGAGATTTAAGATGATAAAGCTTTTTATCAATCCTATATTGAATACCCAATTTAACTATAGAACATACACAAACGTAAGAAAAAATTACCCAAATGTATAATTTCAAATACAAATGAAGCAAAGAAAGCAAATTTAATGGACTGTTTTCTTTGTTTATTTTAATTTTTATTCACTTTTCCCTTTAGCAGGGTTGTCAGCCTCCACATTTCATGTCTTAACACTCTGATTTCAGAATGTCTCATTTCTGTCTATGTCGATTCTGGAAATCTCTTTTATTTGAGTGCCTGAAAGTAATTTAAGAGCTGGAAACTAACAATAGAGGCCAAATTTCCTCCAAAAAGATTTAAAAGAGAATTCCTATTAAAAAAAGAAAAAGAAAGTTTGCTATGTTACTAGCAGCAACTAAGGGAAGAATCCCTTCCTAAGGCAGAATCGTCGTGGCTTTACCACTACTTCCCAGATTTAAAGCTCCTCTCTATTCTGAAACTCAGTGAAGGTTTGCACGTTGATTCTTTCTATTTGACGCTACCCATCAGAGAAAAGCAGAAATTAAAAATATTAGAGACTACAACATAATTTAAATTATGAAACTAATTTTAGGGCACCTGGGTGGCTCAGTCAATTAAGCATCTGACTTTGGCTTAGGTCATGATCTCACAGTTCATGAGTTGGAGCCCCGCAACAGTCTCTGTGTTTACAGCTCAGAGCCTGGAGCCTGCTTCCAATTCTGTGTCTCCCTCTCTCTCTGCCCCTCCCCCACTCATACTCGAGCTCACTGTCTCTCAAATAAATAATAAAACATTAAAAACATTTTTTTAAATAAAACTATTTCTATCCAAAGTAATCCAACAAAAGAATGATATGGCTAAGATGTGCATGGATTTCTCAAAGAAAAGGATGTGTGTTCTATTGGCAACTAAGTCTTGGTGGGGGGAGGGACAAGGGGTTAGGGTTCATTAAAACTCCCAATAATTTCCAAAAATATGCTAACCACACATCACTTCAAACTCTATATAGGAGGCATGGAAGAAGAAATACAAAAACAAATAAGAAAGCTATCTGAAGGGAAATAGCCACTATATAAGTTGTCTGTAGCTCTGAATGCCACTAGCACCATGACAACAAAAACTGGTAACATTTGGAGGTTTAATGAGGAGAAGTGTTTTAAATTCTTGCTAAAAGGTTACAGTTTTGCTTAAGCAAAGCATCAGTTCACTGCTAAGAAGTCACTGAGCTCACTGCATTCCACACACAGTCCCTGGGAATCCAGACCTGTTCACAGGGAGTGAAGAAATATATAGGCAGAGACACACGCATACGGGAACACACACATAAGCACTTACATATAACTATCTTGTGTCTAATCTGTAACCATTTAATCTTATTTTTATTAGAAACTATTTCTTTAAATTTGTTAGATAATATCTGTGACATAAAATGAGCTTTGATCTACTTGTTTAAAATTACAGTAAAAGATAATTTTTATAATTTTGTGTGTGTGATAGTTGACCTGTATTGCCAAAAAAATTTTTTTAAACATGAGAAAAAATTAGTCATTTACAAAGTCTGGGCTTCGGACAGTGTTGTTGACTTAGTCTTTTTGTCCTTTTCTACACTAATCACAAATTATACATTTGACTTTTGAAAACTAAAGTGGGAAGCTAAAGTATACAATAGATTTTCTCACTTCTTTTATTTTGTTTTCAGGTTTTAGAAAGATAAGTACTCATTTACATCAAAATCCTTTTGCTAGTTTATTTTATTAATTAATTAATTAATTTATTTATTTATTTTAATGTTTCTTTATTTTTGAGACAGAGACAAAGTGTATGAGTGAGGGAGGGACAGAGAGAAAGGGAGACACAGAATCCGAAGCAGGCTCCCGGCTCTAAGCTCTCAGCACATAGCCTATTGAGGGGCTTGAACTCATGAACTCACGCACCCTAAGATCATGACCCTAGCTGATATCCAGAATCCCACATTTAACCCATTGAGCCAACCAGGTGCCCCTTCTCCTAGTTATTAAAAAAAACAAGCCTGTTTACATCTCTTCATAAGGCAGAATGTTTCTGATTTGGTGGAGTAATACATAAAAAGGCTAAATAAATGACGTGCCTAAATTTCTCTGCACTCTTCCCTGCTTACCTGTGATGATCCAAAAGACTGGCCTAAGTGAAGGAGCCCGACACAAAACGATGATGACAGTTCACTGACAAACAATCCAACGGTTTCCATTTATCCAAACAAACCATTTTGAATGTCTCTTCCTCAGAGACGTTAACTGTTGCACAATTCATGGCAGCCTTCCGTTGGGAGTAATTTTCCATACCTGCATGTTTTCTGACCGTGAACATGCTCACGACTTATATTTCCATTTGGTAATATTTCAAGGAGTATGCATAAGACAGATGGCGGGTTCCTTCCTCCGAACCTTGTTTTCTTGTTCATAGTGTGCAAGCCCTCACTTTCATACTCCCGCTTGCTCACTACCTTTGCTTTGGAACGTGGTCTATGTTGCTGAAGCCCTCTTTTTGGTTGGACAGTTTTCCTCCACAGTCGTGGTGCCCAGTGTTCTTTATCATGTATTCCACCAGATCCCAAGCTCTGGCCGGACTCCTGACATTACACTCTGAGCAGATCCCAACTCCATTTGCCTGCCAAACTTTACGTTGTACAGTAAGAGCATTAACTGCCATATAAAACTGTGATTCAGGAGGTTCCTGGGTGGCTTAGTCGGTGGGCTTCTGACTTCAGCTCAGGTCAGAATCTCCAGGTTGGTGGGCTCCAGGCCCCCAGTGGGCTCTGTGCTGACAGCTCAGAGCCTGGAGCCTGCTTCGGATTCTGTGTCTCCCTCTCTCACTGCCCCTTCCCCACTTGTGCTGTCTCTCTCTTTCAAATATAAACATTAAAAATGTTTTTAAAAAACAACAAAAAAACCCCTATGATTCAGCAGGTTTCAAACTGTCATACATTTAATTTCTGTCAAGTGGAAGATATACCATTTTTTCCATAAAGCTATTTTAAAAGTTATTAACTCTCCTTTATGGATTTATGGAACCTAAGGTGTACATGAATTACAGTAGTTATTACATGTTAGCCATGAACTTGTTAACATTTGTCTTTCTTCTCTAGACTATAAGCTCCTTGCGAATTTCATTTGTTTTTATACGCTCATTTAGCTAGAACTATACTAGGCATGGAATAGACTTTAAATAAATATTTACTGAATGGATAAATCCTCACAACAACATCATAATGTAGGTATCATTAACACATTTTAAATTAAGAAACTCATGAATGGGAGATGTGAAATAACTGTTTCCAGTTCTTGTGGATAAATAGGAAAACAGAGATCCAGACATCAGATACATCTGACTCTAACACTTCTTTTTACAATCCCTATATAATCTCAGATTCTGTTTTCATCTTTCACATAACTAGTTTTGTGTTGTCCATGTTTTTATTCCTGCTATTGTTTTCATTTTTATCCCACATGCAAATTCAACACAGAAAATAATCTTTTAATTAAATAAGAGATTTGCTCTGGATTTTCTGAATGGGCCAGATTATTGTTTGCATGAGATCAAATTAGACAATGATAATAAATACTGAGGAGGATAAATTAGAAATAAAACGTGTAACAGTGCATTTAAAAATCACGGTTCATGACCCCAATCATGTAGCTACTGGAAAGAGGAGAAAAAGATGTTGAAATTGGCCTAGTAGCCAGAATTCTTTTTCCTAGGAGAAATATGCCTAAGGTTACCATGATTCTGAACCTGTTGTTTTGCTCTGTTTTTATTGCTGCTCTTTTTCCTGACTTCAAAATGTGGCTATTGGGAAATGTTATTACAACTTACTCAGTTTAGCTGGGCTTCATTTAAGGCTAATCTGCCCATGTAATCTGTTTCCTATGTTTCTGTACCATTGGCTGAATCGTATCTGCTCAAAATAACATTATTAATATCTTTATCAATAATAACCAAGAGTAGAACTGTGGGTTTAATAACAAACATTCAACGTTCACGTCCCTGAGCATTCATGAAAATATGGGAAATAACGTCCCAATACTACACAGAGAGGAATGCTGTCCCCGTTTTATGGGAGAGTGAGAAGGGGCAGCAAGTCTGAGACACGCTGAACAGGACGCTGACACACAGCAGTGTATTTTCAGAAACGTTTTTCAGTTTAAGCCTTTTCCTGATAAGCACGTAGAGCTTCTTTCCCAGGATATTTCTACCATAATTCTATCTTATGTGGTCCCAGTATTGCAGAGAATATTGCTATTGTGGAAGCAATATCCCAAAGTGCTTAGTGTTAAGGATCTTGACCTGAGAGCAAAATGAATTCTTGAGAGCCATCACAGAAAGTCATGGAGATATAAACATTTTGCATCATAATATAATCATTGAGTCCCAATGAGGTGAATCTCTCCGTCTTCCTCTTTCCTTCCCCCTTTCCCTCCCTGCCACCTCACCTACCTTTCCATAGGTAGTAGTAGATACAGGTAGAATACACTACATGCATACTGAACTTTTTGTATGTTTCTTAAGTCATTAAGCCAAGAATAAAGAATGTGGGTCATTGAATGTGTATAGGAGGGTAAGTGGATGGAGGAAAAAATAGAAAAGAAATGGAAGTGACAAGAAATTCTATTAAATCAAAAAGAAAACAAAATACGTGATACAGATTTCAAATGCTAGCTGCCTTAAATATTGGGTTTACTACAGATGCATGTAGTTATAAACATTGCTCTCATGGTGTATAGCAAACGTCTGATGCTGTGCAACTGTCACATCAAAAGTGTTTTTCAGATGTGTTAAAGATCTTTTTTGCTCCATTTTCAAATGTTGGGAGGAGCTTTCACCTTCAGCTAAGTATACAGCTGCTTAGCTACACATCTAGTTTTTAATTGTTGAGCAACAAATTCTGCTACTTGCTTTAAAAAAAAAAAGAAAAGAAAAAGACCTATGGACTCAAAGAGAATTTTAGAGTTCTTTTCACTTAGCACTAGACTGATGTTTTCTTCCATGAAAAATTTACCGAGTCTGTCAATAGATTCTTTATCATTTTCCTGCTTTCTAAACACTTCAGCAGACATGGGTTCATCTGCCATCTCTACTTGGAAAGAAAATAGTTACTTGAAATTTATGATCTATTTAGGCTCACTTTTCAGTATTATCAACAGCATTACAGGAACACATTTAAATCTATATTTGGATCCAAATCAGATGTCTCTACAATGGAAAATATCCGTGGACTTGATTATCCATGTTAAGCTAGATTAGCAGAACTGAGCAGACTGCAGTGTGCCATCGGATCCCGCCAATGCAGCTGTCCGTCTTTACATGAGCATGCAGAGTCCCTCTGAATGCAAATAAAAGCATGGCTGATGGGCTTAAAATAAACTCAGACATTAATTGAATTTAGCGATTTTTAATATTTCTCACTTAAAAACTCTGCTCACCAGTTTAAAATGACTGACAATTATTTACTCTCAACCTTTTAAGTAACTCTCCCTTTCTCACTGAAGTTCAGGGTGTCTGTGTGTTTGACGTGACGTTGATCAATTTTTTCCACAGGACTGCAAGTTGTCCCACATTTCAGTTTGAAGGTAGCTTAGCCTATTTGAATGAGATCACTATTATAAAAAGAATTGCTAAGCTTTGTATTGTAGAGTTTTAGGGTTACAGAAAAATTGAACAGGAAGTACAAAGTGTTCCCTTAGTCCTCTTCATCCTACACTTTCTGCATTATTAAAATCTGACATCTGTGTGATGCATTTGTTACAATGTAATTCAAATTGATGAGCCAATATTGATACATCATTACTAACTATGCAACCATGTTGGTGTACTTACTGGTGTTGCACATTTCTCTCAGACTCTGTTCATTTGTCTTCATTCTTTTTCCCCCCTCTTTCTTCTTCAGACTGCACAATCTCTACCAATCAGTCTTCATATGGTTCATTCTTTTTTCTGTCAGTGGAGAACCATTCTTGAGGTCCTCTAGTGAATTTTTCATTTCAATTATTGCCTTTTCAACAGAATTTCCATGTGGTTCTGTTTTATAATTTCTCTTTCTTTATAGTCTTAAAGTTGAGACATTATCATACTTTTCTTACTTCCAGGAGCATGCTTTCCTTTAGTTCTCTGAATGTATTTCTAGCAGCTCCTTTGAAGTTTTTGTCTGTTAAATCTGACACCTGTCCCCTCCCTCTGGCAGCTCCTGGTGCCTGCCAGTTTTTCTGTGTATGTATTACACTTTCTTTTCTTATTGCATATCTTACAATTTTTCTATCAGAACTGGACCTTTTAGTCCACTTAGAGCTTGCTGTTTGTTACTTTTTCGGACTGGCTGGACAATTTTAGTGATGTCTAATCACTAGCAGCGTGAAGCTCTGATGTTGTTCCTGGTGGGCTGATGGGCACAGACTTTGGAATGACAGTCACCTGGGGCGACAGTGGTTTTCACAAAACACTCTTTCACTGTCTTGTACTCAGTGTTGGGGCCCACTAATTGCCAGATGATGGTTTTTTTTTGTTTTTTTGTGTGTGTTTTTACTACACTCTGGACATAAATCCCTCCATACTCTGGTTCAATTACATCAATTACCTCTGCTCTCCTTTGCAAGGGAGTCTTTGAACATAGTGTTTAAGGTATCTTGTCAACCTGGGGTGGGGGGCGGGGGTCTTCTTAGCCAATTTGTTGCCTCGTTCTCTCTTTTAAACTAGAAGTCTTATGGTTCGGTTTATTTGCTTTTCTGAAGCTAACCGCCTCCTCCTCCACCAAAGTGTCAACCACCCCCACTCTTTCTAAGAGTGACTATAATTTTGAAACACCGTTGGTTCCTTATAAGTAAACCTCAGAGGTTGTTCACCTTAAGGCTTTTATCTCTAGGAGCAAGGCTCTCGGCAGGAGCCTCCGGTCTTCTTTGCTTGCTGCTCCCAGCATGGAATCTCCTCCCTAAAAACAAGTGGGGACGAGGGTGATTGGGCCTTGTATTCTCAGCCTGATGCGTCTGAAATAAAGATTTTGCTCTGTGGCTCGAGGCTGAATACAAGAGGGAGTCTCACACCTGCCCGATGCAGTCATGGGATTTCGCTTCCGTTGGGCTGAGAAGTGTGGGCACTGCCGTCCTGGAAAGCACCACAGTCCCTGTCTTGGGAGAGAAGAGCCCTGCGTGCTAGGCTGCTCCCCTTTGGTGAGTTTCTGTCTCACTGAGAGTGTAAGGCGGAAGAGGGAGGGGCCCTGATACACAATGTTACTGTCTCTTGCTATTCTTACGGAGTAAACATTTCTCATTGGCCATATGGCCTTAAAACGATTTTCGGAGAAATTTTAGTTTTTTTAAAACTCTTCACCAGTTTTATTGATGTTGCTAGAAAGGAGTATACAGAGTTCCTCACACGCAATTTCAAAAGCGGAACTCTATGGCTCACGGAATTTAAGTGCTCAAAATGAAAGGTATCTTGTACATTACTTCATCCTGGCCAGTTACTTACAAAGAATCAAGACCCAAAGATGTTTAACTGTTTAAATTTAAAACTGGTGGAAGAGCAAGAACTGTAATCCAAGTAGTTAATCTTCCAGTGTTTCTTCTTTACTACATGCTGTTCTAGGCTTGAAAGTAGGAAAATCATTCTATTTAAAAGTTATGTTTTAAGGGAAAATGTTACTGCTATTAATTACAATCCAGAGCCTTCATTTAAAGACTGACAAAGGCAGGTTAAAATAAAGACTAAAGATTTTATTTTTAATTGTTTTAAAAATGTTTATTTTTGAGAAAGAGAGCACAAGTGGGGGGAGGGGCATAGACAGAGGGAGACAGAATCTGAAGCAGGCTCCAGGCTCTGAGCTGTCAGCACAGTGCCCTTCACAGAACTCAAACCCACAAACCATCAGATCATGTCCTGAGTGAAGTCGAATGCTCAACCAACTGAGCCACTCAGGTGCCCCTAATTATTTTAAATATTAATAAGGTATAATCTGATTACTGAAAAGACTAATCCCCTAAGGAATCTTCTCTCTTGTTTGCATTACTATTTTGTGTGAGAGTACCTTAAGATGGCGACCAAGTGGCCATTTTGCTGTGGGGGGAGAGCTCATGCACTGACAACCCCCACCTGCAGACCTGGAAGGTGCCCCACCGTTTGAAAACAGCCAATCATGAAGCCCGCGACAAAGGAGGCAACCAATCCCACCCCACCACGGCCCAAAGATGCCCTTACTTAGTAATCTGCCCTCCCAAGACCAAACCCGGAACTCTTTCACCCATAAAACACCTCGCCCTCCCATACTGGGTGGGACTTCCCTGGACCCAACCCCTACTGGAGTCAGGGAACCTCGCCCTGGGGCCTCAGACCCCAATAAAGGCTTTCTTGGCTCCATAACTTGGTATCTCTCTTTCCTCTGGTCTCTGCCTCCACATATTAAATCTTATATATTGTAACTGCTGTGATTGTTGTTTTTTAATAAAAGAAAATTTCTGTTATTCCAAAGAGAAGTCTAATGAGTTCTTTCTGAAATATAGTAATTTATGACCTGTATTCACACAGGAATACAATCTTACTTGTTTTCATCAAGCTTCTCTAAGGAAGTCCCCAACTTGAACAATGATTATTGAAAGAGGATGAATTTATTATGAAGACTGAAAGATAACACTATCACTAGCAGAAGTCACAACAGTGGTGAATCCTGGTTGAGTAAATGGACTATTCATATGGTAGAAAAACAGAGATGTTGATGCGGATATACATATGTATACGCTGACATTTTCCTGCTAAGGGTGATTTTATTTCCTAGCGGATATTTGGAAATGAGAAAGAAATCGGGAGTGCAGATATACATTCTACAATGCAGACAGCATTCCCTCCACAAAGACCACCTAGTTCCAATGTGTTCTGGCTGAGAAATCCTGTTATAGATCATTATGAAAACGAGTAGAGGCTCCTTCATGATATTGCCATAATTTATTCAGCTCATATTTCTTCTGCATATACCATGGATCAAGCACTGTCCTTGGCTTTTGGGAATTCAGTGGTGAATCAGATATAATTAGTTCCTTCATGGAATTCACAATTTCATAGAGAAAACTGCAGAAAAACACCTGAGTGGAATCTTGAGTGAGAACCTGAGGGAGCTGAACAAAGGCTTTAAAAGCACGTGAATGACTTCTTCCTACTGGAAATTCTGTTCGGTTTTATTATCACCTTGTTCATAGAGTATGCACTTAAATTCCAATCTTTTGTGACACTAGATATTAAAGAAAAGAAAGAGGTCTCATTTTGAGTCTAAGTTTTGTTCACTATGAGTATTGCAAAGTTTTCAATCTTATCTAGATCAGAGGATGAAGCACAGAGGATTTAATTTTCACATGTAACAAATAATTTAATTTCACAATTAACACAGAAGCATCCTAGAGCAATTTGGTGTGTATGGGGTTAGGGGACAGAGGTGGGGGAAGATACAGTATGCAGGCTTTGGTTCACTAATAATGGGCCAGAAGCAGGGTGTGATTCTGATATAGGGCAATGTTATCAATGTCCCTTGGACTTCTGACCCACCCTTAGGGGCTTTTATTAGAAAGATAGAGTGACAGAAATGCAATAAGCATTAGTGGGAACAACCGAAATCATTTCTCTAAGGCCTGTGGACAGCTTGGGGACAGTGTTAGTATTG
Source organism: Suricata suricatta (assembly GCF_006229205.1). Classification (NCBI taxonomy): domain Eukaryota; kingdom Metazoa; phylum Chordata; class Mammalia; order Carnivora; family Herpestidae; genus Suricata; species Suricata suricatta. The sequence goes on along the minus strand of NC_043712.1, from coordinate 40,098,253 downwards.
ATGTCACCACCCTTGGTCTTAAACATTCAGTAGCAGAATGGATAATATCAGTGATTTTATTCAGGTCTAACTTGTGATGACAGAGAATTGTTAGCACAGTTTTCACTTTTTGCCCCCACGGCTGATGCGCACACATAGAGCAGGTTAGACAAGGGGGATGTGGGAACGATCAGATAATGTGCTGTAGCCAAGGAATTCTGTGGTGACCCCAAAACTTTGGGGACAAATGGAATTTCTAAAGAACAGCTAAGGCAAACAATTGAAACACTACTTTAACGCTATTATTATATTCTTGTTTTACTTTCTGACTCATGCAGTGTGAGAGATATTTATTTTAAAAGTTCTTTTTTCTCCTCCTGTGTACTTTTTTCACTTACCAAACTCTTATGAAGAAGAAAAAGAAAGAAAACTGAGCTAACAACATTTATGCACTTTTGTGCACTTAAATGAGCTGTTATATTTTTCTCAAATGTGGAAAAGGGAGGTTCACTGGCCCATATATTATATCCATTATAACAGTAAGAATATAAGCAGGGTTACAGTAAAAATACATCATTTGCCTGTCTGGAAATAATATTCTGAAGATTAACAAAGATAGTACTGTTTCTTTATGAGAGTTTTTTGCTCTTCAATCCTTCTACTGTAAGATTGATGATTTTATTTAAAATTACAAAGCTCCCTCCACAACACACATCAAAAACAATATCCAATATTGTTATCATGAATCTATCACTATGGACAGTCATTTTTTTATTCTCTCAGAATGTTAGAAACCTAAACATAGGGTCACTAGATGAAAGAGAGTAGAACAGATCACATTGCTTTAGATTTTATATTTTTTCCTAAGAATCTGATAGAAGAGGAATAAAAGAAATTACTAAATGGGTTAGCAGAAAAAAATCATAACACTAGATTCCCATTTTGTTGGTTGATTTATATGACAGTTTTCTCAAAGTTTTTAAATGTTTATTTATTTGTGTGAGAGAGAAAGAGAGCAAACACTAGCAGGGGAGGGGCAGAGAGAGACAGACACACAGAATCGGAAGCAGGCTCCAGGCTCTGAGCTGTCAGCACAGAGCGCGACACGAGGCACAAACCCGCAAACTGTGAGATCAAGACCGGAGCCGAAGTCAGATGTTTGACTGAGTCACCCAGGCGCCCCTATACGAAGCACATTTAAGAGACTTTCTAAACTTCAGATTTGAAATTACTCCCAACATGCCCTATTTTATTACAATAATGAGCCAAATGATGTGGAGGGAAGGGGCATACTTGTTGATTTTTTTAAACGTAATTCCAACTAAGGAGGTCCAAATTCATCACATCCTCAGCAAATTGTGCTTTCTGAACATAAAAGTGAGGATAAAAAAATTTTCTTCAAATTTTATGTCTTGCTAATGATATATAGAAATAAAATTAAATAACAATAGACAAAAATGAACAAAAAGAAAACATTTTTGCTTTTTTCCTGACCACCTATTACTTCAATAATTGTTTAGCGTGACATTAAAAAGAGCACAATTAAAACAAAGAAAACAGTTCTGCATCATGAGTAGAATGCATTTAAACCAAATACTTCATCTAAAGGAAATTATTATTTTTTTTTAAATTTTTTTATGTCTTTTATTTATTTTTGAGAGACAGAGAGAGACAGCGCGAGCAGGGGAGGGTCAGAGAGAGAGGGAGACACAGAATCCGAAGCAGGCTCCAGGCTCCGAGCTAGCTGTCAGCACAGAGCCCGATGCGGGGCTCGAACCCACAAACTGTGAGATCATGACCTGAGCCGAAGCCGGCTGCTCAACCAACTGAGCCACCCAGGCGCCCCTAAAGGAAATTATTAGCAGGGAATAAATTTATTTCTGAGCTGCCTGGCAGGAAATGAAACCGCCTGAAAGCATAAAGTTGAACAAAACCCAAAATGACTGCATTGACACTTCAGCGAAGTTGGACGTTAAAGTAACCTCTTTCCCTCTCTTCCACAAACCTCTTTCCTCCCTTCTGAGCCTTTTGTTTCAGGAACCTGGTGCCACCCTGAAAGTGACTAAGGAGGCTGGGATGCACCTACACAATTCCTGTCAAAACCGGCTAGATCCTGTATTTCCCTATAAGCCCCCAGGCCCTTCCTCCCTCTGGCCTGCAGGTTTTTGAAGGCCACGGTCTGCTGCACCTTCCTTTGCCCAGGAAAGCAATAACTCGATATTTCCTCTTTCTCCCCAAATTTGTCTTCACATTATATCCTGGCTCCTAAGCAAAGAGGCCTGTTTCTGACAAAAGAAATACAATAAGAGAAAACAAGAAAAGGTATACTAAAATTTTGTTAATCGGGGTGCCTGGGTGGCTCAGTTGGCTTAGCATCAGACTTTGTTTTGTTTTTTTTAGTGTGTCTTTGAGAGAGAGGTAGACACACAGACAGAACATGATCAGGGGAGGGACAGAGAGAGGAGAGGATGACACAGAATCTGAAGCAGGCTCTAGGCTGTCAGCACAGAGCCCTGCACGGCGCTTGAACTCACAAACTGTGAGATCATGAACTGACATAAGTTGGACTCTTAACCGACTGAGCCACACAGGTGCCCGTAAGCATCTGACTCTTGATTTCGGCTGAGGTCATAATCTCAGGATTCATGAGATCTGGCCTGAGTCAGGATCCATGCTGGCAGTGTGGAGCCTGCTTGGGTCTCTCTCTCTCTCTGTCCCTCCTCCATTTGCATGCTTTCTCTCTCAAAATAAACATTAAAAAATTATTTATGAATAAAAAATTGCCAGTCAGTTTACAAAGATAGTAGATCAATATTTTACACACACTAAATTCTTAGCTAATTTATCTTGTAGATATATAGTTTATATAATGACTACTGGATAATATGAAGGATCATATCTTTCATAGCAATTTTATAAAAGATGAATTTATAGTATTCATGTGGTTGCTTTATTTTCTAATTTTTTTATAAATTCCAAGGACAAAATTAGTCATGCCAACTCCTCGTTTATAGAACCTATTTCTATAATGTACCAAAATGTATTTGAGGTGTGTACTTTCTCTGCACTTTATTTGAGAGAGAGGGAGAGCAAGCACTTGAGCAAGAGAGAGGGGCAGAAGGAGAGACAGAATCTCATGCAGGCTCCACGCTCAGCACAGAGCCTGACACAGGAGGCGATCCCATGACCCTGGGAGCATGACCTGAGCGGAAATAAAGAGTGAGTCACTCAACTGACTGAGCCACCCAGGTGCCCCTGAGGTGTGCACGTCCTGATTCTCTAGTCCCAGAGTACATGGAGAATAAATTCAGGATAAATAATGAATCTGACATTTAAAGATCAGATAATAAGGACTGTAGACAAGAAATATTCTGAGGACTGTATATCCTTTGTATCATTTGCTTCTGGGAATAATTTTAGGGTCAAGAAAAACATTTGAGATGGAAGTAGAGATTTCTTATTAACTGATTGAAATCAGGTCCATATGGTTTAGGTGTCGGTACTATCACTGATATTTTGCCCGAATAATTTCAATGTTTGGCTTCTACTTTTGCAAGCAGTGCCAAGTCCTTTCTATATGAACAGCTTTAGTTCTGTTTCAATATGTATGCAAACTAACCAAATTTTGAAGGACATAGCAGGGATGAGTTGGTTTGGAAAGATTTTAAGGAATGTAGACTCCCACTGATTGCTTAGCATTGCTACCTAATGATTGATTTTGAGCGAGACTATGTTGTATTGCACCACTGGAGTGAGTATTTTAGTTTGGATTCTCTTAAAATTGATCCTGAAATAAGGACTTAGGTACAAGAGTGAGAAAATGGGACATATGAGAAGAGGAAGGGAAGATTCCAATATCAGGGGGCATTTATAAAGATCACTGACATAGGCTTTGACTCCTGAGTCCCCCTGGACATCTAAAGAGTCAGAATAACTACCAAAATGGTCTATCTCAAATAAGAGAAGCTAAAGTCCTTAACCAACCACCTCTTTCCCCCACTCTTTGAGGATTGCCCTCTAGGACTATTATCATACCTTTTCTATGGGCTGCTGCTGTGGCTAAATCAAGCTAGGTTTTGATACGGTAAAATGCTGGAAAAGGCAGTGGGCTTAATTTGGACAATACCAGCCATGATGAGTCTGGCTTACTTGACATTTCTCACCACAACTGAGGCTGAAATTAGATGTGGGCCAGAAGAATGTGATACAAGCAATAGAGGCATGTTTTGCAGGGAGTTTTGTGGGAGAAAACAAATAACTAAGCTGACCTTTCTTATCAGCTCATCTGAATGCTAATATGTTCCTGCTAAGACTTGTGAGCATTATTAATACAGTTCTATTCCTTCTAACAGTTGTGGTTTTTAAAGGTAACCCTGGAGCGTAGCAATAAGAGGTAATCACCAGCAAATATTGTTATATTGATTATGTACCCATTATATCTGAAAGATTTGTCAAATACTGACTTAATAAAAATGAAATTATATGGAAGCACCTGGGTGGCTCAGCTGGTTAAGTGTCAGACTTTTGATCTTACAGTTAGTGAGTTCAAGCCCCACGTCAGATTCTGTGGCACTTGCTTGGATCCTCTATCTCCTTCTTTCTCTGCCCCTCCACCATTCATGTACATATTCTCTCTCTCTTTCTCTCTCTCTCCCTATCTCTCTTAAAATAAACATTTTTTAAAAAAGGATATTATTAAATTATTGACTAGTTTCACATAATTTGGGATTGCAGTCCAACAAGAGCAGGGGCTTAACTGTGCTTATTTCTGAACTAAACAATCACAAAGAAGCTCTTTCTATATTAGGTAAAACAGTAGATAAAACAAACTAAACCATACAGACCAATTATTCAGCCTATTCAAGAGAGATAACAAAATCTAAAGCTTTGAAATTTAAAGAAATGGAGGTTTTTTTTAACTTTTAATGTTTTTATTTTTGAGAGAGAGAGAGAGAGAACACAAGCTAGGGAGGGGCAGAGAGAGAGAGGGAGACACAGAACCTGAAGCAGGCTCCACGCTCTGAGTGATCAGCTCAGAGCCCGATGCAGGGCTCCAACTTATGAACTGTAAAATCATGACCTGAGTTGCAGTCCGATGCTCAATGCTCAACTGACGGATTCACCCAAGTGCCCCTAAAGTAATGGAGTTTTAAAGAGATAGCTAGCAAAATATCGGATCTATAATTTTAGAGGGGGAATAAAACATAAATAATCATTACTCAAACACAACCACACTAACATTTTCATCATGAAGAACAATCACAGATGTGGGTTATATCTTTAGACTGGGTCAAGTATCACTTTGTGCAATGAAATATAAAGTGAACAATTTTAAATAACAAATAAGCATAAAGAGAATTTCAGAAGGTTAAGAATAAACAGCCAAAGAAATTTCTGTGCTCGCCAAATCATTTTATACATCCTTCTTGTCTTTATAATTTACCTTATATCTTATACTGAGGAAACATTACCAACCTCCTGATTAAAACAGACATAAGGCAGACACTGTAATTTTAACGTCAAAGAACAAATAACTATAATTAATTATTAAATACTTTCTACCCATCAAAGACAAAAAAAAATTGGTCTCTGTCTTTTAAACTATCATGGTTGGGGAACCTGGGTGGCTCAGTCCATTAGGTGTCTGACTTTGGCTCAGGTCACGATCTCATTGTTCGTGAGTTCAAGTTGTGCTGACAGCTCAGAGCCTGGAACCTGCTTCAGAGTCTGTATTTCCCTTTCTCTCGGCTCCCCCCTCACTCATGCTCTGTCTCTGACTCTCAAAAATAAATAAACATTTAAAAAAATTAAAACATAAAGCTATCATGGTTTAGTTGAGAAGGTAGGTAAATAAATAAATCACTGCAATCTAGTAAATCTATGCTAAGTGGTGTCACAGACAAACAACATTCTTGTGTCAGTAGAAGGAAGGGACACATGATCCATGCTGGTACTTCAGGAAAACCTTCTGTTAGGAAATCTTCACTACAATTTCAGAAAAACAAACAAGAGTGACCCAAGTATAGAGAATAGTAAGTAACCTATGCAGAGAGAGAAGCAGATACAAATACACAGACCAAGAAATATCATGATTCTTTCAGAAAACACCAAATACAGTAGATTTCTACTGATTTCCCATGACAGTTCACTACCGATTCTCTGGCTTAATTCTGAAGGCTAAGGGCAGTTTTTAAGCCAGACCATGAGAATTTTGGTGGGAGGAAGAATTAAATTTAATTATTAGAATCACTAGACTGAAGCTGATTTATTTTACTCATCATCCTTTAATAAAATCACTTTTTTTTATGGTCATCAAATTCAATAAAGTATTATCTAAGTCTAAGGTCATTGCTAGAGATTTTTGGTAAAGGTGTAGTAGTATTCAAGCAATCTTCTGTTGATATTTTCAAGAAGTGTATATTTATTATTTTAAAGTATTCCTATTACCTCTTTCATTAATTTTTTTTAATTTTTATTTATTTTTGAGAGAGAGAGAGAGAGACAGAGAGCAAGCAGGGAGGGGCAGAGGGAGGGAGACACAGGCAGAAGCAGGCTCCCCGCTCTGGGCTGTCAGCACAGAGCCTAACATAGGACTCAAACCCACAAACTGTGAGATCATGACCTGAGCTGAAATTGGACACTTAACCAACTAAACCACGCATGTGCCCTTCTTATTGCTTCTTTTTGTAATGACCGCACTCAAATTTTTCTATATCAGAGAGGGCCTGTCATGAGCACAGATGTACTTAAGGACCAGAATGTCGACAAAGTCTATATTCTTCAGCAGATATATCATCCATCTATCTAATTATCTCTCTAGATATATAGATATAAATATATAGAGAGAGAGATACATGTAGATTTCAATGACAGCTAGTCTCATGATAATATTTATGTATGCCATCCTATTACCTAAATTTGGGTGTCTAGTATACAGCTCTAAGACTAACCTCTGTCTTAGATTTAGCAATGAGTGACAGCATCATTCAAATAGTTCCTATGGAATAAGCAGACCCTGCCATAAAGCTTAGAAATTTCAGTAATTTAGTTTATCGTGGAGCTTGGGGTAAACAACACATTGGTGAGCTAAAGGGAAGAGAAAAGTTGTCATGAGCACCCACTAGGGTAGTAGGCCAGAAAAACTGGATTCAGAGAGTGGAGATTGGACGGTAGATGGTGATATCCTTTTGTTATATGGGTTCTACTGACAGAAAAGCGATTGTGGGTGCAGTTCCCAGTCCTTGGACTTTCCTGCTTGGCAGTGGACTCTCTCAAACACATTTTGCTATCTATAGAGGCAAGCACCTAATGACCTCTTTCTACACTTCAACTCCTTGATATAACTTGGCTCTAGGCCCAGGAGTCCAGTGAAATACATGAATTTAACAGTCACAGAATCATCCAATACTGAAATTGGAAGGAACTTTAGAGGTCAGCTAGACTAATTTTTGTATGATGCATGATTCAACTATTTATTGACTGTTTCCTTACAAGGCAGTATTCTGAGAATGTTCTCTCTTGGCATTTCTTCTGGGATCTGAGAAGCACATTCTAATCTAAATCATTATAAATGTGTATGAAAAGAAAGCCTTAATAGCCAAATTGTTGATTTAAATCCTATCTCTGACTTAAATTCTGTGTGATTGTTTGTGGACAAGCAAATGCTCTGTGCCTCAATTTCCATATCTGTAAAGTGGGATAATAATAATAATAATACTCAAGTCATAAAGATGTTCTAGAAATTGATTGATATATACATTTTCTTTTTAGAATATTTCCTGGCATCCGGTTATGCTCAGTGAATGTTATTTCCTATTTTCTTTGATCTCTGCTCAAATTAATACTTCCTCTTTCTCATAGCTATGTTTTCCAACAAACAGCATTTTTTTTTTACCATCTCACACCAAAAACAAAAGATATTGAAGAGGTGCAGAATGAGATAACCCAAAATGTGAAATGTGCCACTTTGGCACAAAGATTATTTCCAGTTAAAAGTAATAAAACCCCAACAGATCCAGGAAAGGCTCTCGGCTTCTCCCATAACTGCCTAAGTTTACACTGGAAAGAAGAGTGTACAAAAGAAAGAGAGCTATTACCAGAGGCCTCCTTTACTGAAGGAATCATGCGCATAATAGAACAATCTTGTTTTTTCCAAACATTTCCTTTTACTTTCTTGCTAGTAAGCTTTCTCCCCTCGGTATCCTCAGGCCCGACCCCTTTCTTCAGCTCCTATAAGCTTCATGTTGCTTGATTGTCTTTGAAATTTCATATCTTTGTGAATTCCCCATAAGCAAACCTATTAAATTTTTCTCCTGCTAATCCATCTCATGTCAATTTGATTCTAAATCTAGCTAGAAGGGCCACAAGGCAGAGGAAAGTCTTCTTCATTGTCAATATTAATAAGTCTTTGTTCTCCTCTTGCCTACTGTTTAGGAAAAATAGAAAGGGTGTCTTATTCACTAGTTTACCTTAGCAGTGTTATATTAAATCATGGAACAACTTTATCTGTGAATCCAACAGATCAACATCTTTCAGTGCACCACATCTCAGAGGTTTCCTGGTTGTGTTTCACAGTTTGAGATATTTAACAATTTTATAACCACTTCCAATTTTTATATGTTCTGCAATGTCATACATTTGTGTAAATGGTAAGCTTCTAACCTAAAAATAATGAATCTGTATGCGATTTTAAATGACACTGGAATCTACTGAGTTTTGTTTTAGATAAAACTGAAAAACAGTGGGAGCAGAGACCATTTATATTTCATTCATTTCTTCAGTACCTATACGTGGCCAACTCTAAATAAATAATATGAAATGAGTGACCTAGTTGTTAAAATTTGTAATAATTCACGATGAAAGAATCAGTAAATGTTTATGTTACTGAAGGAAGAGAACTGACTTGAGCAGGACAGATGGACTGCCGTCAGAATACAGATGTTTCAGCAAGCAATGCATTCGTGAAAATAACTAAAGTTCTAGTGGAAAAATTATATTTAACACTCTACAAATTAATTTGCTAAACAATGTACAGATTTTAATTTCTAACTAGTTTACTTTTGCTCACTGAGGAGCTATATGCTATATATTTTCTAAGCTCGACATCTGTAAGAACAGGTATATGGATATTAAACCTATCTTCAGCTAACAGGAAAGGGAATATTTTATTCAATATTCTCCTCTTAATGACAGATTCCAGTATAAATACCTATTTAAGGCTGAGCTAGGTGACAGATTCAATTTGTCTATTCTACAAAAACTGAGTAAATTCTTTGAACTTTTCATACATCAGAATTTTCTTCTAAATGTCTTAAACTCAAAAATGGCCAGACTGGAAGTTTCTATTGTGGGTTCCTTTTAGAGATAAATGCTTCTTTTATTATCTAAAAAATGATTAGCTGATAGAGTGATTTCTTTATCCATGCTTCTTTTAACATTTTGCCCTTTTTATACTTGGTTATTTTTTTTTGGGGGGGGGGAGCGAGAGAGCATGCATGTAAGCAGGAGAGGAGTCCAGGGAGGGGGAAAGAAAGAGAGAGAGAGAGAGAGAGAGAGAGAGAGAGAGAGAGAGAATCCCAAGCAGGCTCCATTCCCAGCATGAAGCCAAGCTCAGGGCTACATCCCAAGACCCTGAAATCATGACTTGAGCCAAAATCAAGAGTCAGACACTCAACTGAGCCACCTACATACCCATACACATTTTATACTTTAAAAGTACACTTTTATGCTTTAGGATTGCACCCTAATATTAGAGACTAAGAAATCAGAATTACACACCTTTATGCTGTGTTGATACATATAACGTTTGTAGGTTTTTTTCACTTTCATATATTTATACATTCAGCATCCTTTTTCATTATGACACGTTATTGTTAAAAATATATTCATACATCTATAGGATGCACAAATGTATGCATGCAAACAACCACAGATGTAATTCCTTTCCTCTTAAATAAATAAGCCAACACTATTTACAAAAGCTTCAATTCCATTTTTTTTCTTTTTTTTAAACCAAAAAAAATTTTTGTTTTTTAAATTAAGCTCCAGGCCCAATATGGAGCTTGAAAAATTATATTTAACACTCTACAAATAATGTGATAAAGACCTGTAGACTCCACCAAATCAGCCAGCCAGATGTCCCAACTCCATTTCTTTTAAATAAAATAGACTTAATTTATTCATTCTTTCTCCCATTCCACTACTTTCTAAATGTAGTTTACTCTCCTGGCTCATTTTGACCTAATCACTACTTCAAGGGTTCCAATAATTCCACCATCTTAAGTGGTCTGTATCCACAAGGACATGATTCTCTGATCATATTCTTATTCGGTGGCTTATACTTTTCATTACATTTCCTATTTCTTTGGCCTCTAATTTGAATACTCAATCTCTCATTCCTAGGAGGTATGAGAAAATATCCTATTTGTATATTCTTTAATGTATACTGTGAGCTTTCCAAGAACAGCCTCTTTCATAGCAGTCTGTGTCTAGCCTTGTGCGTGTCAGAGAGGCTCAGAAACTTCAGTAAACATGATGCAGAAATCCTATTTGGGACCTAAAATTCCACTCAGGTTTCCAATTCCTACAAACCATGAAGGCTGACATTTTGAAGTAAAATTCTCCTGAACATTTTTTCCTCAACTAAAATAATTGTATAAAGATGTTTGTTTATAAGGGTAGAAGCATAGGCTGGGGGAAGTACCCTCAGATGATCACCTTGGCTGTCTTCTACTTCATGGTCTAGGAACTATACTCTTGGCTACTATGCCCTCACTACCACTCTGACCCTGAGCCTGGCTGAAGTTAAAGTACACAAAGCCAGCATGGGAGGTTTAGGCACAAAAGGCCAGAATGGCAAGGGGCTTAGTGGCTGGCATATGGTGACTACAAATAGTGAAGACTGAGTAAATAATAGTAGGACACTTTCATGTACTAAAGCAAAAAAAAAAAAAAAAAAGGCACGTGTATTTCTCTTTAGCATTTCTCAAAAAATAAATGCACAATTACCATTTGGAAACAGGGTCTTCCCTTGGGATGCCTGGCTTACTCAGTAGATCATGTAACTCTTAATCTCGGAGTTGTGAGTTGGAGCCCCACATTAGGTGTGGGGATTACTTAAAAAGGTAAAAATCTTTCTTTTAAAGTTTGTTTATTTATTTTGAGAAAGAGAGAAAGCACAAGTGAGAAAGTAGCAGAGAAAGAGGGAAAACAACAACTCCAAGCAGGCTCAACACCATCAGCCCAAAGCCTAACATGGGGCTTGAATTCACAAACCAAAACGTGAGATCATGACATGAGCCAAAGTTGGATGCTTAACTGACTGAGCTACCCAGGTGCCCCTAAAAAACTGAAAATCTTAAATAAAAAGAAAGAAAAAAAAAGAAAGAAAATAGAAGCTTTCTATCCTGAAAGCTCCAATTCTTCTTATATAGAGTCCATTACAGTATTTTACGTGTTAAATATATATATATTTTTTTCATTATCTTCTCTGCCAAGATTTTCAGGAAAGTCTTGTTTTTAATATAACAAGAGTATATATGCTAAATTCCATGTAGATTTTTAGATATACTGCCCTTGTTTCAAAACCAATTACTGGTTTTATTAAAGTAATTTCAGCTAATTATACTGCAACTATGCCAATCATTTAAAAAGTCATTATAGCTCAAATATTAGCCATCATTAATTACTTTACACACACTAGCTGTCCAATTTTATTTAATTTACTTGCATATTTGACTCACTAATATGTTTGACATATTGATTTTTATATAATAAAGACAGACTGTAAAACAAAATTATAAAAGTCTTTGATTTTTCAAGAAATGCTTACACAATATCCTTATAGTAAATAATTAAAAGAAGGGAAGCATTTTACTCCATAGCTTTAATTTTCCATAATAAGTAACTAAATTTTCAAAAAAAAAAGTGTTTAGTGTTTGTTTAGTTTTGAGAGAGACAAAGAGCAAGAGGGGGAGAAACAGAGACAGATGGAGACACAGAATCTGAAGCAGGCTGCAGGCTCCAGGCTCTGAGCTGTTTGCACAGAGTGAAGCACAAACCATGAGGTCATGACCTGAGCTAAAATCAGACACTTAACCAACTGAGCCCCCCAAGTGTTCCTCTATAATAAGTAACTTTAAAAATGAAATTTATGGTCTGAATATCATAAGATGTGCCGTGAATATGTGCTGAAATATAAAATGTATTTTGTATTTTGGACTCCAGGATATTATAGATGTGTGCCTTTTCAGGTGCTATTCTGTTGCATACTATTTATATCTTAGTATATGACAGATGTTTGAAGAATCCTTTGAAATAATTCTAAGAATGACCTTTAGAACAGTATACATAGAGGAAATATATTTAAATAAATTTTGGAATAAAAAATAAATCCTAATTTTACTAGCACGACTTCACTTGAGTTTCCCCATGTCTGCTATCCAGTATTTTCTAACTTTGAAGGAGTTAAATTTAATAAATATTTAAGTTGATAAAATGAGAAAGTAATACACTTTTACCAAAAATAAATAAATAAAATGGGATTTTCTCATTAAAAAGTTACATATTAAAATTCTTTACTTCAGATAAATTTCTATACCGATAATTAAAAGGATTTGCTCTTGCAACATCTAATGAGACAGTGGTAAGCTCCTGCACAATTCACCCGTATCCATCTGTTTCTTTCTAGAAGTCTCCTGATTCACATAGCCCAGTGGAATGCTGTCTTCACAGAATTCTTATGAAAGATTTTCTTTGGAAAAATAACATCAAGAATCTTAATTTCTAGTATTTATCTCAAGAGAATAAATTTGCTTTTTTAATAAAAATTAAAATATGGTTAAAATCTTGCCATACATTGTCTTATCCTCACCATGACTATGTGAGTTAAATATTAACTTCATTTTTTATGAAGGAAAAAACCCTGAATCTAACAGGTATGGAAAGACTTCAGCCAAAATCATATGGCTTACTTTGAAGCAGAGAATGAATTTAATTCCAAAGCTTGTGCGCTTTCTGAGAAGCTACGCTACTTTTCAAAAATGAGTTTACTTTTATTGAGCCTAAAGACAAGATATCACGTATATTTTATGGGATGACCACATTTTTGATGTTTGATTATTGACTTCTTTTTTCTCCTTTTTCCACTGAAGCCAGTGGAAAATTTAAACTTCATATCTCTCCGGCTTATGTGTGGGAAAGTTCCCCTAATACACTTTCCAGCGATTATAGACTCACTCCCTCTGCTCAGCCCAAGCTGTCTTCTACTATTTGCCCTATCTCCCCAGGAGTCCCTGTGTAAGCAGTAAACCGTTTTCCAGATTCTCTTGGTGTGTGGCCTATGATCATCTTCAACATCTGGACCAAATTTTGGGTAGAAGTCTGTCCTGCAAGACAACCAGATGTTTGTCACTCTACAAAGGAGTTTCCAGGTCAGTTCTCAACTAAATTGACAATATTACTTAGAGATTTCAAAGGAAATAGCTTCAACATGCCTTGTTTATTATAAGTAGCAGAGATAGATCAATATTCCCCATAAGTAAAAGGTTATGAACTAAAAATTTGATCTTTGACCCATTTTCGTATTTCATAATTTCAGTGGAGATTATTGTGAACAAGATAATAGAGACTAAGTACTATTAATTTTTAAACACTTTTTTTTTTTGTCAGAATGTCTAAGTGGCTGTCAGTTAACCATCTGATTCTTAATTTCAGCTCAGGTCATGGTCTCATGGTTTGTGAGTTCAAGCCCCATGTCAGGGTCTGTACTGACTGTGTGGAGCCTGCTTTGGAGTCTCTCTCTGCCCCCTCCCTTCCCTGCTTGCATACACTCTCTCTCTCAAAAAATATATCATTTTCTGAAAATGGTAGAATAAAAGATGTATACATTAACAATTTAAAAATCTGCATCCATGTAGAAATATCATTTAAAATAAGGGGGAAAATCAACAAAGAATGTCAAAGTTAGGGCCAACAGAATTTTGTTAACAAATTTTTAGAATTTAATATCAACATGGATATACAACTGTGTTATTAATAGGTTAGATCAGGGGTGTTTGGGTGGCTCAGCCTCCAACTTTGGCTCAGGTCATGATCTCACAGTTTGTGGGTTTGTGCTTTGTGTCAGACTCCAGGCTGACAGCTCAGAGCCTGGAGCCAGCTTCAGATTGTGTGTCTCCCTCTCTCTCTCTGCCCCTCCCACTCTCATGCTCGGTCTCTTTCTGTATCAAAAATAAATAAAAACTTTTTAAAAAAAAAGGCTAGATCAGGTTATGGCCTCATTGGTTAAAATAATTAGATATCTTAATTAGTTACACTAATAATGAATTCTGGTCTTCTTCAGAAATTAAGAACAGCATTTCATTTATATTTTAATTGTAAAGCAAACAAACAAATAAATGCACAAACTTGAAGAACTGATAACTGTCAGTTTTTCCTACTTCCTCATTTCATGAAAGTGAAAGAAAATAATCTGTTATAATGAAGATTGTTTACGGATTTCTTTAGAGTTTAATGCCTTCATACAGAGTTCTTATCTTCAGGGAATATTGCTTTTTAAACTATCTATGTTGTAAATGGTGCAGATGCTAATCAGTATAATCCCCTGTTAAATCATTCTGTAGTAAGATTAAACTTGAACAACATGCTTCCAAATTAGTATACTAACCTTTCTGAGATAAGAAAAATGATTCAAAATAATAATTTCCTGTTTATTTCCATAGCTCCTGTTCAAGATATATATTGCCTGCATGGAAAAATGTACTTAGTATCTTTATTGTGCTAATATAAAAAATAGAGTTCTCATGCAGTAAATGCCATTAGAAATACTTGGAGACCAAAAACTAAAGTAGGACTTCCTACCATATTTTATTTCAAAAACAGTGTGGAAGACACTTTCTAGTTTGAAAGTGAATTGCTAATATGGAAGGGATGAAACCCACCAAAGGCCAATAGCTCAAACCATATTGATTTGAATTTTGCAACATGAAAACAACTCAGGATAAATTGAATTTTAAATGAATAGAAAGCAGAAATAGAACTGGGGGAAAAAGAACAAGTTTTTTTTAAGTTTAGCAATTATTGGTCCCTGGCATTTGGGGTACTAGTCCTAGAATATGTAACATTATGCTATTTGAGTCAAGATTCTTGAGCATCTTTATTACTAGAATCTCTTATAAGCTTTTAGGTTCTGAAAGTGCAAATATAATATCTTTTTAACTGAGAGACATGAACTCAAGGGTCAGTTTCTCAGAATTTTAATGCAGTGTTTGTACTAACACTGTATGATTAGGTTCCTCCCAATAACATTCAAGAGAAGTCTTAAATCAGAGTCATTTCCAATTCTTGGTTAAATGTCACACAGTGGGTCTGTGTTTTATTTTTGAGAAAAGCTTCTTGTACATGTTAATAATAAATTTGTCTACAGTATTTTAAAACTTTGTAACAATACACTAAGGACAATGATGTTTATAGATGATGAGCAGCATTGGACAAAACATGAATACCTGTATTTATTTATATTCTTCTGAAAGCAAACATAAGGTTTTGAGACAATAACCAGGCTATTATTAATTGCGCCATTAACCATTTCCGTTTCCTATGCCCTGTTATCATAAGATGAGATGAGTGGCAGAAGGTTATCCACGCATGTGGATAAAGAAAGAAAACAAAAACTGGTTTTCTTCTACGAGAGGAGAATGTGAAATTACGAACCTATTAGTTTATATGGGAACTGATATGCACCTGTACTCCTACCACCTCAAGAGACAGAAACTTTAATGAAAACAAATCTTGTCTGAGACAAGAAGAGGGAGGTCCCTAATTTAGAACTATTTTGAATGTGAATGGAAAAGGATGGCTCAGGGATTCATCCTCCTGTGAATTATAAACTTGTGTGTCTGCAAATAATACACTTAACCATGTGAAGAGCAAATGTTTCTGGAGACAAACGGAGATGTTCTCTCTTTATAGCATGTTGATTTCTGTTACTTAGGAAGCCAGAACCCTGCAGGAACACTGAGAAATCCAGGGAGCACTGCACTCTAGTGTCTTACAAAGCTTTATCAAATTATGAAAATATATGGGCACAGTGGATTAAGAATCCTGACTCTTTTTTAATTTTTCCATGTTTATTCATTTTTGAGAGAGACAGACAGACAGAGTACGAGCAAGGGAAGAGAAGAGAGAGAGAGGGAGACAGGCTCCAGGCTCTGCGGAAGCAGGCTCCAGGCTCTGAGCTGTCAGCACAGAGCCCAGCCCAGGGCTTGAACTCACTAACTGTGAGATCATGACTTAAGCCAAAGTCCAGTGCTTAACCAACAGAGCCACCCAGATGCCCCAAGTGTCTGATTCTTGATTGCAGCTTAAATTATGATCCCAGGGTTATGTACATGCCCCACACGGGGCTCTGTGCTGAGTGTAGAGCCTGCTTGGCATTCTCTCTCTTCTTCTCTTCTCTGCTCCTCCCCAGCTTGTGCGTGTGCACACCCTCACTCTCTCAAAATAAATAAATAAACATTTTTTAATGTAAAAATAGAAAATGAGTGCCTTTGGTATTAAGATAGACAACCCAAGTTGGAAACATAGGGTCTCAAAGTTTTGAGGGCTTTTTAAAAGTTAGCTTTGATATAGTTGTCTTTTGATTAAGCAAATTCTTCTAGTCATCCATAAAAAAACCAGGCTAACAATAATAAGAATGGATTTACATTCATTTGAATGATATAACTATATCATATCCACTTGCCAATGTCCAAATACCTATGTTCCATTTTTACATATTTTTGTCACGATCATGAGGCTGACAGTTGGGACATGTGCCAGAGAGACATTCTGAGAAATTTTGAGCCCAATTGCCCAACAGATACTGATTTCAAATTGTAGCCAGTTATCACCAATAAATTATGTCGGCTGATTTGATCACATTGGGAGAGGATATAATTAGGTTTTTTGGTTGTTGTTATTGTTGTTGTTATTATGCCCCAGTTTTAGGTCCTAGTTAATGACTGCCTACTTTCTCTCTCTGAGCAGCGAATTAAGTCCATATTCCCAGTCACTTACCTTAACCTTACTGGGCTCTCATACTAGTTTTAAATGCCCCTTGTATCAGGTACCAGAAAAATAGGGATAGCCCCAGTGCCCCCAGAGCCCTCCAAATTATATGTGAGCCATTTCACAGGGAGCCCAGGAAATCTAACTAATGTCCCCACACAACAGCTCTTCCAGCTTGCTGTTATTTTGTCTCCATGTGGCCCTTCCTGACACCCTTCTCTTGTTCTGCCTTTCATCTACCTTGAGTGCCAGTGTGTGTGTCCTAACATCAAAAGAATCTTTCAATGTTAAAAACAAAAGGTAGAATCCTCATTTTGGGAATGGCATCCAATTAATTTATAACGATGTAGTCATTGTTATACTTGAATGAAAACATAAACAAAGAGAACACTGAGAAATATCTAAAGTTTTTGATTTATAGTATCAATCAAATCAGACATCATTGGCACCATATATTACATAGCATAAATTGATATATCACTAACTGTCACTTTTTATACCTGTTGGCAAGTGTGCTGAAATCTGGACACAAGAATTAAGTGGAAAATAATAACTTGCTAGTCTTTGGATTTTTCTTTTAATATGAAAATGGAAGTCCCTATGTTTGGTAAACAAATAGTTCTTACAATTATGAGTATATTAAAAATTGAAGGGTACCAAAAAAGTCTAATTTCTTTCACTAATCATTTGTAATCCTTCTCTTTATAAGGAGATAGAAACAAAAAACAAAACAAAACAAAAAAAAACCTTTATGTTATCTGGGCCATTCCAGAAAAGTCCAAAGATAATTTTTTGAGAAAGCACATCTTCATAATTTTACAAATCTGTGTAGGCCTGAACTAGGGAAAGACATAATCAAGAAAAAAAAGTCATTTAATGACCTAATGACCTCAATTTCTTTTGCCTGCTTTAAAATTACCCAACTAACCAAAGATTATTTATTAACACAATTTAACATTAGTTTAAGGTCTTAAATTTAATTGAAAATTTGGAAATTATAATTAAAGTCAACATAGTAATCTCTTTTTATTTAGAATTTGTGAGATTTAACATTTTAAGAGGTACCCTATAATTACAAATTAATTTCTTTAAATACCCTTTTATATATTGAAATCAGAAACTATCATGGGGACAAGGATAGCTTCTTTGACTCATACACTAATGTTGAAAATTATTAAAAGCTTTAATCACAGAATGTATGGTTGCAATCTTATATAAACTGGAAAATCTTTTGGCCTTAATTTGCATAGTAAAAAATGGAAGAAGAGACAGTTTTAAAACTGTTACCCACCTAAGTCAAAGATTACATGCATTTATTTTTAACATGAATTACAAACTCACATGTTTATAAAATTAAGTCTTAGAGATTCTTCAAATCATATTTAAATTTTTAGTCATCTTTTGTTTTTAATCTCATGAGCAAGGCCATTTCTCAATTATTTTTCCTGATTGCACTGTTTTTATTCTTTTGTTTTGCTTTTACATAGCTTGCATATTTTAAGAAAAATAAATGCAACTTGGTAATTTGTCTTCCCCCCCCCCCAGAACACAAATGCTGTCTATCTAGATATTTTTAGAGTGAACACATGAAAATTTGTTTTCCTTAATTAAAATGTTCCACAAGAGGGGAGGAAGGGGGAAGAAAAAAATGAAAAGTTTTTTAAGGAGCCAGTTTCAGGCAAATGTGAAATTATTACTATCAAAAGCTATTTATCTTTCTTCTGCATGAAGAAAAAGATTACAGTCAGGAAACAGCTTCTATTACACACACACACACACACACACACACACACACACACACACACATTGTTAAAGCTGATATAAAGAAAGTGAACTCTCTCCTAAGTGCTCTCTTTTAGACAAGCCAAATACGTCTTTCTCCTCCTTTTTGTCCGAAGGTGCCTCTAAAGTGAAAATGTTTTGTGTCAAAACCTCCTCAAATTGACCATAATAATTCTAAATTGTCTTTTCTAAAATAATTTCAAAATTTTAAGAATTTTGTGCTATTGGCACCCATACAAATAGGAAGATCAGAGCAACTTAGTAGCAAAGTTATCAAAAGTTGGTTGCCCTTTCTTTGCCATTTATTGGCAAAGTGCTTATTATTATTATTACTAAAAAATAAGCACTACTGGGGCACCCATAAACTGGGTGGCTCAATTGGTTAAGTGTTCGACTTCAGCTCAGCTTATGATCTCACAGCTGGCGGGTTTGAGCCCCACATCAGGCTCTGTGCTGACAGCTCAGAGCCTGGAGCCTCCTTCCAATTCTGCATCTCTCTGTCTCTGTCCTTCTTCTGCTCATACTCTGTCTCTCTCAAAAATAAATAAACATTTAAAAATATATAAGCACAATCCGTAAGAGTCCCCAAAAAGTTAAAGCCAATGCTGTAGTGGAATCTCAGTAAGGACAATAATAATGATAATAACAATAAAAGAGGCGCCCACAACCCTTTAACACAAAAGGGCAGGGTCCTGAGCTGTGGCACAACTACTGTAGTTATATGTCCAGCCCGGAGTATGCTGAAAAGGGGAGATTAGTAAAGGGTCTTCATGATACTCTATCCTCTTTGAGCATTCTGGGTAGACAGCAGGGGGTCTAGTTCTAATGTGAATGATACTATTCTTGGGGAGGAAGACCTATCTCTGACCTTCAAGATTCTTCTAGCTGGATTTAGAATCAAATTGACATGAAAGAAATTAATAGGAAAAAATCAAATTGAATAGAGTGTATATGGGGAATCCACATAGAGATGAAACTCCAAAGACAATCAAGCAACGTGAAGTTTACAGGACTTAAAGACCAGGTCAGGGCCTACGGAGAAGGTGAAGGAAGGCCATTAGCAACAAGGCTAAAGGAGATGTATTAAAAAACAAAGGTTGCCCTATCATGCCAGTATGTTTCTTTTTTAAAAAAATTTTTTGATGTTTATTTATTTTTAAGAGAGAGAGAAAGAGAGCATGAGCTGGGAAGGGCAGAGAGAGAGGGAGACGCAGGATTGGAAGCAGGCTCCAGGCTCTGAGCTAGCTGTCAGGACAGAGCCCATGGCGGGGCTCGAACCAATGAACCTTGAGATCATGACCTGAGCCGAAGTCGGATGCTTAACCAACTGAGCCACCCAGGTGTCCCCATGCCAGTATGTTTCTTAGCTGAAGGGGAGTCTCTGATAATAACTCTGCTCCAGGTACAGGTTCTCCTTTCCCAAGTAAATTTAGGCAGCTGAGGATCAGGTAAAGAGCTTTTCACATCCATTGGGTTTTGAGGACTTTTAACCCAAAATAACGTTCATGCCAAAGTGGTCTGTCTTGGAGCAGCCTGTCCGTGGCCCCTTTATTACCAAACCGCAGAAGGAAAAACAAACAATGCAGTTAACAGGGCCTTTACGAAAACATTAGTAGTGAGCGTGACTTAAGGTTAAGTGTTGATGAGGTGAGGCACAAGTCATCCAAGATTTTATTTAATTGAGCAAGACAGTCAAACCTTTAAGAAGTTTTTGCTATTCAAATCCTGAAAGTGCGGAGACACAGGTTATATTCATCCTGGGTCAGTGTGTAGGCACAGCAAGAGTGAAACTGTGGTACAGCAACTACTGGGCGGACAATCTCAGGCAGAAGCAGGCGGGAAGATCTGGGGACTAAGATCTTAAAACCCTCAGTAAAAAAAAATCTTTAACGGTTACAGTTCTTTCCATCTGGTTTATATAGAGATTCATAGGACTATGTAACAGCATTCATAATGAAGATAATGCAAACAGTACATTTAGCCAGTAATTGAAAACTATGAAAATTCTTCAACATGTTTTACATAAATAAAAGTCTTGAAATATCTCTTCCTTCTCTCTACCTCCTGAGTACATTTATAGTTACATATGGATGAAAAAGGCTAAACAGTGAACACAAGAATCTGCTAAGGCAGAATCTCCTGTATATCTTAACACTACATTAAATCTTTAGAGTCTTTTTTTTACAGAAAAATGAAAATGTTATTGACTCTCTTTAGAATTAGAGTATGTGTATCTCTAATGCCAGTCATTGATCATTTCCACTATTTTCTTTGATAAATAAAATGGCATAGAGTAGTCTTTGAAGTAGCAACATTTTTGTAAAATGTCAAACTTTGTTTTGTTTTCAGAAAAGGGTAAAAAAATCGGAAAATATTAGTGCTAACTGATGAGAGGTCAGGAGCATTTCTTCCTGTCTGGCTTGTTTTCCCCAAGCTTCTATTTTACTTTTTATTTTTAAAGTGTATTTATTTATTTTGACAGAGAGAGAGAGAGAGAGAGAGAGAGAGAGAGAGAGAGCGAGCAAGCACAAGTGCAGAGGGAAAGAGAGAGAAGAGAAAGAGAATCCCAAGCAGTCTCCGTGCTAATGGTGCAGCCCCCTGGCATGGGGCTTTGAACTCACAGACTAAGATCATGAGCTGAGTTGAAACCAAGAGTCAGATACATAATTGTCTGAGCCATCCAGGTGCCACCTCAAGCATTTAAATCCAACAACAAAATAAAAAAATCTTGCTGAATGCCTACATAGAGTTGCATTGTGCTAGGGATTATGGGGATTTGAAGAAGATATGAGGAACATGGTTGTTATTCTCATAGAGTTATTACATAATTATGTGTATATACATATTCATACATATACATAAAGACAAGTAATATTAATAATACTGGATACAATAAAGTAAAGCAAAATTACAACTTCTTATATGATCAATTTAATGTAGCACATGTCTATAATAGTATCGGAAACAAAGCTGATCATCTTTGAGAAATAATGATGAATAGAAAAGTGAGAATATAAAGAGATAAATGTAGCTCTCAAATGAAGGCAAACTAAGGGATGGAGAAGCAAAGGAAAGAAAAAGAAAAAAAAAGAAAATCTATATGTTACCTCATTTTTTAGGAGAGATAATGATCAGGTTAGTAGATATCCCTTTTTCTTACTAAAACTGATGTATTATATACAAGCTTAAGAATATTGTTTGAAGTAACAAAACTAGAATGAAAGACATTATATAAATTCCACATCACTGGAGAATTGATTACATGGAGGAAATACTCTTATAAATAATAAACTTAAATAAAATACTTCTTTTACTGTTTATTCACTTTTGAGAGAGAGACAGACAGACAGAACATGAGTGGGGGAGGGGCAGAGGGAGAGGGAGAAAAAGAATCTGAAGAAGGCTCCAGGTTCTGAGCTGTCAGCACAGAGCCCAACATGGGGCTCGAACCCAGAATCAAACCATGAGACCAAGACCTGAGCTGAAGTCCAATGCTTAATCGACTGAACCAACCAGGGGCCCCAAGTAAATAAAATACTCTTAAGCATTAAGAAAAATAATGATTCAAAATGTAGTCAGAATAAAAATATAACTGCGTATCATCCTCAAACGTAAATTCCAAAAATCACTCAGAAATATTGAAAGGGAAAGTGTGGTAAGTACTCAAGTAGACAGAAAATAACAGTCAAAATAATGGGAGAGATAAATAAGACTATCAGAAGGAAAGTTAATTCAAAGCAAACATCATTAAGGGAGAGTAATTTATTATTAATGGATAAAGTTAGATTGACAGAAAGAGCATAATTTTCTTGGTCTGTTTGGGCTGCTATAACAAAATACCTATTCTAAGTGGCTTAAACAACACATTTATTGTTCAGTTCTGGAGGCTGGGCAGATCAAGGCACTGCAGATTTGATGTATGGTAGGGCTCACGTCCTAGACAACTGTGTGTTTACTGTAACCTCATGCGGTAGAAGGGAGGCACTTCTCAGGAGCCTCTTTTATTAGGACACTAATCCCAATCATGAGGGCTCTGCCCTCCTGACCTAAGCGTGTCCCAAAGAACCCATCTTCAAACCTACCATCTTGGGTGGTATAAATTTCAACCTATGAATTTTAGAGGACACACACATTCAATCTATAGCAACAATAATGCATCATTTTATCTGACTTTCCCCTGCCACTGGCAAAGTACATAAAGAATAAAAGTAATTCAACTAATAAGATTATTTGTATATAGATATTTTAAAGCATATACATTCAATAAACTGTTAATACAAATTTTCTATATGCATATTCATATTATCCATAGGAAATATACAGTGTTTAGTCAAGTAAAAAGAAAACTATTAAATTCCAAAAAATAGAAATGATAGAGAATTTTTCTGATCATACCACATTTAAAACTAAAATGAAATTGTGACTATAGAAATAAAAGCTATCTTGGCACGTGGGAAGTTATTCAATTATTTCCTAAATCATTCTTGGATGAAAGAGGCAAGCAAAATTCAAGTGCCAAATAATTATTACTACATATTTAAAACTATGAGATATAATAACAATTGTACTGATAGGAAATTCACCCCCTTTAAACCCTTTGCTTTTCACAATAGTATGAAAACCATAAAGTACACATTTGATTTGACAACATAGAAAACAAGAAATACCAAAATTTGTAAATATTAAAATTCACAAATATAAAAGCTGTGGGGTGCCTGGGTGGCTCAGTCGGTTAAGTGTTCAGCTTCGGCTCAGGTTTGTGGGTTCCAGCCCCACGTCAATCTCTGTGCTGACGTCTAGCTCAGAGCCTGGAGACTGCTTCAGATTCTGTATCTCCCTCTCCCTCTCTCTCTGACCCTCCACTGCTCTCCCTGTTTCTCTGTCTCTCAAAAAAAAAAAAAAAAACACCATAAAAAATTAAAAAAAAAACAAATATAAAAGCAGAAATTGTGACATGGAAAAAGGAAGTGTAACAGACTCTAATAAACCTAAAAAGTGATATTTGGAAAAGTATATAATAGCTAATATAAAAGAAAAAAAAAAGAAAGACCAAAAAGATACTTTCACGGTAAAAATTGCACTGGCTAGAGTTCAACACACATGCTGACTCTACCCAAGGCTATTGTAAGATGAAGAGAGAGAAGTGGATTCTAAACTGAATTTTCCTCTAACAAAGGCTTTTTTAAGATATAAGATGGGAGGGATCTTAGGCTCCATGTGTTTGCAAGTTGGACTTACCCAGAGGAAAGTAAACTTTATCCTGTCTCCATGACAGAAGGTAGTTTTCCAGGTTGGCTCCTACTTTCCCACAGAGACTGGGACAAGGAGATGCTAATAACCTTAATGATTAGATTTCACAGGGATGGCTCCAGGTCCTTGAGAGAGATATTCCTGGGTTGTAGAGTTGACAAAAGGCAGAGTAAGAATTTGCAATTACAAAACGTCTACAGTAAATGCTCCAAGAAAAGGGAGCTCAGAGACCTGAAGTCAGGAAGAATACTACCTAATGTTTAGTCAAGCTAAGGAGAATTAAGGCCATATGGGCCGATATCCAGAACCATAGGTTCCTGTAAGTCCTTATTTTCAAAGTTAAATTTTTTTAATGTTTATTCATTTTTTGAGAGACAGAGAGAGACAGAACACAAGTAGTGGAGGGACAGTGAAAGGGAGACACAGAATCTGAAGCAGGCTCCAGGTTCCGAGCTGTCACACAGAGCCCAAAGTGGGGCTTGAACCCACAATCTGTGAGATCATGGCCTGAGCCAAAGTCAGATGCTTAGCTGACTGAACACCCAGGTGCCCCTCAAACTTTAATATAGCATGTGGTAAAAATGTTATCACATGATAATTAAATTGTTTTATTGCATAGGAAGAACATTCCAACTTTAAAACATGTTTAATGCTCATTTGTTTTGAGAGAGAGAGAGAGAGAGATCGATCAAGTGGGGGAGGAGCAGAGAGAGAGGGAGACACAGAATCTGCAGCAGGCTCCAGGCTCTGAGCTGTCAGCACAGAGCCCAATGCGGGTCTCAAACTCACTTACCACTAGTTCATGACGTGAGTCAAAGTTGGACACTTAACTGACGGAGCCACCCGGGTATCCCAAGAACACTTCCCACTTTTTAACTGTAGTGTAACCTTTATACTTAAACAAGAAAAAGTAAGTACTGAGGGGAAACAGAATATGTCACCCCAGAACGTTCTACTTTGGTTTGTGGATTATTTCCAGCTGAAGACCACTGGGGTCCAGCAGACTTAGGAATTACTTTTACCTAAAAGAATTTAGAGAGGAAGCTGATACCAGGAAAAAAGTTACTACTAGAGACAACTTTTAATATCAGGGAAACTTAGATGTGTGGTGTAGCAAACATTTTTTTTAATCAAGAATCTGCTCTTCTCATCTTCATGTAAACTGTCTTCCCCACTTTGAAGCCCCAGACCCCTACCCACTTTTCCTTAGCTCAGGATGATCTATAAGACTAAATTACCTGACTGGGGAGTCAGACTTTTACGGGGCCCCAGTACACATGAAATAGATTTTTCTCCTGTCCTATGCCAACTTAATTATTAAACCAGCCAAAGAAACTAGATGAAAAGAAGGGAAACATTTTCCACTTCTACAGTACCAAACATAAACTACCAGCTAATCTTATTACCTACACACACACACACACACACACACACAGACACACACACACACACACAGGTGCGTGGTTTGACAGTAATAGATGAATTCCAGATGACATTAAAAGAATAACCCACTGAAAGAGTGGGGTTGTGTGTCAGCTGGGGTTCAAATAAAAAAAAGATGATAGACTTTAAGGGGGTTCATTGAGAAGAGTTCAATCCGGGGACTATTTACAAAGGTTTGAATAGAGTTAACAGACCAACCTGGATAGTGAAACTCCTAGGGATGAACACGAGCGGCAAAGAGTGATACGTGAAATGACTTGGATTCAAGGAAATGCATTCATGTAAACCTGAAGGGGAAAGGGAGATGGAATTGCATTAATGGAGTCCTGTGAAAAATAAGCACCATGTCCTGCTTGCCAAATACAAGAAGGCAGAGGTCACAGATGCCTTCTGGAACAGAGAGCAGGGCAGAGAGGGGCAGTTCATGGATGTGTGGGTGCAGGGGGAAAGCAAGGACTGTGCAGTGATTTTCACTGAGCCCTAAGTCAGGAGTTACATTTCATGGAATCTATGACTCTATCGATTTTTTATTTTACGTTGCACTAAGAAATAAGGAATTATTTAATTAATTATACCACAAAACTTTTTCTGATATTCGAAAACAAAATTTATACTGACGTAAAAGTCTTTTTCTTAGATTAATTCAGATTTTAAAAAGTTATCCTATAGCCTTCTTTGCCTTTATAAAAACAAACATGTGCAAAAGCCAGCTGACAAATTCTTAAAATGCCACCAGTTACTCTGATTTTTTGAAATCATTTCCACTCAGCCTTTTTATAGCCTATCATCTGTAACATCTAGAATATTAATGAGGTGACATTTTTGAGAAAGGCTTTATCATCTTTCAGGATTGTCGTCAAAGTCAGACGTTCATCCTGGAAATTCTGATGCTGATACTTGCTCTACTGTATTAAAAGGTACCAATGGGTAGTTTCTAGACTGCTCCCCAGATTCATTTTCCTTTTCCAAATAGTTCACAAAGGTATTTTGAGAGAAAGGACCTAAAAATCTTTCTTCCTAAAGCCAGTATTACTTTGAGTCACATACAGATGAACCCATGTTACATTCCACCAAGACATCATGTTAAGATGAATTACAATCTAACAGTTACGCAAGACTCCTATAAAGAAAAACATTTTAATGTACTAAGGGATATAATAGAAATTAGTAAAAATTGAGACATTTGTTCCTTCAATAAGAACTCTTGAAGAACACCACGTGTACATATGTATTTTAATCCCTGTTCTTTTTTGTTTACACAAGGTTTATAATCTATGTTTTATGAGGAGAGAAATTATGATTCTTAACTACTAATTCCAAGTAATCTACATAAAGTGCCAAAAGGACCATTATGCTGCAAACTGCTAGGGATCTGGTAGTAAAGAAGTTAACTTAGTAGGCCAAAAACCTGAGAAAAAAAGTCATGCATAACTGCAGCATATTGCTGGAATACATTTGTTTTTGTTTTTGTTTTTGTTTTCCTTCCAGGCAAGGAAAAAGCTAGCAGGTCGGGGGAATGCTCAGACTGTTAATTCAGTGTAGGAAAATGCTCTTTAATGGCTTCTTTTTAGTGGGCTCTAATTATGACATTAAAGGCCTCTCTTCCTAGAGGAAGGGGATCCTAAACAAGAACAACTTGCCAAGATCCTGGATACCCAGGGGTTCTGGGTCCCAGATACGCTGAATCTAGGATCTGTTGGGAAGGAAAAATGCTCTTTTACCCTTCAAGATTCTTCTGGCTGGTTTAAGAATTAACACAAAACAGATTCACAGGAAAAATGCAGTATAATTCTTATATACAGAGGCCTCCTAGACAAGAGACCAAGGCAGGCCCTTCTCTACTTTTTAGAAAAAGAAGGAATACGTTTGTGAGGAATTGACAGTACCAAGAAAACTTGTTTTTTTGGAACATCAATCGGTAAGGAATTCTAAACAGAATTTGGGCTGGGATAGTAAGTTAAGAATTTTTTTATAAGGCTTCTTCAGTCCTGAATTCCCATCTCTAACAATAAAGATGTCTCTCTACCTCCTGGTGCAGGGAGCGTACGTTTCACATGGGAGATTTATTTACTGCTTTTTAAACACAAAGGAAGGTCAGAGTGTTCCTGCACTTGCTTTTCTTTAGTAACTTTAATTCAAAATAATCAATATGCCACTACGGCATATCTTGGGGCAGCCTGCCCTGAGCCCCAACAGATCAAATATTGCTCCAAAGCACTTCTGCTTTTAGCAGAGTATCCTGGCTGAGTTACATTTCTGTTTCCTACTTGAGTACGGAAAGGATAATAAAAGAGTGCGTTTGTGTAGCCGAATTAAGTTTTACAGGGACCTTTCTCCCACTGATTGATAACAGGTAAAGTTAACAAGGAAAAGCTCAAGTGAAATTAGGTGCTGTTTACTTCTATTTTTTGCTCTGCATTACACTGTTGTTTAAAATATGGTGCTTTAATGCCAGGCAATGTTTCAAGACTGAGTTTTACCAAGGAATACTATTTCTATGGGAAGGAAGATGTACCTGAGGGCAAAAGAAGAAGAGAAGTCTATGTTTTTTTATTAATTCATCCTGAGAGTTCCCACTTGCTTCAGTTTAAAATACACAAACACACACAAAATGTATGTTATATATGTAGGGTGTATAGATAGATACAGATATATGACGTTGTATTTAATGTAGCCCATGTAAGCAGCTATTTGCTAAGGGTACAAAGAGATATAAAATGCAGTCCTTATTCCCATACCACAGCTGCGTCCATGAAAAGAAATGGTAGATGCAGTGTCTAGGAAATTGCCTCCCTGCATGGCCAGCCTTGTGCAGCGGTGAGCACTACAAAACATTGAGATGGGAAGTGTAACTTCAATGTCCTATGACCATGCACTTCACTTCCACTTTTGGCTTGCTCCTTCTCATACTAACACACTTCCAAACAATTTTTTTGCCTTTTCTGTGTAAACTTTATAACTGCTTTTGCCAAGAGGATTAGTTCAGCCCCAGTTGATTCATAGTTATCAGAAGTGGAAACTGTGTTTTTTTAATCTCTCCAGGTGATTCTAATGTGTACTCAGATCTCTGATCTAGACAAATGCGCTCTAATAAGTTTACAATTGTGAACGCTTTATTGGACTACGAAGTTGAGTTTTCATTGACAGTTATCATTAGCATAATAATTAAAGTGCCTCTTTAAATTCTGTCCAAATTTCCTATTTACCAGCTAATGTGTAGGAAATATGACAAAGCAACGTCATGGTATGTTACACATTTAGGCCAGTAAACAGCTGCCATCCTCACAATTCTGTAGCCGCTTATGGCTTTAGATAAGTTTTATTCATATGGATTTCTTCACCTTTGTGTCTTTCATAAGGAAGTAGCCGATTATGGCATGTTAGTGTATTTTCTTAGGTAGGCTGAAATAACTTCTGGGACTTTAACCTGTTCACAAATAGATACTAATTCCTAATTCATTACACAGCTGGATGAACTAGCAGACATCAAGTGTCCCTAAGCATTTTGAATAAATGGTGTACATCTCTAATTTTATTAAACCTAATATTGCTCTAACAAGAGCTTATACTTCAAGGTTGTTTTCTGTAGATCTACACAAATTACAGATTATAGGACCTGACTTTTCATATATAATTCAAACAGTAAAATTCCTTAGTAACAAGCCAGGAATTTAAGAAAGGAGCTTCAAAATATCTTTCTTTTTTCTTTTCTTGTTTTTAATACTTCCCCTCTACAGCTGCATTTGTTGCCTGAAATGTAACCTTCTGAAATTTTTCGTTGCTAATTTAGAAGACAATAGCACTGGTGGTTAATTGGCACTTTGCTGAAGAACTAGGAATAGCTGAAATACAGCAATTCATATGCAAACAACATACAGCGCCACTGCTTAGTTAATCATTTTTACATTTCAAAAGTCCTGTAACAAAGACTACACTGCAAAGAGCAGAGTTCTCCTTCCTTAGTATAAAGGGAACATCAAATGAACCCTCTTTCAAGCCTATCAAAGAGCCTTTAATGGGAAAATTATATTGCAATCTCTAAAAGGACCAGTTTAGTGGCAGAATGAGTTCCTAATTAGTGGGTCCTATCATTTTGCTATTTGATAATAATTCAGCTTTTTAGTGAAGCATATTAACTCTTTACAATTTTTGAGGAAAATTTATAAACCATACTGCTAAGAGCACTACAGTTGATGTGCACTTAATATTTAGGCTCCAGCGTGCCAAATCCTATAAAATGTGAATGCTGCATTACAGCCTGCGGGACAAGGTGCTTCAGCGTGCACCGCCCCTAGCCCCACCCCCATTCCGCCCCTAGCCCCACCCCCATTCCACCCCTAGCCCCACCCCCATTCCACCCCTAGCCCCACCCCCATTCTGAAGGCTCGAACACTTTGTTCAGAAAAGGTCATTTATCTGTGTGTTAAGGCAGTGAAATTTTGATTCAAGTTCAACATATATTGTCTTATATCTAGTTTTTGAAAATAACACAAAAGGAAATAAAGCTGTGACAAACAGGTAGGTTTTGCTAAGCATTGGCCCTAAAAGGCTTCTAGTCTTCCTAGCAGGACATGAATATAATGCTATAGATATAATGCTATAGATATAATATAAGAAGTTCGAAGTCAAACCTTTGCCTTTGATCAAAATACACTGTTTTGCCAATCATTACATAAAATCAGAGATGTTTCCAAATATTCTTATTAGCAAAAGAATACATTTTGATGAGTCTCTTTTTATCACATTGAGTATTCTCAAGGTCACCATTTCTTTAGAAAGGGCTCTCTTTGGTTTTTATTTTCCTTAGCCTCCGCAAAGCATGTAATACATGTAACAAAAATGTACTGGTAAATTATAACCACATCCTAACAAGTAGCTGTTTGAAAAGCATAATAGCAAATTATTGTTTGGGCAAAAGTATGACTTGATGGTAATTAGATAACTGAAAATGGACTTGGCTAATATTCATAGAAAAGAGTGAGAGGGGAGAACAGAGGGACTACAGGAGGATCTCAGTGTGTAACTCAGTTGATGTTTGTCTGGCTGAACTAAAAATACAGGATATTTTCCAAGCTCCCAGAAGCAGAACAAGTTAGGCGTCCCCAGAAAAATATGAGCCAGAACTTTCTTGATACAAGAGAAATCATTTTCAGTCCCCAGTTATTCCCCCACCCCCCATCTGTCACATAACTTGCCCAATACACTTGTTGCAAAACTTCCTAGAAGGTGACAAAGCAATACAAAAACCTTAGTAAATTTAAGGATTTGAAGGGAACAAAGAAAATGCAAAAACTACGGGTCTCTACCAGGCCAGGAAATAGCCTAACCATATCAGAGACAATAAATCATGATACAACTCCTAGTGCTCTCCAAAGTAGGGACAGGGAGCCCAGGAGCCCATCCAGTTTTATACTGGCTTCTAAAGCCATGCCCATAGCCTTTTCCCTGAGTCCAGCGGTTAACTCTGCCTCATTATGTTACAGTGTCTGCTTTAGGAACAGCACAAACTTCATTAACATAACAGGAGGCCTGTATAGGTATGTATTGTTAGTACATGCCTGTACATCCTTTCTGAATATTCATCAAAAACCTAAATAAAAGAAACCCACTCACCCCCATTTGGAGAGTCACATCTTTGGAACCTATTCCTCATGAACTCCTTATCTGCTGCACATAAAGTTCCCTTTATGTGACAACTCCACCTAGTATAATCTGTATCTATAACTCACCAAGGAGCTAACTCACATTAGTTTGGTTATGCTACTAAGACCAAACACATCTTCCTTGTGCAAGTTATGGGCATCAGGTCATGTACATCCTTTGGAGCCATTCTGTTTACGACATTCCCTTTGAGGTATCACTTATTTATTATCAACTACTACACTATTTGAAAATAATTTACTTTCATCAGGAAGTCTGGTAGATTAACCAATGCCTAATTTGTTGAATACCTATTATTATTTTTTAATATTTATTTATTTTTGAGAGAGACAGAGCATGAGCAGGGGAGGAGCAGAGAGGGAGACACAGAATCTGAAACAGGCTCCAGGCTCTGAGCTGTCAGTAGAGAGCCAGATGTGGGGCTAGAACTCACCAACCATGAGATCATGACCTGAGCTGAAGTCCGATGCTTAACTGACTGAGCCAACGAGGTGCCCCTGAATGCCTATTATATAATCAAGATTATTAGATACTACATGAAACAAAGAAGCATAGGAAAATCCCACTGCCTTTAACAAATTCATAATTATTTGACAAACACAAAAAATAACTTCAAGCCATAGTTATTCAGTGTAAAATTATGATAAGAGTTTCAAAACTGAAGTAGGATATAGTCCAAGATGAAAGTTAGTAAATAAAAGCTTCACATAATATTAAATTTGTGCCTGAACTTGAAGAATGAATAGCATTTGCATGAGAAAAATAAAGGGGAATAAACTGAGTACAACGAAAATGTACTAAGGCAGGTTTAAAAAATACTGACATTGTAACAGAGCATGCAGGAAGAAAAGCAACAAGAAATGAGACTTGTGGCCATGATTTTGATTTTATTTTATTTTATTTTATTTTATTTTATTTTATTTTATTTTAATTTCGAGAGAGAGAGTGAGAGAGAGACAGAGAGAGAGAGGGAGAGAGAGAGAGGGAGAGAGAGAGAGAGGGAGAGAGAGAGAAAGCATGCACAAAAGCAGGGGAGGGGTGTCAGTGCAGAACCTGACACAGGCCTTGAACTCACAAACTGTGAGATTATGACCTGAGCCAAAGTTGGATGCTTAACTGACTGAGCCACTCAGGCGCCCCTAATTGCAATTTATTTTTGTTATTTGTGAATCTATGTGTATGTGCGTGTTGGATGTATTTTATAAAAGCTGTACATTGAAAATACAATAGAAAAAATAATCTGATGTCCCTTTTCATAATTCTGTATCCTAAGTCTTATGAAATAAACATTTTGTTTAACTACATCATACATTCTACTTATCTATTAGATGGACACTAAAGATGGGATAGCTAATATTCCAAAATTTGACTAATGCTGGGGGGAAGAGTAAGCAAATTCCTGGTAGTTTTGTTTATTCAAAGTCAGACAGACTGAAAAGGAATGTCCTGCTGTACTAACTAATGCTATCATGTGTGCTATTATACAAGTATCTTTTAAAGGGTCTCTTATAAATAACATTGAGTTACATGAGAAGTTTGTACAAAAAAATGGAATATATTTGCAAAGCATATGTCTGACAAAGCGTACGTCTGACAAAGGATTCATACCCCAAATATACATAAAGATCTTCTTCTAACTATTTTCAAAAAAGGGTACCAGAGTGGTTCGGTCGATTAAGAGTCTGATTTCCACTCAGGTCAGGATCTTGCAGTTAGTGAGTCGGAGCCCTGCACCGAGCTCCATGCTCGCTGTATAGAACCTGTTTGCGATTCTTTCTCTCTCTTCTCTGCCTCTTCCCTGCTCGCTCGCTCTCGCTCTCTCTCTCTCTCACGCGCGCACACACACACACACACACACACACACACAAAATAAAGAAATAAACTTAAATAAAGAGAGAGAAAAGGGGAAAATGAGAAAAATAATTGAATAGGAGCATTACCAAAATGCATGCCTAAGTGACAAATAAATATGAAATAGTATGAACCATGAGGAAAATGCAAATTAAAGGCACAATGAGGTACCAGCGCACATCGATTTTAGTGAGACTAAAATCACAGACCGGCAGTAGCAAGCACTGAAATGCTAAAACAAACCGCT
Source organism: Suricata suricatta (assembly GCF_006229205.1). NCBI lineage: Eukaryota > Metazoa > Chordata > Mammalia > Carnivora > Herpestidae > Suricata > Suricata suricatta. The sequence goes on along the minus strand of NC_043712.1, from coordinate 40,064,994 downwards.
GCCCTGCAAATGCTGACCATTACTCATATATCTTGGAAAACTTTTGATAACATCTCTACATCTAGATCAGCATTTCCCAAGACCCAGCAATTCAACTCCTGCTTACGTATCTGACAAGAATTCATACAGTGCAGCTAAAACCTAGAAAATCCCAAAGGTTATTAACAGCCAAATGGATAGTCATTGTATAAAATACCACACCGGATGAATGACTACTGCTACATGAAACAGAATGAATGACTCACCAGTGGAAGTCACAAACATGCCATTAAGCAAAAGAAACAGATACGTACTATACATGCAGTATATTTCCTTTTAAATAATGTTCAAATAAACATTATCATCTCTGGATGTCTGAAGTTAGAAAATAATTATCTTTTGGTGGATTGTGGTAAAGAGGGGTGGGGCTTTTATGTGTTGCTTGTAGTAAACATTTTTTTTTGTCTGAGTGGTGTTTACAAGTATATATTCACACTGAAAATGTACCAAGCTATAATGTGAAATTTTTATAGATGTATATTTTGTGTATATATGTGTGTATGTGTCACTACTATTTTTAATAATAGAAAAATAGGCAAATATGAAATAGAAATATTGTCTTTTAGGTTTCAGTTATGAGAGTCAATTTCAAATCATGATCAAAATGACATACCATTTTTTAAATACATTTTCTGGCAACAATTAAAATACTAATAGTCAGAGATGTAAGATAGCTTAATATTTTTGTAGGCTACTAAACTTGGCAAACCACTCTGGAAATGTAATAATCTTTTATAAATGAAAGTCACTTTAAACTTAGAAGTTTTATCCCAACTGTATTACCAGAAGATTTTTTTTTAATTTCTTTTTTAATGTTTTATTTATTTTTGATACAGAGAGAGACAGAGCATGAGAGGGGGAGGGGCAGAGAGAGAAGGAGACACAGAACCGGAAGCAGGCTCCAGGCTCTGAGCTAGCTGTCAGCACAGAGCCCGACGCGGGGCTCGAACCCACGAACGTGAGATCTGACCTGAGCCGAAGCCGGAGGCTTAACTGACTGAGCCACCCAGGCGCCCCCAAAAGATGTTTTTTATAATATATATCAGAAAATAGGAACCTCAGTAGCAGCACTGTTTTGAAAAATAAAACATACACACAACCTAAAGTCCATCAACAGGGATGTGAATAAGACCTTTTGAAAGAGTCACAAAATGGCCATATTCAACATAAATGGACATGAACAAGCTGAATCTATGATGAAACGGCTGAATCTTAGCAATGTGACAGGGGGTTCAAAAGAGAGACTACAGGAGATTATATTTCATGAAACTCTTTTTTTTTTTTTTTTAAGTAGGCTTCAAGGCCAGCACAGAGCCCAATGCAGAGCTTGAACTCACAACCCTCACAACCCTGTGCTGGCAGCTGGCTCAGAGCCTGGAGCCTGTTTTCAGATCCTGTGACTCCTCTCTCTGACCCTCCCCTGCTCAAGCTGTCTTTCTGTCTCTCTGTCTCTCTCTCTCTCAGAAAATAAATAGAAACATTAAAAAAAAGAAGAGTCTGAGGCTTAACCGACTGAGGCACCGAGGCACCCCTTCATGATACCAATTATTTTTTTTAAGTTTGTTTGTTTAGAGAATGTGTGCACGCATAAGCGAGGGAGGTGCTGAGAGAAAGAGAGAGAGAGAGAATCACAAGTAGGCTTGACCCAGTCAGCACAGAGTGAAATGCGGCAATTGATCCCATGAACCCTGAGATCATGACCTGAGCAGAGATCAAGTGTCTGACACTTAACCAACTAAGCCATGCAGGTGCCCTGGTAGTACATACCATTTTTAAATTAAGTGCAGCTAATTTAGTCTAAGGAATATTCCAGACTAGACACAAATATAAATAAATGCAGCAGAATAATGAACACATAATTGTAGATGGTTTTGTGTTTTGTTTTGTTTTGTTTTTCAGTTTGAAGGAGGCAGGTAGGTACCCGGACAGGGCAGAATCAAAAATGCATGATAAAAGTTTTTGTTAATAATATAGATTTTGTGTTGAGTAGGAATTTATAGATGCTCTTTTAACTATTAAAATCAAATAGATGATAGACATGTAGATTAGTAAGTAGACAGACTGATGAGCAGAGAGATGACTGACACTTTCAGAGTCTGTCATAAAGCATTGATCAAATTTTATATTCCTTTGTCCATAAAAGTGGGGGGAGATACAAAGAAACAAGGAAAATGAGAAAAAGGTGGCTCTCAAAATAGTGAAAACCCACTTCTAACAGCATTTGTAACTTGGAACTGCAATCACAGCAATTTTTTTTCAATCACAGAAACTTTATTTTTAATGTTTATTAATTTGGGAGAGAGAGAGAGAGAGAGAGAGAGAGAGAGAGAGAGAGAAAGAGCGTGAGCAGGGGAGGGGCAGAGAGAGCGGCAGACACAGAACCGGAAGCAGGCTCCAGGCTCTGAGCTGTCAGCACAGAACCTGATGTGGAGCTCGAACCCATAGGCTGTGAGATCATGACCTGAGCTGAAGTCAGTCGCTTAACTGATGGAACCACCCAGGTGTCCCTATCACAGAAACTTTATTAAAGAGACAATGTATTTCTTGAGTTCACCCTTATTTACTGCTTTCACTAACAGTGAGATCGAGTTCTTTAAAGAGAATTGAACTTGATCTTTACTCCACTATTGCATCGTTCATGTTGATGCACAAATTTAATAATAGTAACCATATTTGGAATGTCAATCTCAATCTATTCTTCACAAATCCAAAACATTAGGTGGCATTAGCTTTCTATACAGATGTTTACTTGGCATCTGACAGAGTGGTGTACCATTTATTCTTTTAACTTAGTTTTGTGTCTTGCATTCTGATATTAAATTTGGTGTTCAATTATCCCTCACCAGCCTCTATTCCATCTTATTCCATGAGCAAAGGATTCCCAAACGAATTATCCATTTTGAGCACAGATAACCAGATACAGAAAGAAGTAAACAAAGAAAAATTAGAGGGGACATTAACAAATAACTCTATGATCTTGGCTAAGTTTTAGTTTTCTTTTGTATTAAAAAGAATTAACAATCAAATTTCCAGAAAATAGATAATGCTATATTCATATGAACAGTTTTATCTATAAGATTCATGTAATTTGAGAGTGGTTTTTTTCTTATTTTAACTCGGCTTCACAAGTGCAGAGCCCAATGTGGGATTTGAACTTACAACCCTGAGATCAAGACCTAAGCTGAGATCAAGAATTGGATGCTTAACCTAGGCAGTCCTGGGAGTTCTCGAGTAGAAATTTAAGAAAGATTGTTAAATGCCTCTTTTTGGTACTACATATTTTATTTTTTCAAATTATTTTATAGAGTATTATAGTTCAAATGGTAGATTTATGGAGGAGATTTTGTACTACTATTTCTTAGTTGCAAAAATTTCAAGTGTGTTGTTGCTGAAAATATGTTCATTTTTCTAAGTAATTTATAGAACAACGTGTTTGAAAAGTAAAACTTTTTCTTCAGCCCTTTCAAGCTGAAATAAAATGAATTGGTTAGTATAATTTAGATTTTCCTTATTTGGTGTTTTCCCACTTTACTTCTTTTTCATTTATTATTGGTGAGTTTAATTATCTAAGAATATACTTATTAAAATACATTATGAATTGATACATTTTTATGGCTTCAATCATAAAACTTTACAATTTTGGCCACTGCCTTTCTTGAAACATAGCCTAAAAACTTTAAATATAATAGAAACAAATTCTGCTCTATAATGGGTTTTTTAATGAGAATATCTATTTATTTATTTAAAGTTTATTTTCAGAGAGAAAGACAGACAGACACAGGTGAGTGGGGGAGGGGCAGAGAAAGAGGGAGAGAGATAGAATCCCATCTTACAAACCATGAGATCATGACCGGAGCTGAAATCAAGAGTTGGATGCTTAAACAACGGAGCAACCCAGGCACCCGTATTTACATATTGTTAAAAGATTTTATTTTTAAGTAATCTTCACACCCAATGTGGGGCTTGAACTCACAATGAAGAAATCAACAGTTACACACCCTATTTACTGAGCCATCCAGGAGCCTCAAGGATACCCATTTAAAGTATATGTTCATAATAGCTGCTAAGATTTATCATGTGCCAGGTAATGTGGTAAGTGCTTTAGTACATTATCTTATGCATCCCTCACAACAAAACTGTGAGTCTCATCTTCCTCAACTGTAAAATGGGGATTAAATACTCATCATGTTTCTTATCATTAAATATATCATAACTTGTTGGCAAGAAGTAACCGCTAACTACTTCCCTCCTTATAGCAATGCATTATTTATGTCCTAATAAATTCATCTATTAAAATTATACAAAAAGGTTTTAGCTGAATCCTAACTTTTAATTAATGACTCCATTCTACTGAAGGCAAAGACAAGTTTGGGACTGATATTAAGGTGATTAGATGGAAACTATTCCATGGATGGAAGCCACATCACTGTCGTAAAATGATCACATCAAATAACCAGACACTAAGAATAGGAGGAAAATACCAGCCCCTGTGTCAATAGCAGTATGGTGTTGAAAAAGAAATAAAGCCTTCCTAGAGACAGAAAACCTGATCTCAGATTTATACCCTGTACTGGCTATATATTGTCGAGCAAGCAACTTAATTCTCTGAGCTTTATTCATTTATGTGTTAATCCTCATAAATCATGCATAGAGATAGCAGTCTGAATGGCTCCACTTTCTTCATCTTTACAATATAGGTAATGACCAACTCAGAAGTTGTCATAAATTCCAAAGATGTCTGGGTTAGTATGTTACACAGCTAACCATAAAGTTCTACATGACTGTCATAAACTATTGTTCAGATAACTGAGCGGCTCTATTGGAATATGAATAAAATCATTTTGACTTGTCTATTTTAGCAGCAGAAAACTGTAGGGCTTGCATGATACCTTTTAAAAATTTATTTTAGTTTTAATAGATAGTTTTCCAGGTCCCATTGGCTCTACCATGCCATAAAATGTACCATTTACCTTGATTAGTTCCCATATTTAATTTTCACGTGTCCATTTGTGTATTCTTTTTAAATTTTTTTTAAATTTTTATTTATTTTTGAGAGAAAGAGAGAGAGACAGAGCATGAGCAGGGGAGGGGCAGAGAGAGACACACACACAGAATCCAAAGCAGGCTCCAGGCTCTGAGCTGTCAGCACAGAGCCGGACGAGGGCCTCCAACTAATGAACTGTGAGATCATGACCTGAGCTGAAATTGGATGCTTAACTGACTGAGCCACCCAGGTGCCCCTCCATTGGTGTTTTCTTAAGGCAAAACAATCATGTTGCTTTCTTTCAGTGATTACAAGCTCTAAGCCTCCTGAGGTGACCATTATACAATAGATGAGGTGTAATCTGCTGGATGAGATTAAACATTACCTCTTTCCTCTGGATTGTTATAACATATGTACTCTTAGAAAGCTTTTCTTTCTTTTCATGGTCAATTGTAAAAAAAAAAAAAAAACCACTCTGAGAACCTAATTTCGTTTGCTGTAACCCCTTCCACATCACATAACACAACATCATATTATCATTGTGGGAGAATGAGGAGGAGGGAGGCAGGAACAGAGGGGGAAATACCTGAGGACAGCAAGGCCCCACAGGACGGTCCTCCTCTCCCAGCTCAACCTCCTTCCTCAAGTGGCCATGTTATCCTCTACTGGGGGAAATGAATTCACACTGAGAGGATATTACATTGCAAAACAAATCCTACCTTTGGTGTCTAGTTCAAATCAACTAGGCTGAGAACTTATGGGGTGACAAGAGTTCAGGGCGGATAAAAGGACACCAATCCCAAGATTGATAGGCTGCCTGCATGGTTATAGAGGCAGACACATGTGTGTCTGTGGTTTAAGGGGACATCAAAAGTTAATATTATTTTTACGAGCTAAAAGCACCCTCTGCTGCCATGCAGTTTGTCAAGGACATTTATTTTGTTTCTAAATTATTTTTATTGAGGCAAAATTTACTTAATGCAAAATTAATCATTCTGAATTGTGCGATTCAGTCACATCTAGAACCCTTGTAATGCTGTGCAACTATCCCTTCAATCTAGTCCTGGCGAATTTTCACCCCCGAAAAAGAAAACCCTGTACCCATTCAACAGACACCCCACGCTTCCCTCTTCTACCAGCCTCTGGCAACCACCCATCTGCCTCTTACTTCTATGTATGCATCTGCTCTGGATATTTACCATATGTTGATCCGGATTTTAAACAATAGGTCCTTCTGCTTTTGTATTTTATGCATTAGCTTTTACTTACTCATCTTAGAGGCTAGTGGCATTCTTCCTGTGCATCACATCACATCGTCACTAGTGTCACTGCAGCAGATGTAGCAAGAGCCTGCATCATGTTTTAACAGCTACTTTAATTGTCCTCAGTCTCCAATTAGTATTTCTTATGACCTAGTTCACAGTGAATCTAAACCTCACCTGTGAAGGATCTCGGTGAATGCTAAAGAAACTAATCTTTTTAAAAAAATTTTTTTAATGTTTATTTTTGAGAGAGAGACACAGAGTGTGAGTGGGTGACGGACAAAGAGAGAAGGAGCCACAGAATCTGAAGCAGGCTCCAGGCTCTGAGCTGTCAGCACAGAGCTTGTTGGGGGGCTCAAACACAAACCATGTTACCACATCCTGAGTTGAAGTCAGATGCTTAACTGACTGAGCCACCCACGTGCCTCCCAAAGGAACTACTCTTACAACAACACAGAAGTGTTGCCTTGGGTTTTAACAAAATTGTGTTTCACCCATTTGAAATAATTCTCCTTATATTTCATCAGGTTGTGTGTGTGTTTGTGTGTGTGTGCGTGCGCGTGTGTGTGGTGAGATGACACTATCTTTAAATAGATACAATAATTGATGCTGTAAAATGCCAGTAAGATATTTATTCATTTTCTATCTTGGATTTCAAAAATTTGCTCTTGTGGTTCCAAGGACTACCTAGAAAAGTGTCGTAGTGGCATGAATTGTGCTATATTTCTAAGTTACCTAAATACTTTTCCAGTCATCTCTGCTTCTTTTATCTCCAAACTTCATCTCTTTTAGGTCGCTGGCAGAAAAACCTTTACCCAGGGTTTGGTAATAATAGGTTGTGTTAGCATTGTTTCTTCATACGTTCACCTGAAACTGGAGATGGGTTTGTTGGGGGTTTGTTTGATGAGGATCAAGAGAAAGAAATAGGATATTTTGTTTTATGTTTTAACTTATAGAGAATAGAAGATCTAAATGTTGCTTCTACATCTTTAGCTCTGAGCTATGATCTCTGCTTTTGAGATATAACATATTTGTACACCGATTCATGCTGCCCCTTTTATCCATATTTGTTGCTTACTTTGTGTAACATTCTTCAGAGAGAATCAGTGGTAATTAATTAGACAAGAATCTGGCATTTATTTTCCCTGAAACAAATAAGTAAGTAAGTGTGCATCAATTCCTAGCTTAGATCATCCAAGTAGCTCTCTGTTTACTAATCTGCTTCCCGTGCTTACACTGAAGCTTACCTTCTAAGGGCAGGTAAAGGACCTTTAATTTATTCAATTCTACTGATGAATACAGTTCCACATTCATAGTATACACACAATAATCACCTGATAAATAATAACATAAAGATGATATTTTAAAACATAGTGTTCTATAATTTCATGTTGCAACACTTTTTGTTCAGGATTAGGGGACACACACATTCTAGGGAAACAAACATATGGCATAGAAAATTTCAACATTCCAAGTAGTTTTCCATTCCAAGTCAAGAACCGTTTCTAGCAGTGACATCAGCACAAATGGTAGAGGTGGGTCTTCTAATAGCTTATCACACCCCAGGAACACTAAAAAAACTAACAAAAATTATCAGAATCAACCTCACAAGAACTCTAGAAAGTACAGTTAAAAGTTTACAGCAAGCAAGAAAATACTTAAACAGAAAAAAGGCAATGTGAACATAGTAGGAGAGACTTGTAGGGCAAATCCAGACACATTCAAAGCCAGGGAAGAACAGCTACGGAGTGAGATCCATTAGGGAACAGAAATTTGAAAAGCTCCTGCATTTAGTGGAAAATCTAGAAAGCCTACACAAGCCCTGGACAGGATACACCCTCATTCTGGCTGGTTTTCAGGCTCAGCATAAGCAGGGGATGAAAGCGAAGGCAGAGTTGAAAAAACAGCAACAGCACAGCTAGTCAGCAAAGGAGCACCCCGCCACAGACACAATGTGCAAAGATCTGGAGAGCACTAGGAATAGATTCAATTAAAAAGTTGCAAGACTTGTACACTCAGGACTAAAAAATTACTATGGGAAGTTAAAGAAGACCAAAATGAATGTGAAGACATTTTGTGCTTATGAATTAGATTTAATATTGTTAAGATGGCAATACTACCCAGATTAATCTACAAATTCGAAGCAATTTTTTAAAAGTTTGTTGTTTATTTAAGTAATCTCTACACCCAACGTGGGGTTTGAAACCATGACCCTGAGATCAAGAGTCATATGCTTTACTGACTGAGCCAGCCAGGAGCCCCTTAAAGTACTGTATCAAATCCCAATGGCCTTTTTTCCCCCACCAGAAATAGGAAGCCAATCCTAAAATTCCTATGGAATTTATGATCTCTGAATAGCTAAAACAATCTTTATTTATTTATTTATTTTAATAGTTTATTTTCAAATTGGTTTCCATAATACACCCAGTGCTTCTCCCCATAAGTGTCATGGTGGGGGGCACTTGTGGAGTAAAACAATCTTTAAAGTGAAGTAGAAAGACTCAGATTTCCTGATCTCAAAACTTTATATAAAGCTTCAGTAATAAAATTGTGTGATATTAGCATATGATGGAAATTGATGAATACATATATGTGGTCTATGTGTATATATTCATCATATATGTAGGTATATATGTGTATATGTGTAAGATTGTTTAGCACACACACACACATATATCAATGGAAAAGTACTGGCTGTCCAGAAATAACCACTCATATTTATGGTCAATTGATTTTTGACAAGGGAGCCAGGAAAATTCTATGAGGAAAGAACAGTCATTTTAACAAATGGCACTAGATCTACTAACTGGTCAACACGTTCATGAGAGCATGTGCACATATGCTTATAGACATGTATGCAAGGTAACCCCCATCATACACAAAAATTAACTCAAAATAGATGAAGACCTAAATAGAAGAAAAAAATAATAAATAAATAAATAAAACTCTTAGAAGAAAGCATAGAAATAAAGCTCATATAGTAGAATTTAGCAATAGTTCCTTAAATATGATATGAAAAACACAATAAAGAATATTACTAGATATTTGGTTTTATCCAAATTAAAAACTTTTGTGCATCAAAGGATGCTACAAGAACAAAGACACTCCCAAGAGAGTAAAAGACAATGCACAAAATAGAAGAAAATATTAGCAAACCATATATCTGATCAGTATCTAATGTCTGCAGTATATAAAAAACTCTTACAACTCCACAAGGAAAAAACAAACAACTCTATTAAAAAATGGGCAAAGGATCTGAATAGACACATCTCAAGGAAGATATACAAATGTCCAATGCACATGAAAAGATGATCAAAATTATGTCATTAGGAAAATGCAAATCAAAACTGCAGTAATGTCATTTAACATTTTCCAGGATCACACACACACAGACACACCCACCCACACACACACACACACCAGGGAAAAACAAGTGCTAATGAAAATGTGGAGAAACTGGAAACCTCCAAAATTAAAATGGAACTTAATTTGGAAAACACTTTAGCAGTTCCTCCATGAGTTAAACACTGGGTGGTCATTTGATGCAGCAACTCCACTTTGAGCTGCGTACCTGAACGGACGGAGAATGGGCATCCAAACAAATACTTGTACGTGAATGTTCATAGCAGCACTCTTCACAAAGGGGAATGAATAGATAAACAAAATATATTATACTAGATAATGGGATGTTATTCAGTCATTAAATAAGAATAAAGCATTGATATATGCTATAGTATGTATGAATCTTGAACACATTATGCTAGGTAGAAGAAGTCAGACATGAAAGAGTACTTTATAATTTCATTTACTTGAACTCTCCAAATAGGCAAATTTAGAGAAAGAGAAAGTAGATCTTTTGATGGCAGGGGCAAGGGAGAAAGTGACTGTTTAATGAGCACTGGGTTTCCTTTTGGGGTTATGAAAAAGTTCTTAAGTACATTGTGAATGTACTCGATGTTACTTAATTGTACACTTTAAAATGGCTCCTGGATGGTACGCCTGAGTGGCTCAGTCTGTTAAGAGTCCAACTTCTGCTCAGGTCATGATCTCGTGGTTTGTGGGTTCAGCCGGCATTGGGCTCGGAGCTGACAGCCTGGAGCCCTATTCAGATTCTGTTTCTCTCTCTCTGCCCCACCCCTGCTCATCTCTGTTTATCTCTCTCTCTCAAAAATGAATAAATGTTAAAAAATTTAAAAAAATAAAATAAAATGGCTAATGGATAAATTTTATGTGCTGTTTATTTTACCACAACTAAAATAATGTTAAAAATGTAAAATGGTAACCTATTTTTCTCACTTCTATCTAAAAATTTACTACCTAAGAAAGTCTACTCTATTTAATTTCTGCCATTAACTCTGATAAGCTATAAGGTGATCTCTATCTGAAGGTAAAATAAATGAGTTCTAAATGGCAACCTGTGATATATCTCAAGAACTATTTGAGAAAATATATATATGGAACAAATTTGAATAGTAACTCAGAATTTTTCAAAATGATGTTGCATAGTAGCCACATGGCACTTCAAGAGAAAGGAGGGGGGGAGAGAGACAGATGCCTTATTTAAATCATTTTTCCAAAAACACTTGTACAAAAAGAAAAAAAAAGTAGTAAATAAACTAAAAACCTGTGATTAATGAAATAAAGAAGAATTATTTAGTTAAGACCAATGGTCCTTTCATCTCCGTTCAGTAATAAAATGTTATTTATATTTTATAATATGTTAGAAACATCTATAGTTGATACTCTTGGGAATGATTCTGAAATAATTACAACAAAAACGTCATTGATTCACAGCATCTTTAAGAACAGGCACCTCAGTGTGATGCCTCCCAGCTTACGTGACCTCACAACAAACTGTGTCTTTTCCTTTCCCTCCCTTTAGGATAAATAATTTGTTTTTATCTTAAACATGAGATTTCAGGTATAAACACCTGAAATTTTATATGTTATTCTCCAGGCTTCATACCATAAATAAAATAGAATACGTTCAAGAATACTTGAACTAGAAGTATCCTTAGTGATTTGTGAACCTTATTACTCATTTTGGTTTCTTTTGTTTTTAGAGAGTGAAAGAGAGGGAGGAGGGAGGTAGAGGGAGAGAGAATTATAAGCAGACTCCACACTCAACACAGAGCTCCATGTGGGGCTTGATCCCATGAACCTGGGATTATGATCTGAGCCAAAATCAAGAGTCTGAGTCTCAACTCACTGAGCCACCAAAGTGCCTCCTCCCTCACTAATTATTTTAAAAAACAAACTGAAGAGACTTTAAATGTATTTCATGAAATATCACAGCCAATTAGTAGCAGAGCTGGGTCACAGAGTACCAAGTATCAAATTCAGTGTTTGTTGTTGTTTTTTCCCTTGTATTCCTCCCATTATTTTACTACTGTTCACTAAAATCCTTCATTTCTCTTAGGTTAAATATCACTTTAATGTAAAATACTTTAAGTATTTTTTGTGAGCAGTTTTACCTAGGGTCATTACTGAAGTGGTGATATTTGAATTTGGTTCTGAATAACAGGAGATAAATAGCTGTGAAAATATTTGGGAGAAAGACCCAAGATGAAGAAAGAGTAAGTAATCATTGACAGAATGACCTTTAGATATCTCAGATCGAAGGTCATTGTGCCTAAAGCATGGTGAAGTGGGGAAAACCAGAGAAATGAGATTAGGCAGCTAGACAGACTGTGCAAGGCCTGGAGGCCATGGTGAGGAGTTTAGTTTACTTTTATTTTAACTGCAATGAAAAGACATGGGTAATTTTAAGCAAGGATATTTTATCTCCAATTAAGATTTAAGAAGATTAATCTATAGATGTCTGTTCTTTGGAGGATGAAGAGAGAAATGATTGCACCTTTGAACAGGATTGTAACAGTGGAGATGGATGGGGGTAAAATGATTGAATTCAAGGTATTTTTTGGAGACAGTGTGAGAGGCCTATTGCAAGACTGCTTGCAGATCTTAAGGGATGAATAAATGATGACTCCTTGATTCGTAGACTAGAAATCTATGTAGGTAGATGTTGTTGACAGTTACAGATTTATAAAATGAAATCAATTGTTATGTTTTGACCATGTGAAATTGGAGCTATCAATTATACATTCCAGCAGATGTATGAAATACCCAGCTGGAAATCTGAGGATATATGCATCAATTCCAGACCAAAGTGAGTAAGAAGTAGATATACATTCATCGTGGCTTCCCATTTCTCATGTACCTGATGCATGTAGAGAAATCTAATGGCATAGAAGTAGAATTCCCTTATAATGGAAAAAGTCTGGGTGTCTGAATATCCCTTGGAAGGACACTTATGGATACGTATCACTAGTCTTTAGCTTTATATGAACACAATCCTTGGAGCTCAGGCGTGGGAATTGAGAGGAGATATAAATTTGGATGTTCTAAGTGGGTTTCCTTATATCTTGCAATTAAATTTGATCACTTAGGGGAAAGGGAGAATAGGCAAAATCATCAGGGACTACTGCCTAAGGTAGGCTTACATCTAGAGGTCTGTAACAAAAAAGAAACCAGAAAAGGAAATTAGAAAAGGATTCTCATTAAGAAGGTAGAAAACTCCAGAGAACTTTCAGAAGCCCATGACAGTTTCAATGAATGGATCTGGGTATCATTTCAGATCTCATGTGGGATAAAGATGGAGAATTAACTCTTGTGTTTGCCAAGGTATGGATCATAGAGCTGTACCATGTGGTGGCGAGATTGAAAGCACAAATGGAGACAAATAAAGTAGGATATCAGATGAATAAGTAGAGACAATTTTTTGGAAATCTTGAGCTGTGCTTGGGTTAGGGAGATGGGGCACCTGTTGGTATAGGAAGCACACAAGCAAAGGCATATGAAGGCGTGCTATTTCTGGGTGTGTACATTTCCTCACAATCACTCTGCAAAGTACATGTTTTTTCTCACAGTTTAAAAATGAAGAATTTGTGGTTCAGTCACTTTGCTGAAGCCCTATTGATTGCAATAAGGTCTTTATTTCTGGAAAAATAATTTTAAATACAGTATCATTTCTCCAAGAATCATTGCTTTTGGTATATAATCTAAAGAAATCACGCTGGTAAAATGTATTTTTTAAAGGTGCTTTAGGCATGTGTCTTTTCAGAGTCCCAGAAATTTTCCATCTGTGTGCATATTCTTCATTAGATGAAATAAATGAACACAGTTGGAATATAAGAGAATTGGACACAGTCTTTGAATGTTCTTGTTTTCTTAAACTGGCAACAAAGGGCTAAAGCATAATTGCTTAGTACAAGTGTGTTTAAGTGTGTGTTGAGTTGTTGACATTACTGACTGTATTTGCCCACTATTTGTGTGAGAAAGATGATCAGATGTGTCCATCTGTACAGGATTCTGTAGCATTGACAGTCTTGTCCCAATTATACCTTCTTTTGCATCGAGGTAACATTACATAAAAAATTTTTACTAATGCATTTTGAACAGAGAAAATATGCATCAGTTCCAGACCAAAGTGAGTGAGAAGCAGATATACACATTCATCATGGTTTCCCATTTCCCATGTATCTGATGCATGGAGAGAAATCTAATGCCTTAGAAGCAGACATTCCCTTATAACGGAAAAAGTCTGAGTGTCTGAGTGTCTGAGTGTCCCTTGGAAGGACACTTCCAGGTAAGCATCACTAGTCTTCAGCTTTATATGAACAGGAAATAAAAATCTATTCCATGAAGTCTATTCCATGGAATTAAGGGATTTAGGTATTACATTAGCTATAGTTTCTTTGATTAGTACACTCCACTTACTCTAAATCACTGTATCAAATTCTGTAGGATTGGAAGGTGATAAATACTTTGGGGATATTTGGATATGGTGCTGTGTTCAACAATAAAAACATCCTGCTGCCAAGAAGATGGAAGCTTTTATAAATTCTACATGTGGTTTTGCTACCTTCTGGGTATCACAGCGAAGAACTATCAGAGTGAGGTTAAAAACGGATGGAATAAAAACTACTATAGCTGACAACTTCACTGTTACTGATAGGTGCCAGGCAATTGCCCTCACAGACTTTGAAAGAACAGCTAAATGAGGAAAATATTCCTCTAAAAAGAGAAATTAATAAACTTTTGATTTTTTGAATATCTATAAATTTTAGCCAATGTCATTTCATTTGTGCATAACTGATCATGACCAATTGGAAAGAAGGATGGTATATATTGTCCCTTTTAGAAAATTAAAATACAGAGGTGGGAGATTATTGGAGATACAGATACAAATATTTATGTGAAGATAAATATGGATATATGTGTGTAAATGTATTAAGTATATGTAAATACATATATATACATATATACATGTATTATATACATGTATATACATACATATATGTATGTATATGTGCTTTCTGATTCTTATCAAGGAAATCTCTATTGGTGATTTCATTTTAGATCTTATTCTAGATTTTGGGGCCAAGATGATCTAATGTAGCAGAGTCTAATTTTCTCTCATACAATTTTCCCCCAAATAAGGAAATGATGAACTATGGGTTAATAAAATTTTATATATGCAAATTTCCAAGACAGAAGGGCAGAAGTCTTGCAGCAGGATGTAGACTGAAGTAGATAATTCAGCAGGTACATTGTCCTACTTTGGGTACACAGATTCTTTTGGGAGAAAAAGGAATTAGTCGAATTAGTAACACCCCTCTCCTCTACTGTGCTTTCTGTATTTTTACACAAAAGAGGTATTTTATGATCTAGATTTTAACTCTTCATTTTAAGTGAGGGTACTTATACAAAGTGATACCATATGTTGCTGGGTTATTTTTCTAAATCTGCTACAAAATTCAGGGAGTCACTTATTTAAAAACACCAATTTAGCACCATGTACTTTATTAGTTTCACTTAGGGACTTTCAAACAGAGAAGTATGCAACAAATCCTACCAGTAATCACAAAGTAAAAGCACCATTTACTGGTCTCTTTTCAACATAAATGTTGCTTATAATGTCAGCCCTAGAATAGGCAGGACCGTATTTCTCCAAAGGCTTACTTTGAAAGATGACAAAGGAATTCCATGAGTAATCAAATCAAAGTAAATTCCTTACCGTCCTCAGTGCCTTGGAGCACTGTGCTACCTGTCAGAAATGGAGCAATTATAATTCTGTGTTCCTGTATTGTATAACATGGGACCATATGAAGTTTCCTGACCCTTTATTAAACAATGCAGGATCCAGACAGATATTTTTGTCCCTGCATTAAATAGAGAAACAAACCAAAATATCTTAGCTGCTTGCTCTAGGAAGTTCTTGATCCCAGAAGACAAGACTATTTGTCAAAGAACAGCTTATTTATAACTCAACAGCTTCCTCATCAAGAGTCACTTTAGAATTCTCACTGCCTTTTGCCAAACTGTAGTTGTAATGTCATAAATCCTGTTGAAACATAGACAGCTTTTTGCTGGGCAAAACCCACCTTAAAACTACCCAACCCAGTTCTTGACATCTCATGAATATCCTACCTTAACTTCCAATTTTGAGACATTTATAAGACAATGTAATTCAGTTGTGTTCTCCCTTCAGAAATCCAAAATTCAGGTTTCTTTTTTTCCCCTGATGCTCCTTTTCAGAGTTCCCAGGATTTAACCTTATGTTAGAAGTGGGAGGGTTTACTCACATCAAGGACTTCTCTGGGAATTACTTTCCATTCAGGAAAAGGGTTATAAAGCCATGTTTTGTTGTTGTTTTTTGTTTTTTTTCTCTCTTTTAAAAAGTTTATTTATTTATTTTGAGAGAGACAGAGACTGCTCAAGTGGGGAAGGGACAGGGAGAGAGGGAGAGAAAGAACATCCCAAGCAGTCTTCATCCTACCTGAGCAGAGCCCAATGAGGGACTTGAAATCACAAAAACCATGAGATCATGATCTGAGCCAAAACCAAGAGTCAGACCGTTAACCGACTGAGCCACCCGGGCAACCCTTGTTTTGTTTTTTATGTTAACCTACTTCTAGTGTTATATCTGATTGGACCAAAAATGGTCCAAAAGTATTTTCTCAAAATTTACTTAAGTTTCTGGGGGGGGATATCTGTTTCTTTCTTTATCCCTTCTCTGAAATCTTGGTCCTATTCTAAGCTTTTATATGACAAGCATATGTTTTCTTTGATTTTCCCAAAACTCCAGACACAAAACAATAGCAAGGTAAATCAAGATTTTAAATAATGCATTATGGCAAATTAAAATAAAATTGAGTATTAGAAACTTTTGTCTTTGAAAGTCCTTAGTCAAATCAACAAGTAGACTTGCTAAGAGCTTTAGTTTCTCAACTGCTTGTTGGATAGTGACACTAAGTCCATCAAAACCCAGCTTACCAGTTTATATTCGTTCTCCATCATTATTCATGGAAATTTATTTACTTAACTCTACACAACTTAAGATTTACTTTGGCCTAAAAGGACATCATCTGAGAATTACTCTTTAGTGATCATACGCTTGCCTAACCTTAGAAATTTCAGAGAACTTTCCCCCTTTCTTCCATAAATTAAAGGGGGTAGAGTCCAGAGATTTAATTTCTCCATCACATAAATAATGACAGCCCTTTAAAAAGGTTGATAAATTTAGAGCGAGTTTTGATTTATATATATTTTCCTCAACCAGAGCTGGTTACATAATTTGAGGGAGTACAAAATGGAAACATGAGATCCCTCTTTCAAAAAGCAAGGAATAAGCCAGACATAAATGGCCACTTACTGTATGATTTCACTTATCTGAAATAACCAGAATAGCCAAAACCACAAAGACAGAAAGCAGATTAGTAGTTGCCAGAGGCAAGGGGGAGGAGCTAATGGGGTAACTTCTTAATGGATATAGGGTTCCCATTTGGTGTGATGAACAAATTCTGGAACTATATAGTGATGAAAGTTGCTCAACATGGTCAACACACAATAAATTACCAAATTCTACACTTTAAAATGGTTCAAATGGAAAATTTTGTGTTACGTATATTTTAGCTCAATAAAAATAAACTTAAAAAAAGCAGGGAGAATGTGCTGAGATAGTAAATTAGAAAACTCCTTCTTTTCTTCTGTGGCCTTTCAACTGTTCATGCTTTTTATTTATTTTATATTTTTTAAAAATTTTATTTTAATTCCAGTATAGTTAGCATACAGTGTTATATTAGCTTCAGGTATACAATATATTTATGGATTCAATTTTTAATGTTTTCAAATTTGCTTATTAATATTCAAAATTTTAAAAATTAAAATTTAAGTTGTTAGCATGAATTTCTTCATTTATCTTTATATTTCACAATGCCAGTTTTAAGTGCAGATATGAATGCACTTCACTTCTTTGTGGAAACTAACTCAAATATGGCCAATATTACCAAATACCACCAATATTACACAATTAGTATTTCATAGTTCCGACATGCATATGCATCATTCTTAACAGAACAGCGGTAATGCTACCCAAAACAAACTCGGTTGTTTTCATTTTACTTGCTACATATACTCTACATTTTGCATACTAAGCATGAGTGCACAAAGCCTAAAAATGAAACAAAAACTAAGGGTTGCCCTCAGGTCATTATTTTCAGCATAAGTGATTATATGATACTGGGAAGTAGCACTAATAAAAAAGGATGTGATAAGTTACCTTCGTTGTTTATAACACATTATTCTCTGCTTTCAACATTTGAAGCAGAAGGAAAGTGTGGCCTTTCTAGGTATTCAGCACCCTCACCTAGTCAGTTATAGACAAAACATGGAGACCCTATACTCCCTTTAATTCTCACTGAAACCTCCTGTATATGCATTGCGGGTACACCAAAATCCTGCGGTCTTGGGATTCTGCACACGATTTAGGTAAATGGGGTATCAGGAAGCTGTAGACATGCATACTGTGTCTATCTCTTTTGTTTAACAACCAGGGTCCACTTTTAATCTACTTATGTCTTTCTTAAGTTATAGACGTTTGGTTTTCTTTTCTTTTTATGGCAAAATACTCAAGTCTCATATTCCCTGTATCTTTATTTTCTATGCTTCTTTACCGTTGATACTAAATTGTGCTTATCATCCCATGACAAGATTAAATTCAATGTGTACTCCACATTGTTGCCAAAGGGATTACATACAACTATTTATCTAATTTGAGTCATTTTCCTACTTCCAAATTTGAATCAGTTTCTTACACCTTGGTGTATAAATTCAGATTTGATGGATAAAATTTGCCTGGTGTATTAAACACACTATTGAAAAGGCAGAATTGATCAAAGGGAGATTTACAAGGAGAGTCAATCTCTACAGAGTCTCTATAGACTCTAGCTCTGTAGAAGGACATTGAGTCAACTAGTAGTCACTTCAATAATTCCAGTTAGAAAGCCAGGAGAAATAGTTATATGGAATTTATGGAAAAAGAAATAGGATTAAAAAAGATAAAATAGCACAAACACTAAAACACTTTTATTCTTGCCACCATAAATGTGAACATCACTAAATACAGAAAATTATAACTAAAAGGATTAAGGTAATCAATAAAGACCACCCAGCCCATACTCTTCTTCCAGTCGTGTTGGCTATAGCTCTCCTCCTTTTCAGGATCCCCTCCTTAGGGTGAGGATGAAAAATCATAATAGGAATTAAAGCCAAATAAGATACATCTAACCATACTTAGAGTAAGATCTGTGCAGGACTTCAGAAGAGGTCTATGTCTCAAATAAGCGATGACCAAAAATAATAATAATAATAATAATAAGTTTTGTATGAAAAGGTTGATTTCAGTTGTCCATATCACAATATTTCTAGGCACTCAAGACCTAGTTGCTTTTCCTGTTGAAAATAGTTAAGTCAATGTTGGGAATAGATCCTGTAGTTATATATTTATATTGACCTACCTGATCCTTTCATCAATATTGCTGTCTGAGGGAAAACTCAGAATGTCTAAGGACTGATAGTAAGCAGAAGCTTATTCTTCAAGATGTCTTTGTCATTTGGAACGAGATTGGGGTGGCTGTATCTACCAGCTTCTTACTTTGAACTCCTTGCTTTGCAACCTTTGAAAAATGCTGAACCTACTCAGAGCATGGTAGGGACAGGACACAAAGGCAAGACAAATGAGACTTCTAACATTTTTAAGAGAGTTTCTTCCAACAGGAAAGATCTATTTCTATTAATTTCCCCTATTAATTTATTACCTAAGATGTTACATCTCATCCTTTAAGATTAATGCAAGATCACCTCCACTGAGAAGTCTTATTAAAAAGCCTCGTGTTAGATGTAATTATCCTTTCTACTGTTCTATAATACTGTATATACAACATACTTCTATTATCCTATTGACAGTGTTGTTTTATTATTTCTGTTTGCCTGTGCCCATCTCTGGATAAAATTAAAAGTTCTGATTATACGTGTTAAGGCTCTTCATGAACTGCATAATCTGGCTCTCTGCTTATCCCTGTGCTCTTTCTTCTTTCCATTTTGCTCATGTGCAGGGTGATGTAGGCACACTGATTCTTTCTGCTATTCTAAGACCTTCTGCATTACTGATCCCTTTGATTAAATTTTTTTCCTTTAGACATGTAATTGATTCATACTTTATTTACCTTCTTAAAATGGCTAATGAGAGAGGCCAAGAGGGGTGTTTTTGTTTGTTTTTTGTTTTGTTTTGTTTGGGTAAGAAAGTATGTGTACATATAAGCAAGGAGGAGCAAAGGAAGAGGGAGAATCCTAAGCAGACTCCATGTCCAGCATGGAGCCCTACTGGGGCTTGATCCCATGACTGTGAGATCATGACCTGAGCTGAAATTAAGAGTCAGATGCTTAATAGACTAAGCTACCCAGGTGCCCCCAGCGAGGTCTTTCTGTACAATATCATATAAAATAACCTCTTCCCAAGCATGTCCCTTCCTTTATGTTTATTATTTTTTAGTTACTTCATAGTATTTCTCTTTATTGATTTAAAAATGTTTATTGTTTGATGTTGTTGTATATCTACCCACCAATATAATATCTAATTCATGAGAGAAAGGAATTTTTTGTTTACTGAAGGCATTCCAGAACATTTCCTAGAGCAAAACAGATACTCAATAAATAGTTGCTGAGTGAATAAATATGTTGCAATCTCATCTACAAAATATGGATTCCATAAAGGCAAAGGCTGATCACATTTCCTCAATAATTGGGCCATTATCATTTATAGTCATGAACATACAAGGGCGCCTGGGTGGCTCAGTCAGTTAAGCATAGTCATGAACATATAATGAGTACTTATAAGCATCTATTGAAAGAATATTTTTCTTAGATTGTAAACCAAGTATTACTTGTAAGTTTAATGTACATACGCTACAGATTTAAAGGACTCAAAGTAACAAGAACAAAAAAAGAATGAACTAGTTGGCACAGACTTTGTCCATTCAGTTTTTGGTGCTTCCCTTTTCCTTCTAGTTTCAGGTTCTGGAAACTCCATGGACACAGTAGGCCCAAATTTGAATTTTTGCTTTCTCTTTTTTTAATGTTTGTTTGTTTGATTTTGAGAGAGAGAGGGGAGAGCGTGGGCGTGGAAGGTGCAGAGAGGGAGAGAAAGAGAGACAGAGGATCCAAAGCAGGTTCCACACTGACAGCAGTGAGCCCAGTATGGGACTTGACCTCATGAACTGTAAGATCATGACCTGAGCTGAAGTCGGATGCTTCACCGATTGAGCCACCCAGATACCCCTTCAAGTTTTGCCTTCTAATTGCGGTAAGATTGCAAAATGCTTGCTGGTATCTCTGCCTCTTCATAGTCACTCTCTGTAGCTTTTATGCATCTTGTCCCATGCTACTTAAGAAACCAGCAAATTCAGTGAAGGTCAATGTGGTACATGGAATGCTGGTCATATTTCCATGAGTGCCAACTCCTTTTTTCCTGACATCTTGACTTAGAAGTTCCCTGTCATCTTCACAAAAATTGGTTCTACTAATATATTTAAAAATTTTACCCATGTTTTCTTGTTTTAATCAAGAGCGTTTGTCAGTGTAAGCTATTTCTTTATAACAAGATATGGAATGTAGATATTCCAATACTTCAATTAAGCAAGTTTTACTATAGGCATGTAATCAGTTATAGCTTTTTTGGGGGGGATGAATTGCTGCATTATTACAATTAAACAATAAAAGGAAAACCTGGTTGATAATGATACTATAAGGATATGCAGTTAAAATACATTTGGAACTAAAACAAATAATTCTATCCATGTTTAACAATTGTCTTTTGGTCTTGCAAGTTTTCAGGTAGTATATATGGACCAACACATTAATGGAGGATTAAAACCTTCACCTAACAATTTAAGAGATACTAAATACTCAACATACTGGAATGTACAAAATGAAGTACCTAACAAATCCTGGTTATCAGGGAGGACCTGAAGTCACCCTGAGTTACTTCCTTATTCTTCCTCTTCCAGCCTCTCCAGACCAGGAAAATGACTCTATTACAAAAATAATAATGTAATGGAAATGGTTGATACAACTGCTCTAGTTAGAAACAATAAAATATTCAGTGTGACATTTGACAAGAAATGAATATGATATATAACCAAGGAAGTATAATGCAAAAAATGGGAAGATAACATTTGAAGAGAGGGATATTACCTTTGTTTCTGATAAGGAATCTAAGATATAGACAAATCAGTAAAATTTTTCAAGATTGTCTAGCTAGTGAATGATGGAGTCAGAATTTGAATCCAAGTCTCAGTGACTCCAAAACCGAGCAGTTTCCTAATAAATCATGTTAAATATCTCATCACTTTGATATTTAATTGATTCAACTACAACTTTGTTATTAGGAAAATATGAAAAAAAAACCCATGACATTCAATTAATTAGTTTTGGCCATAGAATTAACAACAGAGTAAAGAGCCTCGGGTCACATACTCATAGACATTCAATGTTGTCATGTGAGCTTTTAAGTTAGTGTACCTTTCAAATAAATGTGAAGATAAATCCAAATATAACTTTTCAGTAAATCTTATGAAATCAGGAGTAGTGTAATGATTCCAAATATACTCAACAACTTAGGATTCTTTTTCTTTTCCTGGTGGAATTGAATTCATCCTATTCATACCTTCTCTAAGAAATTGTAAGGAATTTAACAATGTAAAATGCATACCTTTAAATCTTGGAAGTTTTTAGAACAATAAAAAGTATTTTTAAAACTTCAGGCATTTATATGTATACATAAACACACATGTATATCACTAGAAGCAGCTATCAATTACTTCCATATGACTGTTCACATTTAGTAAAATCATATTAGCTCTTTATTTTAAATAGGCATTTCATTCAAAGAGATAGGTGTATATTAGAAAGAATTGCGGTCAACAGTATTGCTGCTTCCGTATGTCAGAGTAAATGTTACTTTTAATAATTTCTATCATCATCCATAGAAATTCAGGCTACGGCCCTTAAAGGTTTTAAAAACAATTTTTAATGAAATTCTGATTTCTCTGCCTCACTAATACAACCTGTTAAAGTCAACAAGGCATTTTAGATCTGTTTAGGAGTAAGTGAACTCAAGGGAACAATGTTTTCCAGGGAAATGATAATGGGATACAGAGCCTTTCATTTCTGGGTCACTGGTTTGAAAGTAGATCAGGTTGTAAGTGATGGAAAGTCATTACTGTTCAATGGCCTATGTGAAATTAGTTGGTGGTTTCAGTCCACCATTCCTAGTGAATAGGTGTTCACATCCCAATTGGCATTAATTGACATGCATGTTGACAGTTTTATTATGAGGAAGGGCTATAGGCGTTACAAACCTAATTTTAGAGCACATCACACATAATAGTCGGCAGGGCTGGGAGAAAGTATGCCTCTAAGAATGTAGCCAGTGTAAGAGATTGAAAATTGTTTGTCCTCACAAGTTCCATTGAAAGGTTTCTTTGGTGTTCAGAATTTAACACAGCAAGGGTGTGTTGATAGCACTGACCAAGCATATCTCTAACACTGTTCCACATTCTCTGGGTATGTTTTTGAAAAATCTCCAGTTATTAAACGTGTGTCAGCAAAACCAATAATTCTTAGAATACATCCAAAAGATAGTTCTTAATTTTCGTAAACCAATTAAGTAATTATTGCCTGGCTCGATCCACTAATCAATATTGTGTATTTTTCCAGATGATGATGATGATGATGGTGATATTCAATCATCTTTGGAAGTGAAACAGAATGTAACTTATAGAGGTTCAGCAAAATTCTATGACTCAAATAGCAATAAAACAGATTTTCTAATATAGGAAAGTTTGTGCCTATCTATCTCTGATCTTTCCTAATTATTTGACAGATATATTGTCAGGGCTGGAAAGCTAGTTAAATAAGAATTTCAGCTATTCCATTGGCAAGCAAATAAGCACTGAACAAAGATAGCACTTACTAAATCTTTCATATGAGAGAAGTTGGATAGTATTATTCACTATACATAATTCTCTCTCTCATACACAGAGACACCCACACCCATTAGAAAATAAACAAACATTAATGAGTACATATCATTTTATTATTTTCCAGGAACTTTAGGCTTCTTCAGTATGATAACTCAATTAACAATGACAAAGATCATGAGGGTTGTCATTATTTCAATCTCCTAAGTAAGGGGAGAGTCTTAGAAAACTAAAAGTTAATCTGTGTTTGTGTGGCTAAATGATAGGGTTGAGTTTCACATTCTGTGTTTTCTTGACTTAAAAATCTGTGTTTATTCCACTACATTAATACATAAACCTGATTTCAAATTAAAATTTAGGAGTCCATAAGCAAGTCATCTTTACTCTTTTAGATTTTTATATATAAATAAGAGAGTTCAACTAGATGCATTCCTAAATCCCCGTTAACTCAACTGTCATAAGATTCTGACAATGTTTTGATTTGATGATACAGATAATGATTGGAATCCTTACAGATGATATTCTGTCTACAGAGCACTTAGTGGTAATTCCTAGGCAGAGTGCAAAGAGAAAATAGAGTCACTTGTTTAAATGCTAGGAAATTTACATTAGTGACTAATGGGTAGGAAGAAGTTACATGTAAGAAGTATGTCAAGAATAGTAATGGACATTCATTGCTAGAACAAGAAATCAGTAAGCAAAACTCTCAGGAAAATGAGAATTTCAGATTCATTCTGGGTTGGAATTTGTTGCTACTACTTTCCATTTAGAAGGCTCTAGGCTCAGACTCCCAAGATACGATGTACTTTTTTTTCTCTCATGTCACAGTGAAGAAAGGCTACACTGTCAGATTCACATGTCAGGATAGTGTCATGAATGTGGAAGAAATTGGTTTGGGTCTCAAAGGATAAGAGTATCCACCTGAGGCATATGAAATAGTTGAGTATTCTACTCTGATTTCAGAATTACTGAAATTGATGGTGAAAAATGTTTCTGCTGCTTTTTTTTTAGTAAATTGCACTGGGTATAAAACAATATAGAAAATAGAAGAAAGGAACAATTATTAAAAGCAGCTACACATAATGGAAACATTTCATATCTGACCAATCTGATTAGCCAGACTGAAGCCTAATACAACATGAGATCTATGATACAAATGTTAATTAATCATGTGGAGAATTATAAAATTATTAACTCTGTTCAATTCATTCATTCACTTTTAAGTAAATACAAAAACAATATTGAATATTGAAAACTTTTAAGCTCTTCTGCTAAAATTGCCTATAGAGTCCATCAATGTTTCCTGAAGAGTAATTGTACTAAAAATATATTTTTTTATCCATTGAGGATAGGTTTGGTACGGTGAGACAATTACCAAGTATGATGAATTAAGTAAAAGATTCCAGGAGGAAAATAACTATTTTTGATCAAATTGATGGGTAGCTAAGAGATAATATAGTGATTTGTGTCTGTAACTTATAAATTAGTACTGCTGAAAATTCCAAAGGAAGAACACTAAAAAAGTTTAAGTACTGCTGGAATTCTAACCAATGTCTGAAATCCTCTTGAAGTGGCTATTTTGAAAGAAAAGATTCAATCTCTATTTCAGTTTTTACATGTTCACAGTTTTGTATATTTTGCAGGTTAATTTTGTACAATAGTCATATGAGGTATAGAAAGCAAATACAACACACTTGAACCAGACATAGTAAAATCTCTTAATCATATGCAGAGAGTCATGATAATTAGCTTTTTAAAAAAATTCAGTGAATGTTTAGCCAAAATTATCACAACATGACAGTGGGGAAATAAAACCCCCAGACCAGATCACCAAAACCCTAATTTTCTTGTTCGACTCAGCACCCTAAGCAAGATAATGTCATCTTTGACATCTCCAATTTATATATTTTATTTTCATAACATTAGTAATAGTTAGACTTATTTTGGGGGTAATTTAAATATTGCATATGACATTGATTTATCCAGTAGAAATATTATAGATAAATTAATATTTTATTTGTGGTCATTTTCTCATTGATATTTTTGGTGCTATATCAGGTAGGTTGCTATATTCAACCAGTAATAGATAATCCATTTCAAAGGGGCTTAAACAGTAAATTTGTTGTCTCATGCAACAATAAACCTAAGGTATTCTAGCTTCAAAATTTATTAACTTAGTGACTCAGTGACGTTATTAACAATCCATTCTTCTTCCATTTTATCACATTGCCATCCTTATGGTGGTCTTACTTCTCTATGCAAGATGGCTACAATAGAAAAGAATTTTCTCCTGTTGAAGGAAAAGGCTTCATTATTCAAAAGTTTCCTACTCCTAGGTAAATCTTTTCTCATTCTTACTGGACATAGATGAGGTGCATGGCAAGATGAAACTAGAAATTGACAGAAGTAAAGGCAATAGGCTAATCATGATTTTTCTCAGAGCTGGGGAAAGGTCTCATTCCCAGAAAGATGACTATCTAAACTATATCATGGCTCTGTTAAGAAGGTGTTCAACAATACCTATTATACATGCCCATTGGTTCAGGGATTCTGTTGGTTTTTGTGACTGGAAGATAATATATCCTTATCTTTGATTCCCAGAGGACTGGTGATCCAGGAGTTGTGTAACTGTATAATGTTCATACTCGTTATTCATAAAAACAAAACAAAACAAAACTCCCACATCTTTGTAGTATGGGAGAGGCAGAATCCTCTCCTTCCTATCTCAACAATCGGCAAAGGGCGGCATTTGGATTCACATTTTTATATAATCTCTGTTTACTATCTATATTTAATTGACCGAGGCAATTTAAATTCCTTATCATGAAGTTTTAGAATAAATGCTAAGTGCAAAATTTAGTAAAATTAGACAAACACATAAGTTGAGTAACCACCACGTGAAAGTATGGAAAACTTTTCTCTCTTCCACCCAGAACTCTGACAACCACTGATGCATTCTCTCGAATTAGGCAGCCTCTTGTCTCTGGCTTCTTTTATTTTTTTCCATAACATCTATGTTGTTATTGCATTTAATGCTAATTAATTTATTTTTATTGTTGAGTATTGATGTGCCGCATCCATCAGTTGATGGATATTTATTATGAATAAAGTTACCATGGATATTAAAATATCCATCTTTGTTACTTAACCTTCTAATTTCTGTATAAGTCTAATTACATGAAATAGAAGTTGGGGTTCTGATTTTTTACTTTGCTTATCCATTTGGAGTGTCATTGTAATTACTGTATTGTAAATGATGGAAAATAATTGCATATGTTAAAAAAATAGTGTTATATTCTAAAAAAATTAAAAATAAAGTTACCATAAAATACTATAAAAAATTTACATCTTTCTATGGATGTATGCTTTCATTTTACTCAAGAATATTCCTAAGAATGGGATTGTTGAATCAAAGAGGAAGTATATGTTTTTTAAAATAAATATATATTTAGCTTTCTAAGAAACTACTCTTTTGCTGTCTAAAGTATCTATGTATATAAGACATATAGTTATTTTTCTTATGTGAAGTCACTCTTCAAATCATTTGCCCATTTTCATAGGGCTGTTTCTTATTTTTTAAGTAGTAACAATTATTTAAATGTGTAGGGAAAAGTCTTTATCAGATATATGTATTCTGGATAATTTTTTAAAGTCTATGGCTTGTTTTTGTGTTTGTTTTTTCTACAGTGTCTTTTGGAAAATAAAAGTTATTTTTTCTTTTATACTTCCTGATGTTTTGTGCATCCTATCTGAAATTGTCTAGTGAATGTCATAAATATTGTCTCCTATGTTATATTCTAGGAATTTTATAGTTTAGCTCTTACATTTATGATTATGTTATAACTCAAGTTAATACTGGTTTATAATGTGTGAGTTTAATTTTTATATATGGATGTCCAATTTTCCCAGCACCATATATTGAAAACAATCTTTTCTTACTGAATTCTCTTTGCACCTTTGCTAAAAATTAATTGACTATATACACTGGGGGCTATTTCTAAACCCTGCTCTTTTCAATTTTTTTTAACACCAAACTACCTTGATTAATATATATTTATTATAAATCTTGAAATTGAATAGTAGACCCTCAAGTTTTTCTT
The DNA here is from genome assembly GCF_006229205.1 of Suricata suricatta. Taxonomy (NCBI): domain Eukaryota; kingdom Metazoa; phylum Chordata; class Mammalia; order Carnivora; family Herpestidae; genus Suricata; species Suricata suricatta. Next base: position 40,037,228 of record NC_043712.1, on the reverse strand, counting down.
TGCTTTAATGAAATCACCTAATGAATTTTCATGTAACTTTTGGAATTATCTTGTTAATTGTAACAAAAATACCAGCTAGGATTTGCTGATGTTTAATGAGTAAAGGACTAACATATGAAACATCACTGAATCATCCGATTACTGAATATGTTGTCTCTAATGTCTCTAAATGTGTCTCTCAGTGTTATAGTTTTTAGCATGCAGCTCTTACACATATGCTATTAAATCATTCCTAAATATTTCACATATTTGATGCTATTATAAATGGTACTGATTCTTTCATTTTAATTCCTAATTTTAAAAAAATGGACAATTGATTTTTAAATTTACCTTGTATCCCACAACCTCACTAAACTAATTTATCACTCTGGATAGATTTTTTACATTCCATAAGATTATCTATGCAGACAAAAATGTCATCTGCAAATAAAGACTTCTTTATTTCCGGTTTCTATGCCTTTTAATTTTTTTTTATTATTATGTTTATTTATTTTGAGAGAGAGAGACAGAGTGAGAGCAGGGGAGGGCCAGAGAGAGAGACACACAGAATCTGAAGTAGGCTCCAGGCTCTGAGCTGTCAGCTCAGACCCCTACAAGGGGCTCAAACCCACAAACCATGAGATCATGGCCTGAGTTGAAGTCAGATGCTCAAATAACTGAGCCACCCAAGTGCCCCATTTCCAGTTTCTATGCCTTTAAAATTTTTTCCTTGCTCTTTTTCCTTGAAGTATAAGACTTCCAGTACAATGCTGAATCAAAGTAGTGAGAATGGAAATAATTGCTGTCTTGATATTATGGATTAAAACCTTTAGTATCCTACCACTAAGTATAATATTAGTAGTAGATATTTTATAGCTGTTCTTTATCTAGTTAAAATATCCATTTTAATCCTGGTTTGCTGAAAGTGTTTAATGTTGTAAGGAGACTAAATTTTGTCAACAATTTTTAAAAATATGTTTTTATAGGTTTTATATGTTTTTTAGGTGTTTCTTCTAAGAATATAGTTAACAACATTAATTTTTACAGGGTAACCTTGCATCACTATGATACATTTAAATTGGTAATGATGCATTCGGTTTTGTATATATTGTTGTGTTAAATTTGTTACAATGTTGTTAAGGATACTTTGCTTAAGGTCATAAGGGGTCTGAGATATTTGGTTTCTTTTCCCTTTCCTTTATTCCCCCCAAGCATTTGCTGTTAATAAAAATTCCGAATGAGAGTGAAACTAATAAATGAGCTTCAAAAGCTTATGCAAAAACTGATAGATCTAAAGGAGGAAAAAAATCAATTACAGAGTTATATTTTAACAGGCCTCTTTCAGGACAGAATTGGAAAAGTAGAAATAAATAAGGGTGCAGAGGATGCAAACAACCTTATCAACAAACTTGACCTGACATTTTAAAACATTTCAACCAAACAATAACTTGAGGAAATCTGGCAAAATAGACCACATTCTGGGCCATAATACCATTTTCAATACATTTAAAATCTCGGAATGAACATATTACATCATTTGACGGTATGAAATTAAATTGGAAATATCTGTAACAGAGATATCTAAAAAAAATCCTTAAATATTTGAAAATTAAGCAATATGCTTCTGAATAAGATACTGATCAAAGAAGAAAGCACACATTAAATATATGAGGAATTATATTTAACTAAATGAGAATGAAAACACAATATCAATATTTATGGGATGGAGCTTAAACAGTGACCAGAGGGAAATGTGTCCTATTAAATACTTAATTTTACACAGTAGAGCCTCAAATGAACAATTAAAGCTTCTGCCCAAATAAACTAAAAACCAAACAAAACAAACTAATATAAACCTACAGCTAGTAGAAAACGGGAAATAAAGATAAAAGCAGAATATTGTGATACTGAAAACAGAACCATAATAAAAAAATAAATAAATGAAAACAAAGCTAGTGTATTGAAGAGATCAAGAAAATAGCTTAAGGAGAAAGAGATAGAAGACAGAGATTACCAGTATCCCGAATAAATAAGGGGATATTGCAACTGTTTCAATAGGCATTAAAAGTGTATTTACATAGTATTAGAGAAAACTTTGTGCCATGGACAGATTCCTTGAAAGACTAGTTGCCAAATTAATTCAAGTATAAATTATTAGCTTGAATAGCCTACAACTATTAAAGAGACTGAATAGTTAAAACCTTCCTATAAATAATACTTAATATTTATTAATTTATTAAAAATAAATATTAGTTGTCATCACTATTAATTTTTCATTCACCTATTTCATAAGCTTTTTTTGGAAAATCCCCCACTTACAATGGTTTGACCTATGATTTTTGGCTTTACGAGGTACAAGAGCACATACTTTGAGTTTTGAATTTTCATACTTTCTCAGGCTAGTGATTTATAATCTGATACTCTCTTGCAATGCTAGACAGTGACAATAAGCTGCAGCCATGCGATCACCAGGGTAAACAACCTATAAACTCACAACTACTCTGGACCCAAGCAACCATTCTGGTTTTCACTTTCACTTTTCAGTATTCCATAAATCAGAGACAGCCAACACTTTATAATAAAACAGGCTTTGCATAAGATGATGTTGCCCAACTGATGTAGGCTGCTGTTAGTGTTCTGGACACATTTCAGGTAGGCCAGGCCAAGCTATAAAGTTTGGCAAGTCAGTCGTATGCATGTGGTTTTGACTTAATGACATTCTAACCTATAATGAGTTTATTGGAATGTAATCTCATTGTAAGTTGTGGAAGATGGGTATATTTTAATTCAGAGATAGCTAAAATCTATCCCATTAGTCAATATTATTATTATTCTTTAAATTTATTTTACTTATGTTGAGAGGGAGAGAGAGATAGCACAGAAGGGGCAGAGAGAGAGGGACGGAGGGAGGGAGGGAGAGAGAGAAAGAACCCCAAGGAGGATCCGCACAATCAGTGCACAGCCCTATGTAGGGCTTAAACTCAGAAATGGTGAGATCATGACCTGAGTGGAAATCAAGATTCTGACACTTAACTGACTGAGCCAACCAGGCACCCTTGATTAATATTATTATTAATATTTTTATTCTTAAAGGCATTGTAACCTTATCAAATATCTTCCCTAACTTGGTTAGCTCAAAGAGAAGAATGGTACTATTATTCATTTAATACACAATAGATTATATTTATCTCAATTATTTGCTATACTAAAGCATCTTTTTTTCATGCTATATCCTTATCCCCTCAAACTGCTAAATATTGACCTGCCTTTAATTTTTTTGCAGAAACATGATTTTTGATCTCATTTACTGTTCTATATATTATTTTGTGCAAAATAATGTGCTTTTTGTAAATTGACATACCTATGTATGCTAATTGGCATATCTAAGAAGTCTCCAAATTCCTTCTTTTGCACTACTTAATACCTTAAAATTATATGAATAAAAAGGATTTAACAGAACAGTTTTTCTACTGTTAGAGAATGAATCTGGAATACAAAACATGACAAATGCATGAGAACTTGTTCAAAATATGTCTATATTGCTATAGGCATATTGGACAGTGTAATTCAATAACAGTTCTGGAAAAGGCATGTTTAAACTTTACTAAGTAGTGTTTTTTGAAAGGAAACAAATCTGCCTTTAAAGTTGATTGAAAAATGCTTAACTACTCAAATTCTTCAACTAGCTTTGTTTGCATATAATTTAGTCCCACTGCTTTGTGACGGTACATTTGCATTTAAATAGATTCATCTTCAAATGATGTGCAACATACAATACAAATGTGGGAGTGTGAGGCTATTTTATAAAAGAAATTTTTACTGACCTGATAGTCCAAAATGCTATTAAGCTCTCCTTGACATTTTAAAAATTGTCCAATGAATTTTATCACATCTATAACTCACAATGAAATTACAATTTGGAATGATTTCTCAATGCGTGTCTTGAATCCGACTCTCCCTGTCATTTTTCACCTCATTCTAATGCAGATTGACAAAACCAAATGTCTGAGCTACTTTTCTCACCTCAGATCTGGGTAGAGGCCTATACAATTTAAGATCACTCAAATGACATTGTACTTCTATTGATTTTTTTCTTCTGAGTAGTAGTGTCTAATTGACTTCTAATATTGGCAAGAAAAATTCTTTCACATTATATACGATGAGTATGTTAAAGTATATTTAAAGTCTTAAAAATATTGGAGAACTGAAGCACAGATAATAGTAAGATCTTAGCTTACATACTCATATCTAAACCCTCATATGCATATGCCATAAATCACTGGTGCCTAACTTGTTTCTGAAGCAGAGAGTTAGCTCAAAAGGCTACTACATAATGTATTAGAGGAAGGCTTCTAGGATATTCCTGATTTTGAGATGGTCAGTTTTATTTCAGTTTTTCGTTGAGGTCTCACCTTAATTGCCATCTGTAACCATTTACTTTTCTGCTTAGTTTTCAGTTTCCAACTTGTAAAAATGTTTTTCTACTTTCCTCTCTCTCTAGAGCAGGAACTACATGAATGTATTATATTCAGTGTGGTTGAATTTATTCCTTTGGAAACCATCTCTTTCTGAAAAATCTTTCTTTTGATGGACACTGATCTCTCGTGTACAGAGGAGTAGCCAATAGGACTCAGGTCTACACTCATCTGTGGAATCCCATCCTCATGGCAGAGGACTTACTTCAGTAATATAGACTTCAGCTAAATGAGTTCAATCTTGAGTAAAGCTCAAGATGCAATTCCCATATGGAGTTCTCTCTCCTCTTTGGAAACAGATTAACAAGAACTGCTGATTCCCTCAAACCAAAAAGAGAGAGCCTAATAAGAGGGATGATATCCAGACACTGGAAAAGGAAATGAACAAAAAACTCCCAACTCAGTCATATAAAAAAAATACTGATTTGTCCCTGAAGATGTGCTCTGGAGATGTACTTTAACATGCTGTAAGAAAATGGTATTTTGCTTAAGCTACAGGTGGCTGGTATTGCCTTTCACATGCTAATAATTTCATAATTTACATTTTTTCAAGGGAAATGGTAGCCTGATATATATTTAACAGCCAGATCCCTAAAAATAGGTCTTGATTTATAATGTTTGCTGCTGCCATTATGTTGTCACTGGACATGGATTTAGCAAGAGATTCACACAGCCATCTGTCACAAATCTGTGGGGACCACACCAGCCATACCCATGAGTCTAAGCGGTAGCTGTATCTGTATGCTGTATGAACTACCTCCTTAATTTCAATCATGAAGAGTGTGTGTTGGAGGAGGTTCTAGACTGTGATAAAATGGTGAACATATAGTTGAAATACAGTATCTAAAGATTTGTCTGTTATATTCCTAATTTACATTATTATTTGAACTTGGAGAGTAAAGAGCGATTTATTTTAGCAGAGTGTCATGAAAGAAGTGTGGAACACAGACTGGAAATGGAGAGGCAGAGGCAGACATATAATGAAGCAAATTAAGCTTAAGTGTCCGGAGCCTTCATTTCCAGGGGTCTATTTCTAGACTAGGAGAATGACACGTGCATGCATGTATGTTTTTATACTCTCACCATGTTAAAATACTTAACCTATGTTATTTAAGACTGCTGTGTTTTGCGACATCAATTTTTCTATACTTTCTGTGGTGTAGAATGCACTGAATGGCCATACATGTTTGCAGGTCCAGTGAAAACCCAAGATATTTAGGGGGCAATGGATGTGTAGATAGGAACAAAAGAGGGTGGTTCATGCTGGCTATGTGAGAATCACTAGATGCATGTTCCCTGAACTCATGAAAAAGACTAACAACCCAAGAAATATGTGTAACTTAAAAAAAAAGGCTAAAGTTAAAATGCTGGAAATAACACGATTAAACACATATGGAGAAAGAAACCAGGGAGGAAAACTGTGGAAAGAGATATAGAACTCTACCGTGGTGTGGAAGTTGCTGGGGGGCAGAGTTCTGAGAGGAGGATTTAAGAGGATGACCTCATAGAAGATGAGAATTGAAATCAAGCAATTAGATTTTGTTAATAAAAAATTAATAAAAATTTACAAATTCAACTGAGTTCTAGGAGGAGAAGCCAGATGACAATAAGACAAGGAAGTAATGAGAAACAATGCTTTGGAAAAAGAAGGCAACTCTTTCAAGATGCTTGGGTGAGATGTAGAAATGTAACTGGTCCAAGATGATCCCAAAGGCTTAATATTAGACATATGCATGCACTTGGGTTAATCTATAGAATTACCTTGTATATATATATGATATAACATGTATGATTACTTTGTCTCTAGGTACAAAACAAATCAATAACTAATTAGAATATTGTTAAAATTCTCAATTTCAGGGGCACTTGGGTGTTGAGCCTCTGACTCTTGATTTCAGCTCAGGTCAAATCCTGGGTACGTGGGATAGAGGCCCACGTTGGACTTGGCAATGAGCATGGGGCCTGCATAAGATTCTCTCCTCTTAATTTTCCCTTCCCCGCTTGTGTAGGCCTGTGCACTCTAAATAAATGAATAAGTAAATTTTAATATTCTCACATTTAAGAGAATACACTCTTATCTAATGTTTGAATTTCTGTCTACCATATTAAGCTTTTTACAAAATTTTGTTTTGTTAGAGTACATATTTTTCCTTAAAGGAGAAAAAATATTAAAATATAGAGGATAATTGGCAATTGCTAATTGTCCAAGCCTAACTAAAGCTAAGTAGAACAGCCAGTTTTAGAACACTTTCTGCAAAGCTAAGTTGACCAAAACCCTCATGATCTACTTGGCCTTGGAATGCTTTTTATTCCAAAAGTTAACATTTAAAAAAGAATTACTTGGGGCTTACTTATTAATATCTATTTCTCCATAACAATCTCTGCAAGAAATATTACATATCACTTTTCAATGTTTCCAAATTTCACTACTTTTGAAAAAAATTTAAATCCATTTTTGCCACATTTACACAATACAGAAGAAGAAGGTTGTTTTGAAGCTCTGAGCATTTTTCTTCATAAAGGATGTGACAAGGAACAGTTTTACTCAGCCTTATCTTCCACTGGTACAGTGCTAGCACATTGGGGATGGTACATTTTTTTCTTATTTCCATTAGAGCCACTGTCAGTTTGGGAAATATTAATTTTGTCTAAATACACAGCTTGCACATTTTGAATCATCATTTCTGGAAATAACAAAAACACAGTATCAGGCTTAATGTAATGCTGCATATTATCTGAAAACAAAACAGTCTACCCATGGAACTGTGTTGGTTCTAAACTTTTTAAAGTGTAAATAATGCATTCTTTTGCTTCATAAACTAAATATAGCAAGACTTGTACCAGCACTGTTGGTACATGGAGGGTAGGGGAGGCCATGGAAGACCCCCAAACACAGTAATGATTAACTCACTCTCAGGGGATTGAAATGGAAATCAGGAAGATAAGAAACTGTGACAGCCTCACAATTAGGAGGCTGCACTGAATGAGTGCGAGAATCCAAGAAAGCTTGGTTTAAATTGAATCTCTTTTCTGTTACTGGCTGAAGACAAATTACATAATTTTTATAAGGTGAAATGGCATTGTAATGTTCTATAATATTTTATTATTTACTGTGAAAATCAAATCAAATAATAGTTATAAATAAAGTGTTTAGTATTTTTCCAGATACACAATTAACAGTGAGCATTCACTACTACCATTGTCTGAAATAAAGGGACCCTAAGAAGATAAATGGGACTGGAGCGGGAAGGGAGAAGAAAAGATTTGTTAGAATACTTATAATAGTCTACACATGACTGTGGGATTTCTAGAAATTTGAGAACACCTAATACATAATGGTGAGGACATCTATCTTTGTTTCTTTCTTTTTGAGGACATCTATCTTTAATACTCACTCCAGAACACTGACAAAGCCTGACTAGTAACTGTTGAGGTAAATGTTTGGGCTAAATTATACCTAGTGCTTAATTTTAGCCTACCCACTGAATGGTTGATATGTTAACCATATTTTTCTAATTCACTTAATTAAATGCACATTAGTCAAAAGTTTTTGTGATTTAAGATGCTAAATAATGGGGGCGCCTGGGTGGCTCAGTTGGTTAAGCATCTGGCTTCAGCTCAGGTCATGATCTCACGGTTCATGGGTTCGAGCCCTGCATTGGGCTCTGTGCTAACAAACAGCTAGCTCAGAGCCTGGAGCCCGCTTCGGATTCTGTGTCTCCCTCTCTCTCTGCCTCTCCCATGCTCTCTCTCTGCCTCTCCCATGCTCACTCTCTGTCTCTCAAAAAAAAAAAAAAAAAAAGACGCTAAGATGCTAAATAATGAAATACAGAATGTGCTTATAAGAACTAGACTGGTAAAGACAATATTTATAATTATCTACTAACAAAATACCTTAAGACCTGTACATATTCCTTGCAAATAGGTTTTGTGAAGTATCTTGGATCCAAGAAATATGATGATCACCTTAAACCACTAAGCCACTGTTTAAAAATGGCAAAACTCATTAAGTATGTGTATTTTTGCATTTTTCTATATTGGGAAAAACATAGCTAAACCTAGTGATTTGCTTACCAATTCATGTGAGATCGTCTCGCTGAAGCAAATTACATTGTTCAAAAATTTTTAATTGATAATTCCATTTCTCTACATTTTTTCATCTCTAATATGATAGATGCCAGTAGAAAATACCTAAAAGAACTTCTATGAGAAGTGAGAGAATAAATGGAAAACAGGTATCACAATGCCTGACAAATAGCACGTCAAGTAAATTTGAGTTCTTCTTACTGTTGTAGGTATTTGTATCAATACTATTTTGTGAGATCTTAGAAACTTTACCTATACAACTAGTCCAATTCTGTAAATATGTATGTATTTGATAATTGCTTCAGTAAAAAATGAAGAGAGGAGGTTAAAAAAAGTAACAAGAGAAAAATAACTAAATAAAGACCTTTGAATCTTAGTTCCTTTCCTAAGTAGAGACATTTTAAAAATTCAGCTCATAAAATTGTTTACCTATCCTGCATTTCACACTAAATTTGAGGGAGACTTTGTTCAGACTATGAAAAACATTGAAAATATAATTTTGTTATAATATCTGAACTTCAAATAGAAAGCTGAATTTGAACTCACTGGACTAGGCAAATCACATAAAGGTTTTCTTTCCCTATAATATTTTTCAACTAAATCTAATAGTTCAAACTTCATGAATCATTGTCTTTATATAAACTGTCATTTGGCATCCGCACACAAACTTTCACGTATCAGGAGTGTCATACTAAACTAACAAAAGAGTATGATTTACTCTCATTTCTTTCCATCTAAGAGAATTTTGTTGGGATGGTGTGAAATATTTCAGAACACTTTGACGCAAAAGCAAAATATTCCCAATGATTTATTTCTCTCTACAGCTTCTAACATCCCCATCTGAGTTTCTTATCCTGCCCAAATATCTGCACATTCTCTTTGGTCTTCACTAAAATATTCTGATGAATGATCAATTCACATTTGAAATTTTGAGAAACTCTATCTACCTTGATTTTTCCTACAATTTCAGGACTATACATCTATCTCAACAACAGCTATATTTCTCTCCTTATTTTCCCAACAATATCCACCCATGTCTAGGATACAAATTTAGTAAACTACCTACTGTGTAAATCATGTGTCAACTTGCTGGCCTCAAGACTTATGCTTCCAAAATGAAAGTAAGCATTTTCTATACTCCTCACCTCACTGGAATACATACGCCAGGTCCCTTTATGTCGGAAATATTAAACAGGAGGTATTTGTCTCAGGTAGCCTTTCTTTCTCCTTGAATTTCACGGTCTTTTTTCATTCTTGACAACTCCACAGTGCCCACCCTTTTTCAACCCCCTAAAATGGGAAGACCTATATCTAATGCAGTAGCCAAAAATACTAGCCAATATGTCTGAGTGCTAGGCATAGAGAAAGGAAGAATATTTATGTCTTCTACTTTATCAAGAACCAAAGGGAAGTGCCTAACGGTGGAATTGCTGGAAATGTGAACTAGAGCAGGGAAGGATTTGGGGGGAGTACTGTTGATAAAATGTCCATTCCCTTTTTATAACTAAAGTCTCCACCATAAAATGTACAGATCTCATCTCTACCAGCAAACTGTGTAACAACATTATATGCTGGGCTCTGTCATCATATAATGTTTGGGTTCAATTTCCGACTAATCTCCCTAAGTAACCTTAAGTGTGCCATGCTCTTTCTCTAAACCTTAGCTCTCTCTCTTCCCCTGCCCAACCATTAGAGTTCTCTTGCTCTCTCTTTTTTAAGTTTATTTATTTCTTTCCTTTAAAAATTTTTTGTGTTTTATTTATTTTTTGAGAGAGAGACAGACAGTGCAAGTGAGGGGGAGGGGCAGAGAGAGAGGGAGAGACAGAATCCGAAGACAGGCTCCAGGCTCTGAACTAGCTATAAGCACAGAGCCCAATGAGAGGCTCGAACCCAGGAACTGTGAGATCATGACCTGAGCCGAAGTCGGATGCTCAACCAACTGAACCACCCAGATGCCCCAAAATTTATTTTATTTCTTTTGAGAGAGACAGAGACAGCATGAGCCAGGGAGGAATAGAGAGAGAGGGAGGCGGAGATAGGGAGAGAGGGAGAGAATCCCAAGCTGGCTCCACACTTTCAGCACAGTTAGCTAGCTCTCTTCTTTATAATATCAGTTGAAGATTAAAAGAGATAATGGATAGCAAGATGCTTGGAATGGTGTAGTAAGAGTAAATGATCAATAACAGCCACCACAAAGACAATGATATTGGAAATGCTGATGTGATGAGGAGGAGGATTCTGAGGTTTCTTCTGATCACTTCTTAGTTCCCTCCATCCCTACCTGTCTATAATCAGTTTAAACTGTTAAGTCCTGAATACCTGCATGTTAACTTTCCTGTAGTTCTTATCCTCTCCTTTATCTAAAGGACCTACTTGTATTTTTTTCTTTTATTATGTTATTTTTTAAGTTACGTTTTAAGTTTACTTATTTATTTTGAGAGGGACAGAGTACAAGCAGGATAGGGGCAGAGAGAGAGAGGGAGAGAATCCCAAGTAGGCTCCATGCTGTCAGAGAAGATCCTAATGTGGGACTTGAGCTCATGAAACCGTGAGATTATGACTTGGGCCAAAATCAAGAGTCAGATGCTTAAGTGACTGAGCCACTGAGGCATGCCTCTTTTATTATGTTTTTTATGTTTATGGAGGCTCCATCAAATATTCAGAAAAATGAGGCAATTCACACCAAAGGAAAAAATATTTATATAAAATGGAATTATATAAAAAATAAGATCCTTCAACTATACATTATTATGTCTCTATGCATAGACAGGATAGATGTTCCACTAATTTATTCCCTATGTATTTTTTAAATTTGTTATTGGGCACTGAGTAATTGCTAGGTATTTTGTTGTCCTTGAAAGTACAAGTCGCTGAAAAGTTGTGTAAGTGGTTTCCTTCATCTTCGGACTGTCCTGCAAACCTAAACTTTGAATACAGATTACTTTAAAAACATAGGGTATTTTATGAACACCTACACAAGCTTGAGGTGAGAACTTCTTAAAAGAACTACTCCAATATTTTACTCCAAACAAAAAGTTTCTCTAGAAAATTACCATGATTACAATATCTAGGCTTCCTTCAAAGAAAATTACATAAGCTTTCTACCTCAAAAAACAGTCCACAATTTTATTTTTCTGATTACTGAAAAAATACACTTATTAGGTATAGTATCTGCTTCCCTGAACCTACCGATGTGAGGTATTAGTTCTGCTTCCTGAAGCAGAGTCTACAGTACGAGTCTAATCCATCTTCCACTTGACAGCTCTCCACATATTTGAAGACAGCTTGCACTGCCCCGATAAGTCCTTCATCTATATGTTCCTGTGGTTCAACTCTATTTTGTCAATTCCAGTTGTTCCTTTTGGACTTCCTATGTGGTTATTTTCTGTCATACTTTAGGCTTTACTTTGTCAGTGCTTAGTTTCAAGATATTTCTCCCCTGGAAAAATCCTCAAATGAATGAGCATAACACCAAATAGAAGTTATTAAAACATTGGGAAGAAACTTGAACCTCAAATGTCACTTGTGGATGCTTTAGTTATCAATTGCTGTTACAAACTTTAGGGCATTACACATCAATCATTTTATTAAGTGTATGATTCTGTGAATGAGAAATTCACAGAGGGTGTAGTAGGAGAGGGTTATCTGTGCTCCACAATGCCTGGAGCTTCAAATACGGAATTACACAGTGGGATGACATAAATGATTGGGCCTGAAGCAAGTTGGAGGCTTCTTTAGGAACATATCTGTGACTGGGCTGGGATGGCTCAAAGACCCCAGCTGAGGCTAGAGTCTGGGGCACCTGTATGTGGTCTCTCCATATGGCTTGGATTTCTTAGAGTCTTGCAGCTCAGTTCTTAAAGGAAGGATGCAGAATGAGAGAGCACGTGCTGAAAAATCAAGGCAGAAGCTGGACAGCCTCTTCTCACCTAGCCCCCAAGGACGTGCAGCTTCACTTTGACTCCTTCCCATTAATTACAAATATCTACGTATGCTCAGATTGAAGTGAAGGGTCATTGTATTGCTCTTGATAGAGGAAGGGCAAGATCGTATGGGAGAGGATCATGTAGGATAGTCCTTACTGTTAGGGTCAGATCTGGAAAATTTAGTCTGTTCCAGTATGCCCTCTGGCCATAATTCATAACCCTCCACATGCAAAATATAATCATCCACTCTGGAAGATCCAAAAATTCTCACCCAATACAGTAAGTGAAAATCCAGGATCTCATCATCTAAGCAGACGTCTTCCAGCTGAGTTTTTCTCAAGTGGCTTATCTGTGATCCAGAGCTGGTAAACTAAAGAGATCAGTTATCCTTCTCCTATAGACTCAAGAAGTGACATTGGACCAAACACAATCATCACAACAGGCATTGTCACAGGAAAGGGGGTCAACTGCTCCACAGAAATTCTACAATCTAGCTGGATATATGTTTTTAGTGCCAGAGGCCTCTTTATTTTGCATTGCTTCTGTCCCTTGTAGTCCAAATGAAAAAATTCTTTAAAACACCTCCATGCCTCTTATGTGCCAGTTTATAATCCACCCCATTAAAGGAAAGCCACATGCACTAATCTCTGTGGTAAACTCTTTCAACTTTGGGCTTCGTAGAAGGCAGCTGTGAGACATCATCTGTAAGGTTTAACAGAAGTCTACTTTTTAACAGAGAGTACCTCAGAGGGGCACACTCAGGAAACTCAGGAAACTTCTGTCTGTCCTAAAAAGTCTGAGGCATCACTTACAAATTTTTTGGAGAGTTTAACAAAGAGATTTTCTAGCACACCCTTGACTTTATCTTTACTCTGAGGCCACATTTTCCTGACAGCCTTGCAGATCTAATTATTAGCCCTGAGTCTCTTAACTATTTTGAAATTCTTTTGTATTCTGAAGAGGCTGGAAATAAAAAATAGTTTTGTTTTGTTTTGCTTCCCCCCACCCCGCAACTACAGCAAGTCTTTTCTCTTTTATAAATGTTTTCGAAAGTTTGCTTGAAAACGGAATAATTTCTTTTTAGCTGATTTCCATTTGTGTTTTATCAGACAGAATTAAAATAAAGCGTGTGGCACTTAAACATTTTGACATAGAGGGGCATCTGGGATGCTCAGCTGGTTAAGCATGACTTTTGGCTTCAGCTCAATCATGATCTCATGATATGTGGTTGTGAGCCCCGCATTAGGCTCTGTGCTGGCAGCTCTGAGCCTGCTTGTGATTCTCTATCTTCTTCTTCTTCTTCCCTCTCTCTCTCTGTTCCTTCCCTGCTTGTGCTGTCTCTCAAAATTACATACATACATACAATTAAAATTAGAATTAAACATTGAATTATCCTTAGCAAATTCCATTAGTTTATTACATAGATTTTCCATTTTCCATATTCCCACAGGTGATAGTATTGTTAATTTTTCTGCCACTATATAACAGGAGTCCTCTCTCTACTAGCTGAGTAATATACAGATTTTTGCACTTTCCCTTAAGCCTTTGCTTAAAGTCCTACCAGGCTAATCCATGTGACCAAGTCCCCAAACCAATGTTAAATCTTTTCACCTTTGTTACACTGATGCCATATTTTTATATACCAAATTCTACTTTAATTATTCCTTGCTGTGCAACAAACTACCCATGAGCCTGGGGACTCAGTTGGGAAGAGTCAAACATGCAGGGATGACTTAAGTGGTTGTGGACTAGAATTTCTGAAGGCTTCTTCATGCATCTTGGTGCCAAAGTGGGAATGAATAAAACCTAGTCTCATCTGAAGATTATAGATTGAAATCAATTACAAATGATTTCATCATATGTTCTGAGCTTCTCAGTGCATGGCATCTGAATTTTGAGAAGACATGCAGGGAAAGACCATATAGAGAGCAAGTGTCTTTAAGAGACTGAGGCAGAAGTCCACCTCCTGTTGGCTTCGCCTCAGAAGTCAGCCTGTCACTTCAGTCTCACTCTATTGATTTTAAGTAAGTTACTAGAGTCGACCCTAATTCCAAGAATGGATTTGGTTTCAGTTTTTGATAGGGGAATAGGAAGATCATAATACAGCAGGGTTTATAGGTTAAAAGAGAGTATTATAGCCATCTTTGTAAAATATCTGCCACAGAAGTTATTAATCTGTAACTTATCTCTAATCTGGCTACTGTATATTATTTGGGAAAAATTCCCATTCTTGAGTTGACTTAAGGATGAGATTCTTTGTGAAGATACTCTGGAATTTGAATTACTATTCAAGTTATCTTTTGAATCAAAAAACTAGTCCCATAAAAGAAAGATGAAGGGCTCTATTCCCTTTATCTGATGAATAAGAATTACTTCCATAAAACCCTTTTCAAGTAATGTTTCCATATTAGATTCTATATGAATGGATTTGGTATTGGCAGTGTGAACCTTGGCCAAATTATCAGATAACAAGTTTGCTTTTGATGCTATTTTTTGTAAGGGAGGTCACATGAAGTTTACCTAGACAAATTATGCAGGGTAATGACAAGAGTAATGATCATATGGGACATTTGGACAAAGCCCCATCATATAGTTACTTCCCTAAAGTGGCCCAAATATCCATTTTGCCAAGACATCTTATGTATCAAAAAGCCCTATGTGTTCAGAACACCATGTGACCAGACCCTAGACTTTGAACTCCCCAATCTTACTTACTGTAATACTCCTAAAAAAAAGTTCTTAAAATTTTCTGTTATTAACCTATGGGTTGTCACTCACTATCATCTGCTCATGTTTTAATTACACAGTTAATATCCTGTGGGTCTTCATTATAAGAGCACCTTTACAAACTCCCTTAGTCTTTATGGTCTCCCCTTACTCCCTATGATTACACTGACCTGGAAACACTTCAGTTATGGTGAAAAACAGCTATCTTCCTTCTCTCTGACTGCCACTGATCAGTTTAATAATGCTGGGTGAAAAAAGACAATTTATGAAATAAAATTGTGTGACCTGAATAGATTTGATTTTGGCTTAATTAAAATCATGGCTGTAACCAGAAGCTATAGGTTTCAACCTACAGTTAATGAAAACACCTAAAGAGAATCTAGATAAGTTGATGACTAAGTACAATAATAATACTGAATTCTGCGCTAGCTATTCACCCTTGTTTAGAAAGATAAGGAAGGAAAGGAATGAATATTCACATACCTGTTCCCAACATTTTTAGTTAAAGCTTCACACATTATATAACTTGTCACAATAAAGTCCAGGTTCTGCCTAAGTTTGTTTACCAAAGAAGACAAAGCACTTTCTTCCTATAAAGTCAAATTTTTAAGAACATTGTTCGAGCTGTTGATTTCTAATCTATGAATGTTTATAATAGGAATAGTTGCTTGACTCTTTTAGAAAAACTTGTTTTCTAAGGTTTTAAGCCATATTTGGTATAGGAGGATGACTTTACTGATAATAATTGGCCATTGAGTATGACTTTGCTGGTCTACTTTACAACACTTAGCATTTCTAAATAGGTTAGAATAATATCTAAAAGTAGCATTCCTTGCAAAAAGTGGTTAGCATGTAAAATAATAAGTCTAACAGTTGTCTTCTTAATCTACTTCTCAGCAGAATTCAAAGACTCACCAATTCCTCCATAGTGAAGTATTTTATTATTTTGGCTCTGGTATCACTACATTTTACTGGTTGTAAATTTTTTATGTGTCTAAGGGTATATACTGTATCATTATATTTTACCTCAATCCATCAATATAATTTCTTTATCTTTGAAGATTAAAGTTTATATACCTCATATTAAATGAACTAGGGTAGAATTGATTAAATTTGGTAGAGTCAAAGTTAAAGCATGAAGCAATTTTACCCACTTTATTCTGTACACTTTCCAAATGTTTTGTTGAATAGTTCTTCTCTATCACTGTATAAAATCTTGAGTAAAACCCTAATATACTATAATCACATTCTAGTATTTAAAAACTATTTTCAGAATTTCTGGTAAAAGGCACAAAACAAAAGATGAAAAGACAGCCATCCAAGGACTACACCAAGAAACAAGCCAACGTGTGCAAGAAGGCGAGTCCCACAAATTGCAGAGTAGGGAAATAAAATTCTCACAGGCACAACAAGAGAAACTTAGAGACATCATTAAGAGAATATCTCCTGAAACAGCAGACCCTGGACAGTAAATAAGCCTCCTTTAACAGAGAAATACTAATAGGAGCACAGAGCCCAACGAGCTTTCTAAAGGTGACAAGAGACAGAAAACTAGCAAAAATGACAAAACGAAGAAACTCTCCCCTGAAGAACTTCCAGGGGGAAGTCACAGCCACAGAACTGCTCAAGGCAGATCTAGACAACATATCAGATCAAGAATTTAAAAAGCTGGTCATAAGATTAATCGCTGGGGTCGAGAAAAGCATCAAAGAATGAACTGATGAGTTAAAAAAGGCTATAGGTGAGGTGAATAACAAACTGGAGGCGGACACCTCAAGGACTGATAAGGCAGAGAGAAGAATAGGTGAATTAGAAGATATAGTTCTAGCAAAAGAGGAAGCTGAAAAAAGAGAAATTAATCCAGGAGCAGGAAAGGAAAATTCGAGATCTGAGTGATACAATCAAACGGAACAACATCGGCTCATAGGAATTCCTGAAGAGGAAGACAGAGAGACAGGGCCTGAAAGGATACTTGACCAAATTATAACTGAGAATTTCCCAAATCTGGGAAAAGAAATAGACATTCAAATACAAGAGGCACAAAGAACCCCCTTAAGACGTAATTTGAATCGGCCTTCAGCACGACATATCATAGTGAAACTGGCAAAAGATAAAGATAAAGCGAGAATTCTGAAAGCAGCTAGGGAGAAAAGGGCCCTCACGTACAAAGGGAAACCTATCATAGTGGTTACAGACCTATCGAATGAAACTTGGCAGGCCAGGAAGGAATGGCAGGAAATCTTCAATGTGATAGCAGAAAAAATTTACAGCCAAGAATCCTCTACCCAGCAAGCCTGTCTTTCAAAATAGAAGGAGAGATAAAGGTTTTCCCAAATAAACAAAAATTGAGAGAATTCATGACCACCAAACCAGCCCTACAGGAAATCCTAAGAGGGACTCTATGAGGGAAAGATTCCAAAGAATACAAGGTGCCAGAGACACCACTATAAACATGAACACTAGGGAGAACACAATGACTCTAAACCCACATTTTCGATAATAACATGGAATGTAAATGGACTGAATACTCCAACCACACGACACAGGGTAGCAGAATGGATCAAAAAACAAAACCCATCTATTTGCTGTCTACAGGAGACGCATTTTCGACCAGAAGACACCTACAGGTTGAAAGTAAAGGGATGGAGAAATATCTATCAGGCAACTGGAAGCCAAAAGAAAGCTGGAGTAGCCATACTAATATCAGACAAACTGGACTTTAAAGTAACAAGAGATGAAGAAGGACATTATATAATAATTACAGGATCTCTCCATCAGGAAGAGCTAACAATTATAAATATCTATGCGCCTAAATTGGAAGCACCCAAATACATAAAGCAACTAATTACAGAAAGAAACAATCTTATTGACAAAAATGTGCTAATTGCAGGGGACTTTAATACGCCACTGACAGCAATGGATAGATCAACCAGACAGAAAATCACTAAGGAAACAATGGACCTGAAC
>NC_043712.1:39967747-40018968 GCF_006229205.1 Suricata suricatta | reverse complement strand
ATTGAATGCTGAGAATGAACTGAGGGTTGAAGGGGAAGGGGGAGGGGAGAAAAGAGGTGGTGGTGATGGTGGAGGGCACTTAAGGGGAAGAGCACTGGGTGTTTTATGGAAAACAATTTGACAATAAAATATTATGAAAAAAATGAAAAAAAAATAAAAACTATTTTCTTCCCAGGAAGCTTTGACCTGAATCGTCAAAGCAGTCTTCATATACCTCTAGTTCAGTTTCTTTCTTTGGTTTGCTCCTCTTCTGCATTTCAGTTGATTAGTACATCTATTCCCAGACTTATTGGCAGAGTAATGGGTTACAGAACACAAGTGTAGTGTTATATAGTCAGTATAACTGTAAGATGACATCACAACCACCTTTGTATTAACTGCTGACTTAAAGTACTTCTGGGAGTTCCTCCCAGTTAACCGTCACTGAAAACCACTTTTCCTTTAGCTCTCTGATGAAGATTAGCCTTCTTCCAATAAGACTTTTATGACATGCTCTCTCAGCCTCTAGCTTCCGGCTATCTATACCATGCACACACTCTCTCTTGAGATCACTTTGTCCATGCTTCCTTCCATAATGTTCAACTCTGGCCCAGAGGAAACTGCCTTGTAGGATTTAAGTTCTGTCCATTTCCCATGCAGCTCATGCCACTCTTTTGCTGCATGCTCTTAAAACCTGTAGACATTTTCCGCCTTAAATCAGAAAAATACTTATTGTATCCATAAAATTTTAAAGGACACAAATAACATCTCTAAGCAGTTCTCTCAACTTACTTCACATAGCTTGTCACATTAACATCTCTCTTTCCAAATAAATTCCCAGTTTATTAGTTCTTTTTTACCATCCCTGCCTTCTCCCCTCTGATATGGGCTGGAGTTGGATAAGGAACTAGTTTTACAGTATCTAACAATGTTCTGCTTATGCTACTGGAGTCATTCCCCAAAGCAAAGAAACTCCAAGATAATAAGAAAAGTTACATTTGGCATTGTGTAACAAAGAGTCAGCTCCTAATGAAAACTTGAGACATTTAATTCTAATTCTCTCTCTCCAAAGAACTCATAGAAAAACTCTAGAAAACTAAGATTAAGGACAAATGCCCAACTTTAATTACTTTGGTAATAATTTTATACATTTTATATTTATTAAATTACTAACTGCATATATTATTAGGAGAAGAAACTAGACTCATTTGTACAAAACATATCATTAGATGCTTAGGTATAGGTTTAAAATTACTAAAATTAGGTTATATTAAATTCACTCAAATAGCTTAAGATGCCACTTTATATTTCCAATCTATTTAAAGTCTTGATAAATAGAAAAGTCACCTCCAGGTGTGAATATTACATTGGATTATCTCCTTCCAACAAACGTTTAATAACTCCCCTTATGATAACATCCTGAGTTCAGTGCCCTGTGTTCTTTTTCTACATGCTTCCTATTTTCTTCAACAAGCCTATCTCACTTCTCCTCTACACTCATTCTCCCTGCTCATCCCTGTACTCATTGTGACACAGGAAACTCATTATCCAATTCCTCAAGATGTCTTCCCTGAGACCCTCCAGTTAAAGTCCTATGCCAAAATATTGTACTCAGTTACTTAGAATTTGCTACTTAGGCTGAATGCAAATATGCATGTGAGGTTTACCTCAACTAGATTTTTAAATTATTTTTATTTATTATTTTATTTTATTACTTTTTAGAGAGAGAATACATGAGTAGGGGGGGGGGTAGGAATAGAGAGAGAGGAATATCCACGTTCAGTGTGGAGCTAGACTTGGGGCTTAATCCCAAGATCTTGAGATGATAACCTGAGCTGAAATCAACCAACTGAGCCACCCAGATGCCCCTTAAATCATCCAATCCTAAACCTTTGTTTATTCTTTACTGCATATGATAGGACTCTGTATACACAGAGCAGGCTGGCAACACATTATAATGGTGATAATATATTATGCAACCAAGTATACAACTCTATTATATAGCAGAGATTTTAAATTTCACCAGAGAAAACCAGAGTGATGTGACTGCTGATCTAAGTTATGCAGGAGCACACCATGGCCTGATTTATTTCTGTTTATGCATATACTTGATTTCTGATGTATCTACAAAGATATAAACTATTTTGTGTTGCCTTGGAAGGGTATTTGTTTATATTTTATTTTATTTTATTTTTTATATTTTAATCATAGATGCATACATGTACATATCTTGGATATATCTTGGATATATATGTGTTATTCATATATACAACATGTATGTGGGTGTATGTATACAGAATGTGGCAGATTGTAAAACCAGAGACAACATTTTGCCTCCTCCCATCAAGAAGTGGAACCTTTCTCTAAAGTCTTAGATACGGACTGGGTTATGGCGTACTTAGCCTAGTGCAAGCAGAGGCTTGAAGAGTACATTCCCTCTGGGATTCCTTCATGTGCTGTAAACCTTTCTATCATCATATGAAGAAGCCTGACAGAGTTTATGGGAGGATGACACCGAATGGAACAGACACAAGCCAGAGCTTCCGGAGACCAGCCAGATGACTGATCACCAATAGTGTAAGGACATCCTTGACAACTTCACCCATCATGCCACCAAGTAACCACAAGGATGAGCTAAGCCAGTCCAGAAGAGAAGTGCTAACAAGCTGGCCTACAAAATCATGAGTTAAACAAATGGCTATGGTGAAGCCCCTAAATTTTGGAGTAGTTTGTTATAAATTTTAAAACAGTAGCTAGATAAAAGTTCACATTTATTGTGAATACAAAAATGAATTACACTATAATAATGAATTCTGCTGATACATATGTTTTTATTCAACATCATCTAATTACAATCTCAATTTTACTAAATGAGTATATGCCTGATGTCTTTGGAAACTTGAAATTTTCTTCCTGCTTATGAAATAGACCATAGATTTTGGTGAGTAAACATATTGAGTTTAGATGGTTCCAGAGAGAATAGCTATATGATTAGAAGGCAATAAATGTGGTTCTGCAAACAATAGCCAGCAAACAAAATTTAGCCAATAGAGTAAAGGAGGGCCCAGGAAATCACTTCATTAGTGCTTCACATTCATTTTTCTAATGTGTTTGATGTGATAGATAAATGAAATACTGGCAAAAGTCAATTGAACTTTGTAACATTCTAATGCTAATTCACACTTCTTTACCTTTGTGTAAAACAAAACTAAAACAAAACAAAACTAAGACCCAAGATTCCTATCTACAAAGTTATAGGATCATTTTGGATCAAGTGAAATGCTATAATGAAATTCTCAATTATTTGTGACCCAAACATCTAATTCTTTCACAAATTATGAAAGGATTTCAAGCTAATGAAGTTATATATATACACATAAATATAACGAAGGCAAATCTATAGTTATATTCAATACCTATTATGAAATGTTCCACTCATTATTTCATCCAATTGGCTAATGCTGGACTAAAAAGGTAGGATGTTAGGATGAAGCATTTGCTCAATACTATTACTCTGCATGTGTATACCACATTATCTTTACTCACCCATGTTTGATGATCATTTGGATTGTTTCTATATCTTGTCTACTGTGAATAGTGTTGCAATGAACATGAGGGATGTGGACATCTCTTTGATTACATTACTACATTTGGTTACATTATTACAAGTGTTCCAATTTATGTACAACCTCACCAACATTTGTTATGTTTATTTTTATGTTTTGTTTTGTTTTGTTTTTAAATCAGAGTTGTCCTAATAGGTTTGAGATTTCCTATTGTAGTTTTAGTTTGAATTTCTCTGATGATGATGTTGACCAACTCTGCATATATATCTTGGCCATTTGTATGTCATCTTTGGAGAAATATCTATTTGAGTCTTTTGTCCATCTTTTGCCCATCTTTTTGGGTTATCACAAAAAAAGGGAGCACAAGAAAACTCAGGAAAATGTTAGATAGGAGTATCACCTTGATTTGGTGATGGAATCATGTGTGTTTACATATGTCTATTCTCATTAAATTGTATACATTAAATATGTGCAGTTCTTTACTAATTAAACCTCAATACAGTTGTTAAAAAATAAAGATGACAGTTAGCTTCAGAAAATATACCAAATACCTTTCAAAAGTAAGGCCCTGCTCTCAATGCTTTAAATACATAGCATTAACTCTTGATGCTGCCCACCAATCCAATGAAGTAGGTACTATCATTATACATCATGAAACTGAGCCAGAAAAAAAATCTCCCACAGTCACTAGGTAAAAAGTTGTAGACAAAGGACTCAAGAGCTGCATGTTCATTCTTTACAGACTGATACACAACTTCTGGCTTGCCTGATGGACTGAGCTGGGAATTAGTTACTTAAGATCAAATAGCAAGTGAACTCAAACAATAATTATTTGAATCCTTAAATTGATAGTTAAGGGAAATAGAGTCTGATATATTGAAAAACTTTTTACATGTCACTTGTTGGTCAGATTTTCTTCCTTCAATTGCATTGTTCCTTGTTTTATATCATGTGTCTATCTTCTCAGTTTATGAACTGGGTAAAAAAACTCATGCAGTATCAGACCACCCAGCAAGTTCCCAGTTCCCTTTCTCCTATCTACCCCCCTGTCTTTCAGAGATTAGAGGCAGGAATATCTGACTCTTGTTTTCAAGATTAACTGTCAACACAGGGAAAAATACAAGACATGACTTTCACATAAAATATTGGTAAGTAAATTTTTATGGATTTAAGTTTATCTTCTTCCTTTATAGATAAACTACTTGCCTCCAAGCTACATTTCTCCTAATTATACTAATAAGAGTGATCAAATTAAATTCCTTTATATTAGCACTGGAAATTGACTTCCCTTGTTTGCAGTCACTGAAGTCCATAGAACTGATTTGGTCTTAATTCTTTGGAGCTTCTTGAAAATGACCTCTAGTTCTTTATGCAAATTAATTTTATAACATGTTCTTACAATTGGAGAACAGGGTTGAGACCTCTAAGTCAAAGATAAAAGAAAATTAAACTTTCAATGTTTTACATTTTCTTTTCTTCCTGTGGTTATTAGAACTTGTAAATAAACCTTTTTTGTGTGTATGAATAAGGCTTATGTGGTATTTTTTTTTAAATGGAATCTACTTTAAACGGAGCATGAGTACCCAACATAAAAGGAACACATTAAGAATGAATTAAAGTATTTTTAGAGAGATGAAGCTAGAGACACTCAGTCCAAATTAGCAATGGCAGCAGTTTTATCAGCACACGTCTACGATTTAATCACCAGAGATTTAATGAGAACACACCTCTCAAAAATATGCAGGAAAAAATAAGCCATTGTGTAAGGCAGTTTTGAAAAGTGATACATGAAAACTACAAAGGAAGCAAAACAGGAAGACAGAAGAAAGAAACAAATTCTTTGGTGGAGGATGAGAGAAAACTTAATGGAAGGAGAATTATAGCTAAGGTCAAGTAGATTGGATGTCTTGGAAAGAAAGTTTTAATTTACAGAGGGAAGAGCATCAATATGGCACAACACAAATGCAGCACAGTTCTTAGTGTTGCAGGATTCTCTCACAGAGAATCATGACACCTATGCTTTTCTCTCCAGGAAGAAATTTAATTGCAAAGTTGGGTTCATACTGAAGAAATGAGCCTGAACACTGATGAAAACCATGTGCGTAGTTTTTTTTTAAATATACATTTTCTATATCTTTGTCTCCCATAGATGGTAACACACAAACTTGCAGTCTAATTAAGTGGTCTCATGTTACAAGGCTATGAGGGATGTGGTCACATAGGTGTATAACCAGGTTGACTTGAGGTTTTTTGGTTTTTTTTCTCTCCTTAGGGAGGGGACCCTACCATATTAGAAAAGGACAGTGTTTGCTGTGTATTTGATGGAGTTATATCTGGACTGAGATTTCTCAACAGGTTCTTTCAAATACCTGCCCAATCTAGGAAATGGAATTTCCATAGTACAGATATGTATTGCATAGAAGTCATGGAAAGCTGTGGGTAAACATCTTCATGCTGACTGTAAATATTCTAGTTCCTGACAGCAGATTATCATTTATTGTCAATTTTTTATAATTTGATTAAGGTCTAAAAGGAACTCAAGTTTACCGTAAAACAAACTTTAGAGACAAATTCTAAAAAAAAAAAAAAAAAACTATAAACAAAACAGAGGCATAGAGCCAATATGGTTATTGTTAAAATTCTTCATGGAAATCTCAGGTAACCAATAAATCAAAAGTCTAGTGCAGTAATTGCCAGCAATCTAATCTATTAAAGGGTCATCACTAATCACTATACTTGTAAATAATATGTTTGTCAAAGTAACAAACACATTCTTATTTTTAAAATTTTATGACTGAAATGTAAATTGATTCATTGTTTTCCTACATTTAGTCTGAATAATGGAGACTTACTGAATGTGTTCTACTTCTGTGTGTGACAGATTTTTCTAAACAGTGGTATTAAAAATTAACTTTTTCTACTTCATTTATTTTTTAAAATTTATTTATTTTAAGAGAGAGAGAGAGAATGAATGTGCACAAGCAGGAAGCAGGGGAGGGACAGAGAGGGGGAGAGAGAGAATCCCAAGCAGGCTCCACACTCACCACAGAGCTCAATCTCACTCCCCCAAAATCATGAACTGAGACAGTATCAAGAGTTGGCTACTTAACCACTGAGCCACCCAGGGTGCCCCTATTATTTTCATACTTTAAAAATGCAGTCACCTATGGGCTCTGTGCAGACAGCTCAGAGCTGTAGCCTCCTTCAGATTCTGTCTGTCTGTCTGTCTCTCTCTCCCTTTCTCTCTCTGCCCCTCCCTGCTCACACTCTGTCTCTCTCTCTCAAAAATAAATATTAAAAAATTTTTAAAATTAAAAAAATAAAAATACAGTCAAATAATATTAAAAATCACAGGATAAAACAATGTAGAATAAATTTATATTCATACTATGTATATTTATAGAACAAATTAATTCATGAAAGCTACTAAATTTAAACTCATCTTTATAACAGGGTTACTAGAGTGCAATTCCCACTCAGTGGTAGTAACAGACATAGATACTTCTCCTCAATACTTACTATGTACCAACTCTTATGCTAAGCACAATAACTGTATTATCTTAATAAATCAAAATATTGGTACTTATTTCTAATTTTATAAACAAGGAAACTAGTGATTAGAGGGAATATGTTAATTCACCAAGGTTCAATAATTAGTGAATGGCAGATTG
The DNA here is from genome assembly GCF_006229205.1 of Suricata suricatta. Taxonomy (NCBI): domain Eukaryota; kingdom Metazoa; phylum Chordata; class Mammalia; order Carnivora; family Herpestidae; genus Suricata; species Suricata suricatta. The sequence continues at coordinate 40,011,752 of NC_043712.1, read as the reverse complement.
TTGAGAACATATTTTATCTAGGTCTTTGTCTCTAGGTCAAGGCTCAGAGTTGTATCCTGTTTGTATCATTTCTGAATACAACTGTATAGAGATCCTAATTCTGTAACCCCCAGTCCTAATTATGACTCAGCATCACCTTTCACTGCTACTTTTACAAATTTTAACTCTTCTCCTGTATCTTTAAAAATTATTCTTCTCTGAGGAATACATGACATTAGAAAATGTACAGATGCTGCTTGTACGTTCAACACACACAAAAAATGTACCCCGCACCTTTAATGAGATAGAATATTTCAATTACTCGGGAAATATTCCTCTGAGCACTTCCCAGACAATTCCTTCTTATCCTTCAATGCCAAGTCTTTTTCTTATTTCTTTTCCTACTTTGCTTTGTCAGCAGCAAGACTGATGTTGGGCTTAAACTCAAGAACCATGAGATCATGACCTGAGCTAAAGGGGGATGGTCAGTCAACTGACTGAGCCAATCAAGCATCCCTTGGATATGTTATTATTAACTAAAGTCCATAGTTTACATTAGGGTTCATTTTTTGTATTGTGCATTCTATGGATTTTAACAAATGCATGATGTCATATATCAACCACTAGACTATACTATAGATTATTTCATGATCCTACAAATCCCATGTTCTACCTATTTATTTCAACACCCCCTCCTGTACCACCAAACACCTGCCCGTCACTGATTTTTTTAAATGTCTCTATAAAATCTTTATCATCAGTTTGTTGATCTCCACAAAATAACTTGCTAAAGTGTTGAGTGAGATTGAGTATGATACAGATCAAGTTGGAAAAAACTGGCATCTTAACAATATCAAGTCTTTATATTAATAATCATGGAATCTCTTTTCATTAATTTAGACTCTTTGATTTCTTTCATCAGAGTTTCATAAGTTTCCTCATACATATGTTACACCTATTTTATTAGGTTTATACCTAAGTATTTCATTTTTTCTTGGTGGTAATGAAATGATGGTATGTTTTGAGACCTATATCCAAAGACAGGGTGATTATAGCAAACTGATTCTCTATAAAGATGAAATGTTTAAAATAACTTTATATTTAGAAGACATTTTTACATCATTATTTAAAATGGGTTAAGAAGAGGCACCTAGATGGTTCAGTCAGTGCAACTCTTGATCTCAGCTCAGTTCATGATTTCATGGTTTGTGAGTTCAAGCCCCATGTCAGGCTCTCATTGACAGCGTGGAGCCTGCTTGGGATTCTGTCTCTGCCTTTCTCTTTCTTGCTCACTAAAAATTAATACATAAACTTAAAACAAAAAAAGAGAAGAGTTAGGAAGTCTAAAATCAACAAAGTTATAAATTGTGAAAAAGCATCATAGCTGAAAAAACAATTCTTTGAATTTGATATATCATAAAAGTCCACATTTAAATGAGTTAGTTATGAAAATATTAAACTATTTTGAACTAATATAAACAAAAAGGTTTACTTGAGCCATCTTTACAGCTTCTATCCTTGAATTTTATTATTCAAATTTTCATAAAAACACCCTTAACAGAAATAAAGTAATTATTGCTGTGACAGCAGATTCTGTGAATAATCACAAAAAGATGATGAATAGGATTCTTGATTTTAAGGATTTTAAAGATTAAAAAAACAGTGCTTCAATATTGGGTTTTCTGAGGGAATTTATGAAAAGGTACAGTCTTGTCTATTTGCAGCTTCAAGGATAAAATCAGGATGCCAGTGGAGATTCCATGTGGCAAACTCCAGAGATGAAAAACCAAGTCAACTATAATTTCATGGTTTTCGTTATGTCACATTCTGAAAAAGTGGCATCGCTTCTCATTTTACCTTTATTTAAAGTTTTCTTATTTTGCCTTTATCTAAACTTTATGATGTTTTTCCTTGGCATTTTGCCTTCAAGTGGATTTGTCTCTGTATTTATTCACAAGCACAGCTCTACATAGTGGAACACATAAAAGAGACAGAAAAAGCCCTTCTTAAAAGTACTCCTTATTGTAATTGGAGATTAAGTGTGATAACAGTGGCTTGTGCAAGGTGTAAATGGAACAAGAAGAGGTAGAGTTAAGTGCCAGAGGCATCCAGGTAAGGCGTCTACTACCAAGACAATGCCATGTGAGGGAAGGGAAGGCAAAAGAAGGATGGCAATATTCCACTACCAAGGAGCAAATACAAAGACAGAAAAGCATGGACAGTCACTGGAAGAAGCAAGCCAATTACTGTGCTACTGGTGCAGGGTGTTTAGAGGGGCAGTTTGAAGAAAAAAAAGATTTACGGAAAATGTAGAAAGATAGAAGTTTGCTGAGACGATTTCAATTTATTGCAAATGCTTTGAACATGGGATTGACACGCATCAAATTTTCTTAAAATAACTAATGCTAACATATGCTTGGGGTATTTAATTTAGGAGTCAGAAGGAGAAAAAAGCCAGTTGGGAAAATTTTGTAACATCTGAGTCAGAAGAGAAACTGAGGTCCTACATTCTCAAGCTCACTCTTATTTCAGATGTTGAAATATTGATTATTTTACCACAATGATTAATTCAGTCTTCTTTGTATGAGATTTATATCTAAGAGTTCAAGTGCCAATCCTGCATTACATTCTGGGGAACCACAGCATTTAGACATAGCCCTTGACCTGGCAGAGCTCATAGTATCCTGGGAAACAAATAGGGATAGAGAGGACTATACAAAGGCCAGAGATGACAGCAAATATAAATTACAAGGAATAAATCATGCACAGGATTAAAGAATTATGAGAACTACTTCATATCTTGAATTTTGAGATTTATATCTTGAAGATAACTGCTCACCCTCAAATTATAGGTAGTATTTCCCTTTGCATCAAGTAATTTTATTAGTGGCAATAATCTTTATATAAATCTACATTTATTATGAAAATTGGTCATGTGTAGACTGGACTGCATATAAAGGAAACGACTGCTTTCTTTGGGGTATATAGATAAATCATTTTTAAATTTCTAATATTTTTTATTTAAACATACATTTACATCTTGGGATATCACAAGAGGTAAATGCGTGCACGTGTGTGTGTGTGTGTGTGTGTGTGTGTGTGTGTGTGTTATGGCAATGTTAAACTTGCAGAGTCAAAAGGGAGGAGAGAGACTATCAGAAGACCAACAACAACAACAAAAACAAGAAAATGAAGAGAATAAAAAGAATGTAACAGAACCCTGATCAGTGCTAAATAAATGATAAATTAATTTAAAAACAGATATTTGACTTGATTTTTAAAGTAATGTTTAGGGGCACCTGGGTGGCTCAGTTGGTTAAGCCTCCGACTTCAGCTCAGGTCAAATCTCATCTTTGTGGGTTCGAGCCCCGCGTCAGGCTCTGTGCTGACAGCTAGCTCAGGGCCTGGAGCCTGCTTTTGGTTCTGTGTTTCCTTCTCTCTCTGCCCCTCCTCCTCTCATGCTCTGTCTCTCTTTGTATCAAAATAAATAAAACATTTTTTAAAAAGCTTAAAGTAATGTTTAAATCATTATTTTCCTTTTTTAAGATTAAGTTAATTTATAAAATAATTCTGATTTTAATTTATTTTAAAATTTTAATTTAATCTTTAATTTTTAAAATTATGTACCTTCTCAAAAACTTATTGCTTTACAAATTCAATTATAGTCTTAATGAAAATAATGAATATAAACAAAAGTTTAAGATCTAAATATAAAAATTAAAATTATTTTCTGGAAATGTTTCCAAATCAATATTCAGTCAGAATTTTCAGAACAAATAACTTTTCACTCACAGATGAGTGATTAGTTTAAGAAAATGAGGCTACAAACTGAGATTTTAATATTTTTACTACATAATAGTAAACAGGCACTAATGTCATTTATTGTTATAACAACATGCACATGAAGAATGGACAGTGGATTATATCAGCTGAAAATTATATAAAAAGATATAATTTAAAAAAAGAAATTCTGCCATTTCAACTTTTCTACTTGTGAACTAGATCTGCTGTTCCAAGATTTTTATAGAAAGTGATGGGACAATATAACATACACAGCTTTGAAGTTTCAATTTCTACATCATATAGATTATTCGTTTGAATAACTTACCAAATAGGGGAATACAAGAGGGGAAGAATAGAATTGTAACCTTGTCTCCCTTCCTATAGCTATTCAAGCCTTTGCTTCTCCTGTGTGTGTTTAATTTTTTTTCAGGATATATTTCTAGTTTCTTGTCTGGATCAGTTTATATCCACACAACACACACATATCAGAAAAGAAGGAAGGAAGGAAGGAAGGAAGGAAGGAAGGAAGGAAGGAAGGAAGGAAGGAAGGAAGGAGGAAGGAAGGAAGGAAGGAAGGAAGGAAGGAAGGAAGGAAGGAAGGAAGGAAGGAAACGTTTATTTCTTATGTATGTACTTAACCAAGAAGCTCTTTCATTACTCCTCCATCAGGAATATTAGAAAAGTTGCAAGGCTCTGGAAGAATTCATTGCCCATTTCATGTCTCTGAGATGTTTCTTCTCATCCAACATCATCATTGTACCATGAAGCACATCTAGAGTCACCTTCACTTCAATGTGTCCTCTGACAGAGGATCCACCACTCCCACATTCAGTTTGGAGATATAATTTTGATGACAGTGAGTCCAAAAAAAAAAAATTAAAAAAACAAACAAACCCAAAACAGCTAATTATTTCTTAAAAAATTTCTTTCAAAGATAAGGAATAAAATCTGAAAATAACCACATTTTGGAGCTAGAATGAATAAAGCTATTGAAAAGAAAACTGTTTAAATATAGTAAAGTCCATTTAAGAATTAACACAAACAAATACAACTCAATAGTAAGCTAGAGGCGAATTTCCCTATAAGACAGTAAAAAAAGAAAGAGTAAAATATCCTTCTGAAACCAATAGAAAAATAATACAGAGCAGAGAGTTTCAAGAAATAAACAGGGTTTAACATGATAAATGTGACATTTATTTTTCACAAAACTGGATTATTTTGGTCATTAGAAGAAAATAGCTAATCCTCTGGATAAAAATTAAATTATACTCTCTACATCAAAGAGAAAATAAATCCTAGTGGATTAGATATCTAATAAAATCAAACAAAAATTAGGAGACTGATAGTATCACTTTTAGTTAGCAGATAAGTAAGCAAGACTCAAGGTGGGAAAGAATTGACCCACTGGTTGCTGGAGGGAGGGAGCCATCTGGGTGGCATGTAAGGGATGAGAGGAGGTTTTAGGAGTAGAGCCCCGCCCCTGGCTGACAGCCAGGAAGGAAACGGGACCTCAGTCCTGTAACTCCAAGGGACTGCATTTGACCAACCACCTGAATGAATTTGGATTTCCCCCAAAGATTCTTATTTGCAGATGAGAATCAAGTCCAGTCAACACCTTGACTCCAACCTTCTGACCCTGAGCAGAGGACACAACTGAGTCACTCTGTACCTCAACTCCTGACACATGGAACTGAGAGAGGGGGGAGGAGTTAAGATAGTGGAGGAAGGAGTTGGGACACCCTAGGCTTGCCTTGTCTCTCTAACACAGCTAGATAAATGTCAAATCATTTTGAGTACCCAAAATTTCATCTGAGGACTGACAGCAAAACTATACAACTAGAGGTAGAAAAAATGACAACATTATGTGAGATAGAAGCTGTGGAAAGTTGATTTGGAGGAGAGAAAAGATTCAGGCGCTGTGACAGAGAGGGAGCCCTGATCATGAGGAGAGGATCAAGAAAGGGAGAGGGGATGGGTGCCTGGGTGGCTCAGGCAGTTGAGTGTCCCTCAGCTCAGTTCATGATCTCCAGTTCATGAGTTCAAGCCCCACAACTGACTCTGTGCTGACAGCTCAGAGCCTGGAGCCTGCTTCTGATTCTGTATGTCCCTCTCTCTCTGCCCCTCCCCTGCTCATGCTCTGTCTCTCAAAAATAAGTAAATGTTAAAAAATTTTAAAAGAGAGAGAGAAAGAGTGAGTCAAAGTGTGCACACAGAATTTGCACAAGAAAACTCTTCTTCAAACTCACTGACTGGAAAAGGGAGAGGGGCTGAATACCCTAAGTTTTATAAATAGCAAGTGCAAAGTCTGAAGTTTCGGAAGTCTGCGCCATTGCTAGTGTCATGCCTGGCAGGCTTGACAGTGCTTTGGTGGGAAGGAGGGTGAAGACCTAGGAGTGGGCAGCACAGTCAGAAGATCCCCTGGGATGCACAAGAACAGGCAGTTCCCCTGATGGAGTGTATCTGGGAATCATGACATGGCCTTTCCTGGCGGCTATAGCATGCTGCCTGTTTCCTAGCACACAAAGACCCAAGCTGAGTCTTTGGCACAGCAAACCTTAGTGCCAACTTTTGTCTGTGCTTTACCACAAACACTGAACCACTGCATGGTCATGCAACCATTTTCTGGGACAAGTTGGCACCTACCACAATGCACTGAGACCCTCCTCCAGAGGACCAGCACAGATGAATGAACCCCATGGATTTCTGAAGTTTGGAGTATTTTTTAACCCAGCCCTGTGCCTGAGATAAAACACAGGATTGCTGTACTACCTGGCAGAGACAGCTCATATGCAGGCATCTGGTATAAGCTAGGGACACAAGAGAGGGGACTGTTTGCTCTTCAGTGAGGGCTTCCTGAAAAGTGGGGTGCAAATTCCCACTCCTGTAACTAGACCGTGGGGCAGTGCCGATTCTCCACACTCCTCTACCTATCAGCACTGACTTCAGGGACTTCAGGAAGCTAAACAGTTCCTCCCAGGAGAGGCCAGAGCTTCACACACCAAGCCCATCCCACTGCACCCTACAGGTGCATCTCCAATAGGGCAAGTCAGCATGAGAATCAGAGTCATAGGTCCCTCACCAGAAGATGAGCACAAACTTCTCATACATACTAACTGTACAGATCATAGAGTGCTATAAAACTTCAGCTCCAGGGGAAATAAAACCAAGCCTATTGTATGTATGTATGTATGTATTTATATCTAGCTTCTTTTAATAAGTAGACTAAAATGCACCAGGATCTAGCTGTCAATTATTATTTCCAGACCTATTCTGAATGCACCATTATTCTCAGTAGCAGGGATACAACAGGTTTTCCTAACATATCTCTGTCTCTCTCTCTCTCTCTGTCTCTCTCTCTCTCTCTCTCTCTCTCTCTCTCTCACACACACACACACACACACACACACACACACACACACACACCAGTGACCCAGACAAAGTGACAAGATAGAGGATTTCACCCCAAAAAGAAAGAACAATTAAGTCACAGACAGAGATTTAAACAGTATGGATACAAGCAAGATGTCTGAACCAGAAGTTAAAACAATAAGCATAAGGATAATAGTTGGACTTTACGAAAGCATAGAAGACAACAGAGAATCACTTACTGCAGAGATAAGAGAACTAAAAACTAGTCAGAATGAAATAAAAATGCTATAATCAAGATACAAAAACAAATGGTTGCGATGACAATGAGGATGGATGAAACAGAGGAATAAGCCAGTATTATAGTAGATAAAAATATGAAAATAATAAAGCTGAAATAAAAAGAGGGAAAGAAATGCACTGCATCACAAATGTAGACTTAGAAATCAGTGACTCCTTAAAGTATAATAACATTTGTATCATAGGAGTCCCAGAAGAAGAGAGAGAAAAAAGAGATTTATCAAGCAAATTATAGCTAAAACTCCCTGGATCTGGGGAAGAAAACAGACATTGAAATCCAAGAAGCACATAGAACTCCTATTAAATTCAACAAAAGACAGCCATCACCTAGGCATATCACAATCAAATTCAAAGAATACATAGACAAGAACAGAATCCTGAAAGCAGCAAGGGGAAAAAGGTTCTTAACATACAAAGGAAGACAGATCAGGTTTGCAGTAGATCTGTCCACAGAACTTTTGGCAAGCCAGAAGGGAATGACAGGATATACTCAATGTGCTGACTGAGAAACATATGCAGCCAAGAATTCTTTATCCAGCAGGGCTATCATTCAGAAAAGATGGAGAAATAAGGATTTTTCTCCCAGACAAATGAAAACTAAAAGAGTTTCTGACCACTAAACCAGTCCTGCAAGAAATATTAGAGGGAACTCTTTGAGTGGGGAAAAAAGACAAAAAGCAACAAATACTAGAGAGAACAGAGAATATCACCAGGAACCCCAACTTCACAGGTGACACAAAGGAAGCATTATCAACAGAAAAACTATGGAAAGAGCCAAAGTGTTTATGGACTAATGAATTGATATTAAAAAAAAATGTGTACACACACACATTCACTCACTCACTAGAATATTACTTAGCCATCAAAAAGAATTAAATCTTGCCATTTGCAAAGAGGTGGATGGAGCTAGAGAGTATTAAGCTGAGTGAAGTAAGTTAGTCAGAGAAGGACAAATACTGTATAATTTAGCTCATATGTGGAATTTAGGAAACAAAACAGATGAACACATGGGAAGGTGAAACAAGAGACAGAAGGAAGCAAACCGTAAGAGATTCAACATAGAGAACAAACAGAGGGTCAATGGAGGAATGAGACTTGGGGGGATGGAATAGATGGGTGATTGGAATTAAGGAGGGCACGTTTTGTGATGAACACAGGTGTTATATGTAAGTGATGCATCACTAAATTCTATGCCTGAAACCAATATTACATTTTATGCTAACTAACTAGAACTTTTTAAATTAAAAAAAAAAACATTAAAATATATTTAAAAATAAATAAAAACAGAGGAGCAGATGGAGGAAGAGGAGAAAAAGAAGACAGAGGAGAGAAGGAAATAAAGGTGGAAATGAATTGGTGCAGTTAGGTCATCTCCAGGTGATAGGATTGATTCTCTGATTTTTATTCTTAGTACATTTCCACTAACTTTTTGTACAATAATGTGTTAATTTTATTACTAAGGAAATAAAGGTATTTCTTATAAAGAAAAAAAAAGAGGAGGAAGATGGAAAGAACATCTTGAACTGCTGCCCCCGCTTTTTTAGGTCAAAAAGAAATTTCTTTAAATTACAAAATAAATACATAAAAACTGTAAGATGACAAATGGGTGTTGTTTTAGGTATGGTGCCTTGTGGTAATTTGTTGCAAAGCAATAGAAACCGCAATACATCTGCTTAAATCATCATCCAAGTCAATTAATTTGACATGTTAAAAATTTTACATTAGGTTACACTGCTAAAATTAACTTTGTTAGCATTACCCAAATCAAAAATTATTCAGGTTAAAACTGTTTGCATGTTTTATTTAAATTCTGGTAAAACCTGATTTCAATGTATTAGAATACACCCAGATTGCATTCATGAGAAGAATTTTGGCTATATTCACAGATACTTCCTTAGCCCACTTCCAAGCAGAGGATGGGGGATGTCAAAATACCTATGATTTTTCCCTTTGAGAGGAAATGCCTAAGAATAAAAACAGAATATAACCTCTGATTATATGATAGTTACTTCTTCTAACTTATTTGTTAAAAATAATTGCATCATTTATTTGATGGGGAAACAGTTTATACTTTATATTCAAATAGTCTTAGTTTATCACTAGCAATGTAGAGGAATAGAAAGCTGCAAATATAAATATGTTATTTTTGTCATTTACAGATAATCCCCTCTTGACAAAAGCCCCTTCTCTAATTACTATTCCCTTCATTAAAATACTCCAATTCATGAGCATCAGTATATGGAGACTTTTACTTATCTGAATACTTACTTTGCTTTTACCTTGTGGACTCTGTAAATAACACAACACAAATATTTCCTTCTTTGCTTTTGTGCTGATGTTCACAAGAATTTTATATTCCATCTCAACCATCTAAATAGGATAATAAGGCATGATTCTGAACTTTGTTGGTTGGTTTGTTATGTAGTCTTACATTTCTTTGAATCTGATTTTATTATCTTGTTTTTGTGTTCATATTTGGAAAGCTTGCCTCAAATGAACTGGTTAGTCCCAGATGTAACCTTGATTAGCATAGTATTAATGCACTAATATCATTTGTTTAAGTTCCCCTGGATAGTATCTGGCCAAATACTCCTTGTCATAAAATTTATGTGATTTGTCCTATTTCAGGGATCCTTTATAAAAACAGGTTGAACGTGGTAGGAGATTCTTCAGGTCTGAATAATTAGCTTGATATAAAGTCTCCTGAAACTTAACTTTCCCTTAGAGTTTCAGGCTTTGATTCCTGATGATTCCTGACTTTTTTAGCCACAGCCTTAACATTCAGCCCTGTGGTACAGTTATTTCATTCTTTTGGGTCTCCATTGCAAAGCTATGCCAACTAGTGCTTAATAGTATGTATTAATAGTATTTAAAGCCTTTTTAAATAGATACTCAGCATCATAAAAACATCAGACAATAGTACTTTATATGTTAATGCATCTATATGCTCTATCTATCTTTCTATGCCTGTTGAGATGAGGAAATTCATTCAGTTACAGCCCACTTTAAATTCTTAGGAGTTAAAATATTTATTTCCCCCCAAACTTATGGGAGAGTCAATGACTAAGATTATTTTATAGGAAAAAGTCAGTAGTAATTACATTTAATCAGTTCAATCTAAGTAGTTTTGCTTTAAATAATGCCCATCAATGTGAGTTTGAAAAACATTATAAGGCAAAAAATAATACATAAGGAAAAACTTCAAAGCCCAGTGATAAAGTAAAAAAAAAAAAAAAAAAACATTTTTTGTAGACCTAAGGATTTTTGCCTTAAGCCATCCCTTTCAATTATTAAAAAGAGGCATCATGTCCACGAGAAAAAAAATACATATAAATACATATATATATATATATATGTATACATACATACACATATAAACACATACATATATATATGTATACATATATGTATGATTTTACCTAAAATTGGTAGTGTAAAAACATATGTTATAGTAATGCCAGAAGTCAGAGATATGCTTTGAAATATTGGCATGGATATACATTAATGAAAAATACAAGAAGTGCCTCTCTATGTCTATAGGTAAAATGCTACAGCTAAGTTGCATCTGGTAATTAAGTTGAGCACCTTGGAAAAATCAAACCCAAGCCACATAAAAATGTTTCCATTGATAGAGGCATTATGTTTCTGCTATCTTCTCTGCAGGCTGCATAATTTATAATTGTATTTTATGTTTGTGGTCAGTATGATCTTCTTGAAGGACTGATAGTTCTAATATTCTGTACAGCAGCTACACAATTTTGTGAAAAATCAATGCCACTGGCATTCAGGTCAAGTTGGAGCATGAAGTTCATGCTTTGATCACCCTCTCTGTTCTAAACACATAGTAATGATTGATAAAATATTAAAAAAGAAAATCTAAAAGCCACTGCTGAGCTCAAATACAAGATAAAAAAATCTCTGTGAGCCAGAAATAGAATAAAAACATTCAGTTATGAGCTAGGCTGAAGCTGCAGGCTTACTGAATTTTAGGTGTAAAAGAAGACACTGCCAGGAGTTTAGTTCTGCAGAATAAAAAGTATTAAAACTGTTTTATGTAAAATGGTGACTCTAAACCATAGTGACTACATGAAGCCAATGAGTGAAATTTGGTTCTCTATACCACAAATTTTGTGAATGGTGGAATACACACACACACACACACACACACACACATATAAACAAAGTAAAAATTATATACATATACATACTAAATAAAAGGAGCAAAATGTTGTCAAACATTGTCTGGGCCTAGAAATTCTGGGAAGTTCTAAAAATAGGCAGAGGAGAACAAAGCCTCTGAACCCAGTTCAACCAAATCACTGGCTGAGTCCATGTCCACACTTGCCATGCTGCTAATATAAACCATAAGACAGAAAACCTAAACTTTATTAAAGGCTTGGCTTCTAGGGTTAAATGATTCTGGGCTACTGAAACATGATTACAAACTAAAAAGTGATCTGAAAATGGCAGAGAGAACCCATACTCCAATTCTCTGATTTCCAGGAATTCCAAACATTCCACTCAAGATAACAAAACACCTGAAACTAATAGAATGCAATAACAGCCTACACACACACACACACACACACACACACACACACATCTTCTTTATCTGTTATTCATCAGTTGAGGGTCATTTGGCATTTGGACTTTTCTGCAATTTGGCTATTGTTGATAGTGCTGCTATAAACACTGGAGTGAATATGTCCCTTCAAATCAGCATTTTTGTAATCTTGGGACAATACCAGTGAAATTGATGGGGCATAGGGTAGTTCTATTTTTAATTTTTTGAGGAACCTCCATATTGTTTTCCAGAGTGGCTGCATCAGTTTGCATTCCCACCAGCAGTCTCAATGGTTGCCTTTCTCTGCATCCTCATCAATATCTGTTGTTGCCTGAGTTGTTAATTTTAGCCATTCATGCAGGTGTGAGGTGGTACCTCATGAAGGTTTTGATTTGTACTTCTCTGATGATGAGTGATGTTGAGCATCTTTTCATGTATCTGTTAGCCTTCTGGATGTTTTCATTGGAAAAGTGACTATTTATGTATTTGCCCATTTCTTCACTGGACTATTTGATTTTGGGGTGTTGAGTTTGATAAGCTCTTTATAGATTTTGGATACTAACCCTTTATCTGATATGTCATTTGAAAATATCATCTTCCAGTCTGTTGCTTGTCTTTTAGTTTTGTTGTTTCCTTTGCTGTTCAGAAGCTTTTTATTTTGATGAGGTCCCAATGGTTCATTTTTGCTTTTGTTTCCCTCACCTCTGAAGGCATGTTGAGTAAGAAGTTGCTGTAGCTGAGGTCAAAAAGATTGTTGCCTGTTTTCCTTTCTAGAATTTTGATGGCTTCCTGTCTTACTTTTAGATTTCTCATCCATTTTGAGTTTGTTTTTGTGTATGGTGTAAGAAAATGATCCAAATTCATTCTTCTGCATGCTGCTGTCCAGTTTTCCCAACACCATTTGCTGAATAGACCTTTTCCCCCCATTGGATAGTCCTTCCTGCTTTATCAAAGATTTGTTGGCAATATGTTTGTGTATCTGTTTCTGCTTTTTCTATTTTGTTCCATTGATCTATGTATCTGTTTTTGTGCCAGTACTACACTGTCTTGATGATTACAGCTTTGTAATATAGCTTGAAGTTCAGAATTGTGATGCTTCCAGCTTTGGCTTTCTTTTTGAACATAATTTTGGTCCGGGGTCTTTTCTGCTTCTATACAAATTTTAGAATTATTTGTTTTAGCTCTGTGAAGAATGCTAGTGTTATTTTGATAGGGATTGCATTGAATATGTAGATTATTCTAGGTAGTATTGACTTATTAACAATATTTCTTCTCCCAATCCATGAGCTTTGAATGTTATTCCATTTCTTTGTGTCTTCTTCAATTTCCTTTTTATCGTTTTCAGTGTACATATCTTTTACCTCTTTGATTAAGTTTATTCCTAGGCATTTTATTGTTTTCAGTGCAATTATAAATGGGATCAATTTCTTGATTCCTCTTTCTTCTATACAGATTTCTATACATTGTTTTTGTGTCCTGAGATTTTCCTGAATTCACTTCTAGCAGTTTTCTGGTGGAATCTTTTGGGTTTTCCACATAGATATCATGCCATCTGTGAAGAGTGGAATTTTGACTTCTTCATGGTCAATTTGAATGCTTTTATTTCCTTTTATTGCCTGATTACTGAGGTTAGGACTTCCAACACTATTTTGAACAACACAAGTGAGAATGGACATTCCTGTCATGATCTTGATCTTAGGGGGAAAACTCTCAGTTTTTCCCCATTGAGGATGATACTAGCTGTGGGGCTTTTGTATATGGCCTTTATGATCTTAAAATATGTTCTTTCTATCCGTACTTCCTTGAAGTTTTCTTTCTAATCAAGAAATGCTATATTTTGTCACATGCTTTTTCGGCATCTGTTGAGAGTATCACATGGTTCTTCTCCTTTCGTTTATTAATCTGATGTATCAGATTGATTAATTTGTGGATTTGACCAGTCCTCAGCCCAGGAATAAATCCGAGTTGATCATGGTGATTAATTCTTTTGATGTAGTGTTAGATTTAATCAGCTAGTATCTAGCTGAGAATTTTTGCAACCATGCTCATCAAGGAAATTGGTCTGTAGTTCTTTTTAGTGGGGTCCTTGTCTGGTTTTGGAATCAAGGTAATGATGACCTTGTAAAATGAATATGAAAGTTTTGAAATGAATTTTATAATAGATTCTTACAAAGATTTTAATTATATGAAATACTCAAATAGAAATATGAATGTATAAATCCTAGTTTAAAAAAGAAGTATTTTTGAAATAAAAGCAAAAAATGACACAAGAAAAAATAAATACTATATAAGAAAGCTTAAAAAAGGAATGGATTGGTGTGCCTGCATGACTCAGTCTGTTAAGCATTCAAGTGGACTCAGGTCATGATCTCATGGTGTGTGCTTTCAAACTGCTCCATACTGACAGATCACTGTCTGAAGCCTGCTTTGGATTCTGTGTCTTCCTCTCTTTCTGCCCCTCACCTGCTCATGCTCTATCCAACCCTTCTCTGTCAAAAACAAATAAACATTGAAAAAAATGAAATGGATTTTAAAAAGGGATGTATTACTGAAATGCATTATGTGAGAAAAATTCTAGACTGAACACATTTTATGAAAAGAACAGTGAATGGTAAGATAGTATTGAGAAGTTCACACAGTACTCAGAAAGAGAATTTAAATACAAATATGAGGGGCTCCTAGGTGGCTCAGTCGGTTAAGCATCCGGCTTCAGCTCAAGTCATGATTTCACAGTTTGTGGGTTCGAGCCCCATGTCAGGCTCTGTGCTGACAGCTAGCTCAAAGCCTGGAGCCTGCTTCAGATTCTGTATCTCCCTCTCTCTCTCTGACCCTCCCCTGCTCACTCTGTCTCTCTCTGTCTCTCAAAAATAAATAAAAAAACATTAAAAAATTTAAAAAATATGAACAATAGTTAAGAATGCTGGAGATACACTGTAAAATTCTATTTTTCAATAATAGTTGTTGTAGAAGGAAAGAAAATTGGTAATAACAGAAAAATAATAATTAAAGTATTAAGGACAAAAATATTTTTCAGAATTAAAATAAGATGTAAGCTCCCTATTTTGAAAGTACAGAGTAATTATCATTATAAATAAAAGAATATCTAAGTCCATTGGCATTGTAATGAGTCAGTAAAACATCTAAGAATAATGAATAGCATATAAAGCTATAAAATAAAACTATATATGAAGAAATAGTTAATAAATTGACCTTAGATGTCTGACCTGTAACAATCAATTCCAGAAAACAGTAAGATAATATCTTCAGAATGCTCTTGAAATACAATGAACTCAGAAGTTTATACTCAACTCAACACTCATTTAATAGCAGCAAGAACAACATTGTGATACATTTAGAAAACAAAAATTAGTTATTAGTGAGTATTAGTGAATACTGAAATGTCAGGGAATAAAAGACCCTCACTAAACGTGAATAACAATTTTTGGCAAGAAGAAGTTAGATAAGAGATAAGAGAAAAATGAGAATGTAAGTCAAAAAGAAGAGTAAATCCATGAAAAATGAAACATTTACCTAAACTATGTTAACAGTGATGTTAGTAAAAATATTAACTATATTATTTTATCAAAACTAAAAGAATAACCTAAGACTTTAGGCAGAAATAGTGCTATGGGTAAATGTTCAGTGGGCATTTAACTAAGGCTCTTGTCATAATCACGAACTGTATATAAATACTGAATGTGTAGATAGACTCACAGATCCCTGAAGATTTGATATTTTTAAAGCTCTCTGAAACATTAAATCAAGGATTCTTAGGAGCTAACCTATAGCAGATTCAAAATACGTGCAAATCTAATGAAGAATCATATATAGGACTAGTCACCTGTACTGTATTTTTGAGACTATTAAGGGATAAGATAGTGATAGTGATAATAAATACCAGTACAAGAGAAAGACAGAGGCCTGTGGTCTCCTGAGGGTGTTAAATGCCTAGCTAGATATTAAAGCTGAAGTAACTTAATAGCACAGCTTCTGCTTCAATGTAAGCTAATCAGTAATAAACATTTTGGGTTTTGCCCAGAAGGCCTTTTCCAATTCAGAAGAAATACCTCCAGGATTATGCTGTAGAATACCAGGACAGAAAAAAATAAAAGTTAAAGAACCAACCCAATGTAACATTGTTTTATACACCCAACATTTAAAACTGAAACCTCAAAAAACAAAATTTAAAACTGGAATACAAAAAATGAACTCAGAGTAATATGAACCAGAAATAAAACAGTACTTGCTCAAAATTACAGTCTAAGTTAGCATCACCTCTATGATCCTGAGCACCTAAGGGCACAGACATGAAGTATAGTACAGTTTCTGACTTGTAAAAGCTCTTTGAAAAAAGGTAATATTATTCTAGGCCCTGGATATATCTCTTATTTAAAAAATACAAAATACAGTACACAACCAAGAATTGTTGGTGTATATGGTTAAAAAAATCATTAGTGAGAAAGACCAAAATTAGCTAGCAGCAAAAGACTCACAAGGACCCTGATATTACAATTCTCTGATGTAGGCTGAAAAATGACTACAGCAACTATGTTTGAGATGACAAAAGGCCTAGACAGATTCAAAGGTGCATTCTTGTACCATTTAAGGAAAAAGTAACCCTCATCTTATTCAAAGTCTTTGAGAGAACAGATCAAAAAAAAACAATGTCCAACTTGATTTCTGGGTTCAAGGTAATCTTGATATAAAAATGTCAGTAAAGAGGAGATCACGGGCCAGTATTGCTCATAAACCCAAATGCAAAATTCTTCAACAAATTATTGGAAAACTCAGTTCAGCCACATATAAAAACTTTTTAAAAGACATCATAAACAAGTGGAGCATATCATAAGAATACAGGGTTGGTTTGTAAATTTCCAAAATATGTATTGAAATATTGTTTTTAAGAATAAATACTGGGAATTATCCTTATGTCTATAAATAGAAATGTAGAAATACAAAAACATATGATTTTACTTAATGAGTTACAGCAACCATCTACCATGGATATATTTCAGCATGTAATAGTGATTATAAAAGTAATTATTGCATAATGCCACATATTTAAATTTTGACTACTAGAAAATCTTTTCAATTTAATATTTAGCAGTACATAAATGTGTAGTAAATATGCATGGAAACAACTCTGATAGAGGAAAATAAAGAGGAAATTGGGGAAGACTTATACCATCTGTTTTATTTTCTTTTGCATGGTTTTCCCCACCATTTAAATAAAGTGTCAAACATTGTGCTTAGATGTTTTTTTATAGCATTGCGATATCTATCTAAAGCTATATATGCATGCCTACTTGTTTATTATCTATTTGACTGTATATCTAAAATATTTCATATGTGATATGAATACTTGGGTAGGTAAAAATACAGATGCCATAATTTATAGGAAAATTAGCCCTATTTTTTAAGATTATTAGATTACTGCATTATATTTCAATTTGAGACAGATATTTAGGGTAGTTATTATATTTTCTAACAAGTCACTTAACTACTATTTTTCTAGTTATCCAGAAAATATCCAGATCTTTGTCTCTCAGAGACTGAGATCACATCTTTTTAATTAAAATGAATTGACCATTTTGACATTAGAGAAGGAAATCTGCTGGGTTATTATTTTTAAACAGAAATTTATGACATTTAAAATTGTTAAATAATAAATGTTTAATTACTTTTACTTCCTACATAGTATATAAGCATTGCCATTAGGTGGGAGAAAACAAGTCATTTACGCTGTTATTTGCTAACAACTATTTTACTGGCTTGTCAGAAATCATGTCCTTATTACCAAATCCAGTGAACCTATTTTATTCTGTATCTTACTGGATCCTTGTTGAATGTGGCATTCAGGACAATATATATAAAGTTGGATAAAACCAATATATAAAACATTAGTAAAGATAAATGAAATAAAGATTTTTCTCCAATTAAGGTATGATGCACATGCATGCCGAGCAGTCTATCAGTACTCAGATTAGCCACTATGGAATGATTCATGGTATAAATGACTTCACCTTCATGTTCAAAAAGATTTCATAACCTGTGTAGGAGAAGCATAGCTAATTATATGAATGCAGACCTTGTGCTGAATTTAATCAAACAGCGCTACAAACAAGTTAGAATCAAACTAATCACTATTATTAACTAACAATAGGAATATCTAGAAAAATGGGGGGGAGGGGATGATATCGTTATTTTGTTGACATATTCCTGTTGACAAGGGAACCCCAAAAGTTAACTGTACAAGGCAAACATTCAATCCTGACCACCTACGACTTCATGAATTGTATCTTACTGATCTATATAGCATTTATATACAACTTTTTTTTTCTTTAAACTGTTACTTCTAACCAACATTTACACATAGATAACATATTGGACTCTATTCTTAGCTCACAGCTTTTGCCACGGGGTTCATTCTTTGTGGGAGAATCTCATTCACAATTATGGGGGCACTGTTTTCATATACTAATGACTCACCAGGCTTTGTTCCAATAAATTACTTTTTCTATGAGCTTAAGACTTACATCAAAAAGCCAGCCATATTTCTCCCCATCTGTGCTCCCAACATGATATGACGAAAACCTACCTCTAGAATTCCCTGGTATCTTGAGACTGGAATAACTAGACAATGTATCACATGTGTTCATTTTGGTATTCCCAGTATTTAACATACTTCTTGATTCTTAGTGTGCCTAATTTGTGTCTGTATCAACCTACAGATAAATTCTGCTGGATAAGAATATGAGTAAAGTTAGTATTCTTTTCCTTTTTACCTCCATTGGATTTGCCAAGTTAGGTCTCCTTCAACTCATTTTTAAATGATTGAACATGCCAGAATTTTATCCTCCCACGAGAACAGTACTGTCATCTCTTGTCTCAAATTTACTGCATACTGACCCATGGATTTGCCTGGTGCTATGAGGACACAGAGGCAGAGGGTGAGGAGTGTTGGTTGAGCTAGGAGAAGTCACAGAGGCAGAGTATATTCCCACCATTTGCACGATAAGGAGATCAGCTTTTTTTATGGATAAGTAGTTCTCAACAGTTACACTGTCTTTGAGTTACCCTATAAAAGCCAACCTTTTGGGTGACCCCTCATGAGCAAAAATCTGGGATTTTTCCATCTGGGTTGGATACTTTTGTGATTGAGCCTGAGGTAGGAACGACTGAGGTTGAGACTGAATCTCACATGCCAGAAACTGTGTTATTAAAAGTCTCTATATTAACACACTTTCAGCAAAGACTCAAGGACACCTTGATGCAGACTTACAGCACACTTTTTTTTATGCAGACCTCTTTCCTTCCTGAAACTCTTCATCACAATGTTAAGTTACCTCACACTTCCTGATCATCATCTCTGCATCTGTTTTCACAACTCAGCAGCATTGCTGTGGGATCGGGGCACTATGCCACGGGTGAAAAGCCATACTTTTGTTGCCTTTGTCTTACAGATGATGTCTAGCACTACCTATTGTCCAATGTCTGAAAATAATTGTTCCAAATGTCTTTTCAGTGATCTAGTTGGTTTAAGGTGAGTAAATCAGTTTCTATTACTAGGTCATGGCCAAAAGCAAAAGTCAACGTAATCCTTACCCTCTAAAATAATAAATAATACTGTTAATTTTTCAATGATAAAGTTATAGAAAAAACATTTGAAAAAAGTATGTTCTTGTTTTGGACAATGAATTTTTCATTTTTTAGGTGTCATAAATGACTATATG
This sequence comes from Suricata suricatta, assembly GCF_006229205.1. Lineage (NCBI taxonomy): Eukaryota > Metazoa > Chordata > Mammalia > Carnivora > Herpestidae > Suricata > Suricata suricatta. Next base: position 39,992,027 of record NC_043712.1, on the reverse strand, counting down.
TATGTATACAGATAGAATGAATAGAATATTAATATTGGATTTTTTATTTTAGAGAGAGAGAAAGAGAGCATTAGTGGGAGAAAGGGGCAGAAGAAGAGAGAAAATCCTAAGTGGGCTCTAGGCTCAGGCAGAGCCTGACATGGGACTCAATCTCACAATCCTGGGACCAGAACTTAGGTTGAACAAGAGTTGGAGTTTCAACCGACAGGCACCCAGGTGCCCCAGTATTGGGTATTTTTAAAACAATTCGGATAAAGTTTAAAATAATATTAGATTCATTATTGTGCATTAATAATATATTTGAAGAATTTTTAGCAAGCAATGATAACTAAAAATTATTGATATGTATTCAATAATACATAGCTTACTGAACACCCTATTTTCTCCAAAATACTTGGAAATGAAACAAAAAATGGAAATTATTTTTGATAAAAAATTATTTTAAAGCTTTGATAGCTCCAAAGAATGTTTTTGAATAAGAGTAAATATAATTTGAACATTATGTTTTATGACACTTCTGCCTGAGTATTCTTTATTTTTCTCATTTTTAAAGGAACTAAACTTGAAGATGTAAACAAAAAAACAAAATCTACAAGAAAATGTTAAATATGATAAATATCCAATTTATTGTGTGTGTAGGAATATTCAAATTATTGGTGTTAAGGTAATAAAAGAAGGGACGGGCCAGGGGCGCAATGGATAACGTGTCAGACTACGGATCAGGAGGTAATAAAAGAAAAATAATATTAATAGCAATATTGAAACCAATAAACTTAGCCATAGATTCTCTTGTATTAATATTTAAATAAACTAATGTTAATATAACTTTAAGACCATAATAAGTAAAAAACTCGTATTTTCTCTGAAAAAGGTGGCACTGATTCATTAGTTTTAATGTCTCTGTGATTTTTAAAGAAAGTTATTTCATTTTATCTAAACAATTATAAAAATGTAACACATAGCTAATAAAATGTTGTACTTTGCTAAGCAAGTAATTTGGTTTATTTTCTTTTTATTACTCTTACTTTATGCATTTACAGGGAAAGAAAAATTTGATTTTATTCTTCAATAATGTCTCTATGAAGATCATCAGTCCAAAAGACTTAGCTCTTAGAATTAAGAATATTCCTTTCATAGAGAGGACCTTTCACAAAAGTTTTTGGAATAAATATTTTCCTCAATAAAAAACAGATTTATTCCTGTCAAACTCCTGGAAGTAAACTGTTAGATGGGACTGATTTCCATCATGAGAGACTCTTCACATGCACCTCCAGGCATGTTTTGTCCCTGAGGAGGGTCTTACTCAGTTACATCTTTTATTTACCTTGGCATCCGTGGTGTCTTTCCTGCTCCTCTAGGGGACATTTCCACATTGTCAGTGGAGTACGGAGAGGTTTTGCCCTTGTCCTGCATTGCCTGTGAGTGACATTTCAGTGAACCTGACGCTAGGGTGAAGTTAGAAGGGATAGTGGCTCCCGTGGTAAGATGTATCTTCTAATCTCATCTGTTTCTGCAATAAAGGTAATATGCTAATCATCATTTTTTATTCCTTGTTTTACTCTCAATATATTCAGAATTAGGCTAGGCAAAAAACATTATTTAATGAAAACCACTTTAAAGAGTCCCATAAAAATAATGGTTAAAAATAGAACACCAAACCATGTAGATCTGAGTTTGAATCTCATCTTTAGGTCTTAGATGGTATATCAAGCAAATAAATCACTTTCTCTGAATTTCAATTTTCCTAAATGTAAATGAGACTAAGATATATTATTTACTCTAAGATTCTAGTGAACTACTGGTTTTATAAGCACACCTACCTTTTAATTATAACTTTATAAATATGAATATTTAATACTCATTTATATACTGTTTTAGGAATTAAATAATTTATTTTTATATAGACATATGATAAAAATTTAACAGGAAATATACTAGAGATATTTAAAGTTATTGTATTAATATGATACATAAGGCAGGAAATCTTAGTACCATAATTTTTGCATACTAGTCCCACAGAATATCAAGTATCAATCACTTTAGGGAATAATGGGAAAAAAAAGAGGTTTTGGAAGACAAAAAGAAAAAGAAGTTCTTGAATATTATGAGTCTTACTCTTTGCTGAACATATTCTTTGAATATTCTAGGCATCAGTAAAGAAAGATAAATAAAGAAGGAAGGACATAATTCTTTTTATTCTTTAAAAAAAAATTTTTTATAATTATTTAATTTTAAGAGAGAAAGAACTCAGGCAGGAGAGTGACACACACACACAGAGAGAGAGAGAGAGAGAGAGAGAGAGCGAGAGAGAGAGAGAGAGCGAGAGAGAGAGAGAGAGAGAGAGAGAGAATCCAAAGCAGCATCCAGGCTTTGAGCTGTCAGCACAGAACCCCACACGAGGCTCAAACCCATGGACAGCAAGATCATGACCTGAGCCTAAATTGGCCGCTTAACTGACTGAGCCACGCAGGCGCCCCTCTCTTTTATGTTTATTGCCACTTTCTCTCAGTGTTTCTTACATTTGCCATTGGTTTTCTTTCTAGGAGGCAACATTTTACATTGCAATTTCTTGTGTCATTGGTTCCACTGCTACAGAATAACTTCTTGTTCACTGTATTATGCTCATTAGCTAATGGGCTAATATAACCTTATCTGACTTTTTGTTTATCCAAAATGAGATGGAACTTCTATGCACAGGTGATCTTCCAAAAATTAGCAACTTTTCCTAGAGAACTGAAGGACTAGTGGAGATACCCTTTCTCCATTTTAAAAGTAGAGAAGAATTTTAAATATCTAGCTACAACTGCAGGCAGGAGAAATAGGATGGAACTCTAAACGACAGTTTAGAAAGTGTTGCTTTCTGTTGCTCATCTAACAAAGGACATTTAAAAAAATTAACATTGCACAAATCACAGGATAGTCCCTTGACTATAAAATGAATGTGAACATGTCCTCTGACAGTAACACATTAATATTTGCTAGCTGGTAGCTCTTTTTTGAACCACTGAGACCATTTACCTAAGGGAAACCAATGCAATGATGATAATTTACCACCTTCAACACTCCCCCATTTTCTACCCAATGACTACAATTATTTTTTCTCTGTGGTTAGCCTGTATCATATCATACTCCAATGGAAGTGCTGAAACAAGCAAAAAAGCCCCAGTAATTTATGGTTAGAGATGTGACAAAGATACAGCTTCACAAGGTGCTTATAGTTAATTATATGTATTACCATATCAATAAGGAGCTTCATGCTTATCAGAGTTAACAACAACAACAAAAAAACATGATTAAATGGTATACAAGTTGTTACAATCCAAAAAATTCAAAGATATAAAATGTAAATATCAGGAAAACATGACCATCAAATTGTGCCTCTCAGAAACTATTGGGTGGTAGATTAAATGATAAATAAGATTCCTAACTTGAAATGGTTTCTTAAAGATCACAGATAGGGGGCGCCTGGGTGGCTCAGTCGGTTAAGCGTCTGGCTTCAGCTCAGGTCATATCTCGTGGTTTGTGGGTTCAAGCCCTGCCTTGGGTTCTGTGCTGACAACACAGAGCCTGGAGCCAGTTTGCGATTCTGTGTCTCCCTCTCTCTCTGCCTCTCTCCCACTCGTGCCTCTGTCTCTGTCTCTGTCTCAAAAATAAATAAACTATATACATAAAAAGATCACAAATCTGAAATAGACTTTATGAATACAGTACATTTAAAATGTGACATTCTTGGGGCACTGAGGTGGCTCAGTGGGTTAAGCGTCTGACTCTGGCTCAGGACGTGATTTCACGGCTCATGGGTTCCAGCCCTGTGTCGGGCTCTGTGCTGACAGCTAGCTCAGAGCCTGGAGCCTGCTTTGGATTCTGTGTCTCCCTCTCTCTCTGACCCTCCCCTACTCATGCTCTGTTTCTCTCTCTCTCTCTCAAAAATAAATAAGAACATTAAAAAAATTTTTTAAATGTGACATTCTTTAAGAGAAAAAGAAAAATCTAAAATAATTGCAAAATTGACTGTCATATATTTTATTAACACCCAAACCTACTTTAAGCCTCCTTGAATCATAGTAGGATTTATATTTTATATTATACATACAAATATATAATATACATATAAAATAGATATTTTATAAGAATATATGTGCACTTATATAAGTATATGTATATACTTGTAAACATATATCTATTCAATGCAATAATATATATAAATATTTATATATGACAAGTAGATATTATATATAGAAGGAGATATTTTATTTATATTATATACATATATACATAGAGAAATACACATCCAATAGTGATGTATAGAAGTATATATAGATATCATGTAGAGCAAAGGATGGAAAGGTTATATACACAAAGAAAAAATAAATGTGCTTGGGGGAGATTTTTCTGTGAAACATCCTCTGTATTAGCCATTTTATAGCAGTTAATCTGCTATCCCAAATTATATCTGTGTTTCATAAATATGAGGAGGAGGATAATTACAAGTCCTACCTTATTAGGGTAAACAACAGCTAAATGGTGCGATGATGCTAATTCAGTATGATAGAAAGCAAGACTATCATAATGAAATAAGACTTTCAAATCACATTAGTGTACAAGTAATACTATGCTTCGTGATCATTGTCAACAGCATTATAGTTGGTGGCTAATGGCAGGCATGTCCTGGAAAGAGAACATATTTTATTTGATCAGGTAAGTTAAGAACTGACAAGACAGTACTGTCCTAAAAACTCTCAATTGCTGAGCAAGTTCTTGTTATTTCTGGTTATTTAAGGAGAACCTTAGTGATTTCTTTAGAGACTAATTGGAAAAGAATGAGCTCTCAGAGTTTATCAATTTAAGAAGCAGCATAAATCTTTCTAGTCCACGTGCTCTTCACAATGCCAGTGGGTGATAGTGCACGGATGCAATTTAATGGAGCCATTCCATAATCCCAGTCACACACATCATGTTGTGATGGTGATTAACGTTACAAGTAGGAACCCCCTGTTTAGAATTTGCACTATTTCGGCAAGTCGGTTCTCTTTTTTAAATTTTTTAATTAAATAATAGCCTTTATTCAATTAAAACAGAACCAGGAATCTTACTGTTTAAAACACATTCAATACGCAGTTTAAAACGTTGTAAGGACCAGTGTTTACAGAAACATTCACCCAGGACTTCTGAAGCAGAGGCACCTTCAAACTAATCCTAGAGTTCTTTGAGGTACTTGAAAATTTGCACTTCTGAAAGCTGTATGTTTAGCAACTTAAATATTATATTCATGCCAATTATATATTTAATCGCTTTTTGGTGTGAATTTTCCACATTTATTCAGATTTTTTCATTAGTTTTTTTTTTTATTATTGAGTTTATGTGTATTTCCTTTGAAGTAGGTTCAGTTTTTAAAAGAAAGGATAGTTTGCATGAGAAATGATGGGGAAAAGTCAGTTTCTGCACTTGGGTATTTATTTTATTAAGTGAGATTTGTTTGAATCTCTGAAGTTGTATGTAGATTACATTTACGTTCCTTTTTCTGAAAATGGTTTCTATAGCTTTCATAAAATTATTAGATAAGGTTCTTTATATTGGGGGGATCAAAAACCCAACTTTAGATTCATTCTACCTTTTCACAAGTTAATGGGTCAATTTTGTTGGTAAAATATCTGCAAACTGAGACCACCCCAACCCCCTCACCACGTCACTGTCCCTGTACTTGCAGTGAATAAGAGATGCAGTGATCAGTCATTATCATGAGGTGTATCTGTGACTTACCTGGTGATTTGTGGATTGAAGAGACAGTAGCACTTTATTCACTGTCTTGTACTTAATGCAATTATCACTGCTAATACTGTGTTAATTGAAATTTGAACCATGTTGTGGGAGATTGATATTATTTAACCACAGTAATGGAAACTCCAGCATATAGAAATCATGTAAAGTAAGTACTAGCTGTATTCAATATCCAGTGAAAATATTCAAATATGAAAGCAAAATGTTTCTTCAGGTCAACAAAAGCAGAAAGATTCAGTGACTACTGTATCTGAACTTTTTAGTAATATGGAGGAATTTCTTCAGGCTAAATGGAGATGATAGCAGTATAAGTAAAGAGAAACATGCATTTACAGGGCAGAGAGAGTAAGACTAAATTAAATTAACTAAATATTCCTATTAAAAGTAATTATCCTTGCAACACAGTTCTTTTTATTTTCTTTATTTTTTTTGAGAGAGAGAGAGAGAGACAGCACACGAGTAGGGGGTGGGAAGGGACAGAGAGAGAATCCCGAGTCAATCCTGAACTGTGAAACTATGACCTAAGCTGAAACCAAGAGTTGGATGCTTAACTGACTAAACCATCCTAGCACTCCACAACACAGTTCTTGAATAAACAAAGAATTTTGGTAGAAAATAAAAGCAAATATCCTCACATTGGAAAAATAGGCACTCTTGACTATGAATAGTCTAAAAGCGATTATTTTGAAATATAAAGATACACTTAGGTTTGAAAAGGAAAGGATGAAAAAATATTCATAAAGTAATACAAGAAGGCTGCTTTGTCTTAAAAGAACAACTCTTATCAGAAATAGAAGATAATGTATAATAAATAAAGGCATATCTGTCAGGAACATAATAATGATAAATGTGTGATGTCTAATTAAAGAGTTTCAAAATCAACAAAAAGTAAACTAAAAAAAAAAAAGAGACAAAGAGACAAATACAGAAATACAATTAGAGATTAAATACATACTACATTTGTGACTTCCATGATACTACTTCCTATCTTAAAGCATGTCTCTTGGTCTGTTAAATAAGCTTAATTTCTATCTTGAAAGTTGAAAGTTAAATGTGATAATACATGCAAAGTGTTTATTACAGGGCTATCGGGTACTTAAGGTTTCTGTAAAGAGTAGATTCTAATGTTCCTAGATGCTCAACATCACTTATCATCAGGGAAATACAAATCAACACTACAATGAGATACTACCTCCTACCTGTCAGAATGGATAAAATTAACAACACAGGAAGCAGATACTGGCAAGGATGTGGTGAAACCCTCTTGCACTGTTGGCAGAAATGCAAACTGGCACAGCCACTCTGAAAAACAGTATGGAGGTCCCTCAAAAAGATAAAAATAGAACTATCCTATGACCCAGAAATTGCACTGCTAGGTATTTATGCAAAGAACATAAAAATACTGAAGGGGTACATGCACCCCAATGTTTACAGCACCACTATCAAGATGAGCATAATTTTGGAGAGAGCCCAAATGTCCATCAACTGATGAATGGATAAAGAAGATTGGTATACATATACAATGGAATATACAGTCATCAGAAAAAACGAGATCTTGCCATTTGCAATGATGTGGGTGAAGCTAGAGAGTATTATGCTTAGCGAAATAAGTCAGTCAGAGAAAGACAAATACCATGTGATTTCACTCTTTGTGAAATTTTAGGAAAAGGTCCAGATGAACAAAGCAGAAGGAATAAAAAAAAGAGAGACATGAAGGCAAACCATAAGAGACTGTGAACTACAGAGGACAAACAGGATTATTGGAAGGGAAGTGGGGGAGATGGATTAAATGGGTGATGGATATTAAGGAGGGCACTTGTTAGGATGAGCACTGGGTGTTATATGTAAGTGATGAATCACTAAATTCTACTACTGAAACCAATTACTTTATATATTAGCTAGCTAGAACTTAAACAAAAAATTGAAGCAAAACCAAAAAAATATGCTAATGTTTATTTAAATTAAAAAATTTCTACATTATAAAGAAGAAAGGCCCATTTTAAACTCTTGGAATTAACTATAATGCCTTCTAATTTCAAAAACAACTTTTTTGAGCATTGCCATAGTTTGTTTCTTTTGATTGTTAAAATTGGCATTTTTTCAATAATCCTTGTATTTAATACTCTGCACTTTTGATTCTCGTCCTTCTGTTCTATAGAAATTGGTATTTCAAAGGTTGTGTCACCTTCTACTAGACAAAATGGATCACATATTCTTAGACTACATGTTCTTTGATGTGCTGTTCACAATCATAAAAACTGAACAACCTTTCGTCTTCTGAAATGCTGTTCTCATCTGGCTCCATATCATGCAACACTGAAATGCTTTCATATCTGTGACTTATTTCTCTATCATTTTACTCTTCTCATCTTGGGATGGTGTCTCCCAAGGGTCTGATTTTTTTTATGTGCTCTCTTTCTTTCAAGATATCCACTCGAGTGACTTATTCTTACCAAGTGGTCACTTCACTGTTGATGATTATAATAATCTACACTTTCAGTCTGCAAATAATGGCTTATTCGTTCATCTTAAATTTAAAATAATAACTTATAGACACTATGATTCACTATGCAAGAAGTTGTTCTTTCTTTTCATTAGCAAATTTGGATGTCAGGTTAATTTTTTTTTTTTTACAATTCCTAGTTAATTGAGCATTAGTTAGCTTAACCATAATAAAGTCAAGTCCAAAAGACCCAGAATAGTTATATTTTGCTTCAGTCTCCAAGATTACAGAGGATGCAATCTGCTATTTCCTCAGATATAAGTCATTAGTAAACCCTGTTAAGCTCTGACATGCTTTGTAGGGTTTAGAAAAGCAACAATGTTACAGTAGTAAAAATCTTTTGTGGCTAGGTACACTGGATTATTTGAATTCCAATGTCCAATTATACAAAACTTTAAAACTGTTCCCGCTAAACTGCTTCACCATACTTGGAAATTAGATTATCATATGTTCCAACAAGCAGAGATCTGGACAAAGATCTTTATCAGGCATTTCTCTGGGAGAATGGAAGAATGGGAACTCCTAAGTGACCATGCAGTAGGGACAGATAAAATATGGACAAAAATCCAAGGTAACCAACCAAAAAGCCTTGATTATTGCAGGAATAGCTCAGAGATATTCCTGGTTTGGTTCCAGACAATTCACAGTATAATGCAAGTTAAATGACTTTTTGGTGTCCCAATGTATATGAGTTTTATTTATACCATTCTATAGTCCACTAAGTGTGTAATAGTGTTATGTCTTAAAAACAATATACATATTTTAATTAAAATTACTTTATTGCAAAAGATGTTAACCATCATCTGAACTTTCAGTGAGTCCTAATCTTTTTGCAGGGGTGGGGGAGTGGATCTTGCTTTGATGTTGATGGCTACTGACTGATAAGGATGGTGGTTGTTGAAGATTGGGGTGGCTGTGGTATTTTCTTAACATAGGACAACAGTAAGGTTTGCTACATCAGTGGGTTTTTCCTTTCATGAAGAGTTTCTCAGTTGCAGGCAATGCTGTTTGATAGCATTTTAGCCACAGTAGAACTTCCTTTAAAAATTGGAATCAATCCTCTCAAAACCTGCTGCTGGTTTATGAACTGAGTTTATGTAACATTCTAAATCCTGTGTTGTCATTTCAAATATCTTCACAGCATCTTCATCAGTAGATTCTATCTCAAAAGCCACTTTCATTGCTCATCCATAAAAAGCAACTCCTGATCCAATCAAATTTTATCATGAGATTGAAGCATCTCAGTCACATTTTGAGGCTCCAGGTCTAATTATACTTATCATATTGTTTCCACCGCATCTGTACTTACTTCCTACACTGAATACTGAATTTGAACACCTCACAGTCATACATGAAGATTAGAATCAACTTCTTCCAAACTCCTATTCATATTGATATTTTGGCCTCTTCCCATGAATCACAAATATTCTTAATGGCAAATAGAATAATGAATTCTTTCCCAAAGATTTTCAATTTACTCTACCCAGATCCATCAAAGGAATCTACTGCAGTTACAGTTTTATAAAACATACTCTTTAAATAATAAGACTTGCAAGTAGAGATGACTCCCTGATCTATGAGCTGCAGAATGGATGTTCTGTTAGCAAGCATGAAAACCACATTCATCTTGTATATCTCCATCAGAGCTCTTGGGTGACTGGGTGAATTGTCAATGAATAGTAATATTTTGAAATCAATCTTTCTTTCTGAGCTGTTCTTAACAGCTGGCTTAAAATATTCAACATACCATGTGATAAAGAGATGTACTATCATCCAGGCATTTTTCCATGTATAGAGCACAGACAGAGTAGATTTGGTGTAATTTTTAAGGGCTTTAGGATTTTTGGAATAGTAAATGAACACAGACTTCAATTTAAAGTCATTAGCTTCATTAGCCCAAAAGGAAAGTCAGCCTGTGTTTTGAAATGAGACTTGACTTCTCTGTAGCATGAAACTCCTAGCTGGCATCTTCATCCAATAGTATACTATTTCATATGCATTGAAAATCTGTTTCTTCGCATAGCCACCTTCATTAATGATCTTAGCTAGATCTTCTGGATAACTTGTTGCAGCTTTTACATCAACACTTGCTGCTTTACTTTGCACTTTTATGTCATGGAGATGGCTTCTTCCTTTAAACCTTAAGATGCAACCTCTGCTAGGTTCCAATTTTTATTCGGCAGTGTCTTCACCGATCTTAGCCTTCACAGAATTGAAGAACATTAGAACCTTGCTCTAGATTTGGGCTTGGCTTAAGGAAAGTTAGCTTGTTTGATCTTTCATCTAGACCACTGAAACTTTTGCCACATCAGCAATACAGCTGATACACATTCTTACGATTTGTGTGTTCACTGGAACAGCACTTTGAGTTTCCTTCAAGACTTTTTCCTTTGCTTTCACAACTTTGCTGAATGTTTTGACACGAGAGGTCCATCTATCAGCTTACCTCAGCTGGCTTTCGACATGCTTTACTTACTGAGCTTAATCATGTCTAGCTTTTGATTTAAAGTGAAAGATGTTTGACTCTATTTTTCTCAAACACATAAAAGGCCACTGTAGGGTTATTAATTGATTTAATTTCAATGTTGTTGTGTCTCAGGGAATAGGGAGGCCTGAAGAAGGGGAAAAAATGGGGGAACACTGGTCGATGGAGCAGTTAGATAGAACAAATATATTTATCGATGAAATTTGCATCTTCTAATGGTGGAGTTTTTGTCATCATAAAAGAATTACAAAGATCATTGATGACAGATCACTATAACAAAAATGGAGAAGTTTGAAATGTGAGAATTACTAAAATGTGACACAGAGACCCAAGGTGAATCAATGCTGTTGTACAGCAGCATCCAAAGATTTGCTTGATTTAGGGTTACCACAAATATTCAATTTGTAAAAAACAAAAAACAAAAAACAAAACAATGCATTACCTGCAAAGCACAATGAAGTACAATGAAATAAGGTATGCCTGTCCATCAGTACTCCTGCTCTGCTTATTCCCCACTGTAGTTGTTAAAGCGAATATTTTTACTCTTGTTTTAGATACAAGAAAGCAAGGAGGCAAGCTACCTTTCAAGAAATCTCAATATTCAGTCAAAGTCTAGTAGCTCAAGGTATACATAAACTCCTTAGAGACTTGACAAGTCTTGCTGTAAAAATGTCCAAGAACCATTTTGCTTCTGAGACTTCCAAAAGCATACCTTTAAGACTTCAAACTTTGGTTACATTCCAGCCACAACTTACATTACCATTAATGTGCAATTATAAATGATGACTGTGTATAAAGTGTTATGGTCTAAAGTCATTTGACTTTCCGTTATGATAGGGAGAAAAACTTGCATTTTAAAACAAGTCATGGGTCTTCAGGTTTCTTTGATTTTGCTTTCCAGGAAGTTCCACAGTTTACCTTTTCTTTTACGGTTTGTCTAGACTTTGTCAGCATTGACTTATTGCCACGCTCATCATCATGAGTCTATATTATGAGAGTAGTTCTTTCGTTGGGCTCTAAACCATTCTTTCCCTTTTCCTTCCCATCCATCCTGAAAGCTGTCACCACCTCAGACTTCCTTAAGCAACAGCATCCATCACAGGGCACTAGAGTCCTTTATAAACTACAATGGCTGCAAAGTAAATATTTGTCCAATTACTTGGGGATGTTCTCAGCTTTTTATAATCTGACACCCTTCATTAACCCAACCAGTTTTATCTGTCTCTCCTTTTACGTACATGTTTTAAATACATGCTTGCCACTGTTATTCCTGGTAAATCATGCATTGTTTTCCCTTCTTGTGAACCATCCCTCTCCATAATCCTTTAGTCAGGCTCATACTATGTTTCTTAGGCCACTCTAGAAAATTCTTGCTCACTCTTTCATCTTCAGTTTAAGGTCCCCTTTTGTTAGAAGTTTGCTTACTTTACTGTCCTTCGTGCCTCTACATTTACCTGTATAGTAAATATTGTTTTTTGGATTAAATCTCACTCTTTTGTGCTTGGCAAGGACTCTATAAACCCTATTTCAATTTTGCTAGCTGCCTCCCTGGAGGCCAGGGATGGAGACTAGACTGTTGGAGCAAAGAGAAGGGTTTTGGTTGTCTTGTCCTGCTTCCATTTTAGGCTCCCTTTTTGTTCCTGTCAGCACCACCACAGCAGTATACCTTGGCTTTGGAAGTGGCCATTCACTTACTAATAGCCACTGAAATCAGTGTCCAGTTTTTTTCAACACTCTTCTAACGGTCTTCTGCTTAGTGACACCAGAAACATCCTGCTGGAGCTATCCTTCAAGATCTGGGTCCCTGGTCCATGAGGACCATCCTCTGAGGGCCTCAGATGTCTACCAGGTGTACAGTGTCTCCTCCTCAGAAATTAGAGCCTTAGCTCACGAAACCCCTCCTCTGGGCCTTTAAAATTAAATAAGCTTTAAAAAAAGAGGTCAGAATTATTCACCTATTTGAGAGATATCATGAACTGGGGAGGGGCAGAGAGAGAGAGGGAGAGAGAGTATCTCAAGCAGGTTCTGTACTATCAGCATCGAGCCCAACGTGGGCTCAGACTCACAAACTGCGAAACCGTGACCTGAGCTGAAATCAAGAATCTGAAGCCTGACCAACTGATCCATCAGGCACCCTCAACATCTTTTCTGTTAGCTCAGCACAAACTTTTTCTAGTTACTACCACTGTGACACTGTCATGTTCCTGTTTGCAAGAACAAGTCTCCAACCCTGCTAACCTTTGTTAAAATAACTGAGCGGTATTTGGCTCTGACTGGACCTTGTTTAGTAGACCTCTCTCTCAGCCACCTCTTCCTCCCACATACTCAAATTACGGTATCCGTCAATTTAAGGTATATTGTTTTATATATTGTTTCATATTTGTTTCATCCCCAAGTAGACCGAGTTACTTGAAGGCAAGATATTTTCATTTCTGTATTCCCAGGACAGCCTGTTTGCACAGTATATGTAGCCAGATGCACAATATATATTTGTTAAGTGAATAGAAGAATGACAGTGTTGAATTATTCCAAGTCTCTGTTTCTGTCATGTGGTGATGAAATATCCTGGAGGCCTGACTTTGTAAGCTACATGTCAGAGCAGAATAGGAAGCGGTCTAGCTGGAGGCTGTGAGGAGCATCAACTTATCAATCCCTGACTCATCACTTACCCAAGGTTTCAGCACCATTTAGGTAGAGACAGGATGATAATTTTCTTTTTCCCTCAGAGTATATGCTCCACGAATCCTTCTAAGGTAGCATTTACATCAAAATTTCTCTTGAAAGCCTCCATAAGTTAAACTATATCTTTAAATCCTCTCCTAAGATGAGAAAATATGGAACTTAAAAAGTTCTCTTTAAGTAAAAGTTATACTCAATTGGTGTTAATATTAATTGGGTAATAAAAAATTAACATAGTCACATATTGTCCTAATATTTTTCAAATTGTCATTTGCCTTTCTTATGATTTTTAAATACAGCACCCTATCCATTTAGTAGACTTAACTGAAAATATTCATTTTGCATTTATTTTAAGCATTTTGCTATTTTTAAAATCCTTTTTTAATAAAGATATTGTAAAACCTGTTCTTTTCATATTTGTCCAAAATTCACGTGATATTGTCTGAATTATAATAAAATGAAAATATGTCTCAGCTATTTGGGCCACATAGCCTGCCCAAATACAACATTTATGTGCCATTTTCACGAAGCAAATCTCTCAGTTTAAATAAATATTAGAGGCTTAATATAATGATGAAGAATAAAAGCATGATTTTAAAAATCTATTTAATATATGCACATAGTCATGTGAATGTAATATTTTCATGCTTTTCTAGTCATGTTCTCAAAGAGAACACCAAGGTATATGTATGGCGCATTCTCACTACAATTATTCTATCATTATTTTTTCTATTGTACTTTTTAAACTAGCTCTCATTTTTTTCATAATCCCTGTGGTGAAAAATCAACCTAAGATTATTTGTCAATGTCTTTTTAAAACTAGATCATATAGGGGCTCCTGGGTGGCTCAGTCAGTTGAGCGTCCTACTTCAGCTCAGGTCATGATCTCACGGTTTGTGGGTTCGAGCCCTGCGTCGGGCTCTGTGCTGACAGCTAGCTCAGAGCCTGGAGCCTGCTTCAGATTCTGTACCTCCCTCTCTCTCTCTGACTCTCCCCTCCTCGTGCTGTCTCTCTCTGTATCTAAAAACAACAACTAAATCTTACAAAGAGGAAGAATGGTCATTTCAGTATGTAGAAAAACCATTTTGCTTACACATGGTCAATTCTACAAAGCTTTTTCTCAGATAACATGAAAAATTGAGTGTACGCTCTCTTCATTCAACAGTGAACTAATTCATCTTTTCCCCCTCAAAAGGGATAATTGCTTATGTAATTCATTCTGTTTTTTATGTGTACGACACCATCTCTTTAGGAGCAAGGGCTCCATCAATATTATGGGCTCAAGAGTTCAGATGGTTTTTCTCTTGAAACAGCTAACTATAGTTATATATAATCTGTATGTCGTTCTCCATTATTGTGATCACCGTCAGACACGGAGGCTCACACAGTAGGATTCAGCAAGGACAACAATTAAGCATCTTTAGCTCATCTAGCTGTCCACAGGATTGTGACTTGCCTCAACAATGAGGCATAAAATATACATTAAGAGTCTAGCGACGTGGAGAGTATAAATGGAAAGATACAAATTACAAAATCTGTACAAATCAATGGGACTGTCTAGGAAAAAGCTGTATCAGGCAGCATAGTGGCTATGAAAATAACATTCTTCCCCAGGGGTTGATAAGTGTAGCATAATGAGTACAACCTTTAGAGCCAGCAATTAGTCTGCCGTGCAAGGCCTTCAGCAGAAAATGGAATTACCAACAAGATCCATCTTGATCAAAAAGCCATATATGGTGTTAATGAGTAGCCTTTGTCTTTTCTTTCTTATTGGCTTTACAAATTTAAGAGCAACCCAAGTTGATTTATGTGAAATAGAAGGAAAGCGTTGCTTCTACTTGGAGAACAGGTGGTTGTGTCCATGTTGCCAAGTTGTTCAAATAGCTGTTAAGCTAATTTTTGTGTTAGCTGTCAGTTTGAGACAATACTGTAAAGATTTAAAAGTAAAATGTATTTCTGAACCTGAGAGTTAAGTGTTTATCCTATCATTATGGGCCAATCATGTTTGAAACCAATCTTTTTGCTTTATAGGCAAGGAAAGATCGAATTACAATTGGAAGATGAAGAAATATGACTCTGGTTATGTGCTTTTCTTCCTTCCAGGTTTCTTTATATTATAGATACCCATGTTTTCATCCTACCACAGTAGATATGATGTGAGAGAGGAAAGGTCAGTTCATGCATGCTGTAATACCAATAGGCAGTAAGGGTTGGTGATACCTTAATCATTAATTTTCTAGAAAGTTTACTCTTGTCTTAGGTACTTGGAAAAAATGGAGTCATCCTTCCTGTCTCAGCTCAAAGTTCAGATTTCTTTGGCCATCGTCACTGGTGCAAGCAGATGAGTGCTTGCATCTATGTGTAGCATCTTTAGTATATTGTGCTTCTATTTTTACATTTAACTACATGTAGACTTTGAGTTGCTTTATCTATTCGTCTTTGTTGTTGTATCCATTGGCCTGACACAGTGACTGTACATAGTTAGCACTTAATAAAGCCCATTCAATGGTTGCAAATATTAATTTCAGAGTAACAATATTTTATGTAAAATTACTTTGTCATTTGCATTTTTGGGAGAGAATTTTAGCCCACAGAACACAAAATGGGGAGAGGATTTTGGTGCAATGGAACTCTTCCAAGCATCCCAGAAGTTTACGCATGAAATATGATTTTTCTTCATCATTTCCTTTCCTGTGAAGGTTGAGAACTTGTTACATCACATTACTGCCTTTATATTGCACTGGTCACTGGATTGAATTTGTTCTTCATTCCTTTTTCCAGGACACGGTTCGAGGGCTTCTGATGAACTCAGCATCCCTGTAACTGATACTCTGGATCTAGGTATTCTTCAAAGCTCTGGGCTTCTGCTATTAGCACATGGTAATTTCCTACTCTCTAACTTATAAGTGAAGGTAATCTTTCTTTACTATCAGTATTCTCTCCCTAGAGCTGTATTTATGAATATTTAAATAATAATTTGATTTTTATTGCTTATGTACCATCTTCTGTCTTCCCTGTTAGGTTATTTCTATCTGGGGAGACACCCAGATTCTCCTAATAATGACAGTACTCAGCTTTTGGAAATATAACAACTGGCAATGGCAATTTGTTATGGAGATTAGGCCTTGCTTGGCATACTGAGTAACTGCTGTCAGTTTACCTGATGATTATCCCCCACCTAGAGTGGGCAAGTCTAATGACGTGTCCTGGAACCTTCTACTCTCATCCAGGCCCCATGACGGGCCCTGGCCACTTCCATCAACAGAGACTACTCAGTTGAAAGACATGGGAATAAGGGAAGAGAATAGTTAGCTAGGAATCAAATCAAAGTTTTCTTTCCTCAGACGATCAAGACTATTAGAACAAGAAATAAATCTCCTTATTTGTTTTTTGCAACTCCTGTTCTAATGAATATCTGAGAAACTATCAGACTATTTAAACCCAAATTTTGACTTTACAGTGACATAATATTTACTTTTCATTATTTTTAACTTAATTTCACAACTTTCAGTATCTTTATATTTGTTAATAATCATCAACATATATCTGAATATGATAATTTAATAATTGTTGATTGTTTGCTAAGCACATACAATATATATTATCATGAAATCATTAGTAACCTACCTAGGAATTTTGCTAATCACTGATACTACCCTTGGTTGTAATAATTGCCATTTTCTTTTCACTGATTCAGTTGTTACTCTTTGGAGATCTATAAAGAACCAAAACCTTCACATATTAAGTCCAGGAAGTCCATAAATATGAGAAGAAAAAAAATCATGCCTTTATGTTCAGTAACCAGTTAAGCATTTTCTTCACATTCTCATGATTATAGGCAACAAACTATACAGTATTAATAACTGTACCTTGATCATCAAAAGATATTAAAGATATATTCATTCCACATTACAGTTGTTTTCTTCTGTAATTGTATGGAATATGTATGTATTTAAGTTATTCTGCTAAATGGGTCCCTGGGCTTCACCATCCACCCAAAGGAGTACACAGAACAAAAATTTTAATAATATCTGCTCTAATGCTTTTTTCATATGCTTACCTACTTACACAGTCCCTGTGTATTAAAACTTCTTGTGGATACCTTGAATGTTTCCTCCTAGAAAACTCTCAAGACCCAGATCAGCAATATTTGATACTGTTTTTTAATGTTTATTTATTTATTTATTTAGAGATAGAATCTGTCATGGAGAGGGGCAGAGAGAGAGAGAGAGAGAGAGAGAGAGAGAGAGAATCCCAAGCAGGCTCCACACTTCCAATGCAGAGCCTGTCATGGGGCTCGAACTCACAAACCATGAGATCATGACCTGAGCCACAATCAAGAGTCAGGTGCTCAAATGAATGAGCCACCCAGAAGCCTCTTGACACTGGTTTCTTTATGGTTTCTGGATGTTCTAGTGAAGCAAAATATGTTGTGACAAAATGACATTCCATGAAATTATAGTCACACTATCAAAACCAACATTTAGGAAAAAGGTCATATAATTATCAAAACCATGTGTATTTTCTATATACTTTATAAAGCTTATTTACATTCTGTCTTGGCCTTGCTTATATACCCACTACAAGCACACACAGGACACAAACCAAAGCAAATCACACATATATAATATATATACCTTAGAGTTTTAATTGCAGCATATTCTTTGACAGTTTTTATGCCTTCCTTCACAGCTCCAGCCAACTGGTTAGTAGCACAACATGGCCTCACCAGAATGTTCTGTAACGTCTATTACCTGTCTCATTATTAGGATGGGAAAAGGAATATCAAATTATAACCAAATAATAAAATAAAACCTCCAAGAGCTAATATAAATATATAATGTTATCAAAGCTATAGTCGAGTGACGTGATAGTTTTAGAAGAGTTAATCCCTCAAGCAAAAGTTTCAGTCAGTTTATATTTAGAAGCTGAAAAGCTGGTCTTAAAGTTATATGGAAAAAAAGATCTATGATAGCCCAAATGTGTTTTAAAGGTAATACACAGATCAAGGGAGAAAGTGTCTTCAACAAATGATGCTGGGAACTAAGGATTAACACACGAAAAAAAATCTACAGACTTTCACCTTATTTTATAGTAAAAAAGTGAATGCAATCTAAATTACAGACTTAGATGCAAAAGCTAAAATTATAAAGGTTTTAGAATAAAACAAGGAGAAAGTCTTTGTGAGTTAGAACAAGTAAAAATGTCTTAAGACAAAAAAACAAGGAACTGTGAAAAAATAAGTGGCAGTTAAGTAAAATTAAAAACTTTCCTTTAGAAGTTTTTATTGGGCAAACAAAATTAAGGCTGAAAACTTGACAAAGTATTCACAGTAAGTATATTTGATAAAGGACTGACCAAGGATAAAAACACTTAGGAGATGAATCAGTTCCAAGAGGGCAGAGGGCCAGTAGTTTTGGAAAAGCACAATTTGTTGTCATGTTTTCATGATTTTTGCATCTTACCTCTTAGAACATTTTGGATAATAAGGGGATGTACATTTATACACTCAATCCTCTTCTCTTTTATTTTGATAATCAGGAAGCTCTTTAATGCATATGAGAATACCTATAATGCACTAAGTGTAAAACCTACACAATTATTGTGTTGTAAGAATTCTGTATAAAATCTGGATACAAGTCCTTTTTCAAATATACACATTGTGAAAAACAAAACAAATATAATTATTGTAAATAACAGAAGTCACCTGTCTATGAAGATTCTGATAAGCGACAGAAGTAAAACAACATAGGACACATATTGCAGACTAATGTATCTAATACTTAGAGTAACATAGAGCAAGTGAAAATTTAATTTGAATATTAGAGATTTGTTGCAATATTGTAGTTTATATCTTTCTCTAAGGAATTTTTTTAATTTAACATTTATTTATTTTTGAGAGATAGAGAGAGAGCACAGCAGGGAAGGGGCAGAGAGCTGGAGACACAGAATCTGAAGCACCAGGCTCTGAGCCCTGAGCTGTTAGCAGAAAGCCTGATGCAGGGCTAGAACTCACCAATGGTGAGATTATGACCTAAGCCAAAGTTGGGACACTTAACCAACTGAGTCATCCAGGCGCCCCTGCACTAGGGAATTCTTAATGATCATTTCTTCTTCAAGGGTTAGTACCCACAATTTTGCTTAGAAGTTTTTCTCTAAAACCTATGTCTTTTCTTTCCAGTTTATCTGATTACTGGACTGGGTCATTTTTTCTTCATGGATTCTTCACAGAAAAAGGAATTCTTCTCTTCAGTCTGTAGAGAAATTTAGATTCCACCTCCTTTGCTTCTAGCCACTATTATCTATGCTCCAGAGGTTATGACAGGATGTATAAAAAATTTACTGAAAGTCATTTTTTTAAGCCATGATGCTATTCCTCATCTCGATATTTATCTGTGCATCCAAATAAAATGAGGAATAGGATCATGGACTTACTAAAAATTTGAATTTTAAAGCAAATACCCTATGTATGCATGTTAGCACATTAAGAAAGTGTTGAATGAAGGCTTAAAGTCCAGCTGCCTGGATTTAATTGGAATTTTTTGAAGTGGTTAATTGGAATTTACTTCTTCCATAACTTAGGTAAGTTACTTGCTTTCTGTGTGTTTTGGTTTATATTCTCTAAAATGAAAGAATGGTACCCATCCAGTAAAGGTGACAGAGGATTATGGAGACAGTCCATAGTCCATGAGAAGCAAGCAGAACAATATGTAACATACAGTTGATTTCTGAGACTCAGTCAGCACCTTCCCTTCTAGGCTCATGGATAATTTACTGCCAGTGTCTTTTTTGATTAATTGGCATTCATGTCATTATGTATGTACTAAGAATAAATAGAAAACTTTAAGAACTGGCAGAACGTCCTTGAAAAAAAAATGATATCCTACTTTATTATAAGATAAACTGTTTTAAAATTGCTCCATGACCCATGACTTATCTCTTTTTTAATGCAGATTTTCATAAATATTAATCTATCACATGTTTTGTGGTATATTTATAACATGTTCCATGTCAGACTGAAGAGGTAGGCTAAGCTGAAAATTAAAGACAGGGTGTGAGTGAGGGAGGGACACAGAGAAGACACAGAATCTGCAGCAGGCTCCAGGCTCTGAGCTGTCAGCACAGAGCCCAGTGCGAGGCTCGAATCCATGGACTGTGAGATCACGACCTGAGCCGAAGTCAGATGTCTAATTGACTGAGCCAACTAGGCACCCAGTTTGATTTTTTTAGAACAAACTTGTGGTCAACTTTAAGCTGCAAATTATACATTTTAACCAATTTAATTCAGTTCATGTTTCAAGATGAAAGATTTTTGCTATCTTTGCTTAAAGTATCAAAAGCGTTTCAAAATATTTTTAGTAAACAGCCCCAATTTCTTGGAAAATTTCATTCAATTATATGTAACTTTACTTTTTACAATTATCTTTGACTACCTACAGGCTCGTTCACTTCGTCATCAGCTATGGACTAGAAGAGGCCCCAAGGTCCTGAGTCCGTTCAGGGAAATATCCTGAACAGAGTCTGTTTATGAAATTGAGGTTGGCTTCCACTGGGAAAGATCTACTCTTCATGTGTGTCTTGAGTCACTAACATTCCAGAGGAAGTATAGTACTTTCCTGAAACTGTTCTTTTATTCCCCCCTCCTCCCTTTCCCCCATCTATCCTATAGCATTTAGGAGAGGGCTTTTAGGCTAGCATGAGGGAAAAAGAAAAAAAAAATAGTTTTTGATAAGATTGAGTGGTTCTAAATAATTTATTGCAGCAATCAATATCAGAGTGGAGGCAAATGCGATCCTCTTTTTGATATATGGCATATAACTATTTCATAAGGATTAAGTCAAGATTATCCTTAGGCTAAAAATACATTATGGACAGAAGGACACTGACAGAACTCCAGGGTCTTCCATTCACTTAGCAAAGTAGGTTTTAACTGTCAAAAATAATGAGGATAGCTTAATCTAGGATTAAAACCCTATTAAATATTAATTTATTGAAAATTAGAATGTTACTGTGCACATTATCATGAATATACTTCTACCAATAATGAAACTCGTGGACAAAAACATTCTTTTGAAACCTATTCTCATCAATAATATTGTGTCTGTACACAACATCTAGGAGATGGTTAGTCTCTGATTTAAAAAATTGGCAGGTATTTTCTTCTTTTAGCTTAAATAGGAGAACTTTTGCAGAAACATTAAGCTAATTAAGGTATAAAGAAAACATGTGCATACTTATTTCTATTAATTCTCCTCTTCTAAAGGAGAGAAGCAATCCTGGAGTTCCTTAGTTGACCATGTTGGGAATACTAAACATGGTTTTCATGTAAACCTCTAATCAGTAGTTTTATTATTCTGAACTTGGGTCACAAATTTAAGAAGAGCATTAAGTATCAAAAAGAATCGTCAAGGGGCATCTGGATGGCTTAGTCGGTTAAGCATCCAACTTAGGCTCAGGTCATGATCTCACAGTTTGGGGGTTTGGCCCCATGTCAGGCTCTGTGCTGACAGCTCAGAGACTGGAGCCTGATTCAGATTCTGTGTCTCCCTTTCTCTCTGCCTTCTCTCTGCCCCTTGCTTGCTTATGCTCTGTCTCTCTCTGTCTCAAAAATAAATAAAACATATAAAAATAGTGGTCAAAAAATACAGTTTATTAAATAATTATGTACACATAATAATTGGGGTATGACCTTGACAAATGATTAGAGACTAGATTTAGAAGAACAGTAAGTAAGCACAAGAGCAAGTGAGAAAAATTATGAGGAAATCTAGTTTTTCAAGAGTACCTAACTTTTTGTCAAATATTATTCAGGATCACGCCAAAGTGCAGTGAGTTAGCCCACTCATAGGAAGCAGTTTTGCATCTAGGCTTACGTAAAGTAACTTTTTAATGCTTCTTCTGAAGAGCAGATGGGTTATGCAAGGTTAAGTTTTCTTCTTGGTATAGATTTTCATCATTCTTACTAATTATCTTTTAATTATGTTAATAGATTTTAATAAATGTGTATAGATGGATTCAGATGACAGTGTATTAACTTCATCAGTATGAAATACATAAAATAATCTCTTGTGATTTCATCTTAATGGGAGTGTTATGGATGCATCAATAAGAATTATACAGACAGGATATATAAATAAAACTAGGCTTAGTTACATTAGAGTTTCCTTATGAATTATAATATTCATAGAAGCTGTATTGTCAACCAAAGATTTTGGGTAACCAAAAATGATTCATTTATTATCTTTAGTCAGTATTGGTCTGAAGTACTGAAATCCTTCGGGGCTTATAATTACAGAACACCACAATCACAGAAACTGAGAAATTGATATACACATTTTGAGTTAGTTTGTATACAATAGTAAGTCTATATGCAGCATTGCCTCAGGTTTACAAGGGATAAATCTTTTAAAATATCATTTTAGTTATAAATAGGTTTGCATTTTCATGATCTTACATAAAATCAAATGTTACACTATCACTATATTTCACACTATAAAAGATCAAAGGGAAGATATTATAGCTGTTTTTAAGCCATGTTGTCAAATCATTTAAATTTTTCCAAGAACTTAAACTTCACTAGAGGTATTATATAAACATTAGATTCTTTAACTCTATGTGGCAACTTTTTGAAAAATCGCAAATTACTATTACAATTTTATGAGTACTGAGCTAATATTCATTCACATAAGTTTGTTTTCCACCTAAGAATTTGCTATCATTATCTTAAATTGTATTACCTTAGTTGGCTGTGAGAACATTTAAGTTTTCTTTTTCTTTTTAGGAGAAAGAGGGAGGGGCAAAGGGGACAGAGAAAGAGAATCTTAAGTAGGCCCCATGCCCAGCTCAGAGCCCAACATGAGGCTCAATCTGAAGACTGAGATCATGACCTGAGGCGAAATCAAGAGTTGGACCCCTAACTGACTGAGCCACCCAGGTGCCCCGTGGCCAGAACACTTTAAATATTGGAAGTTAGATTAGCTCCGCCTCCATTGTTAGTACCTCGCGAGATTTCGCGGAGGCTTCCCTCTTTCTCCTGGGTCGCCAATATGCCTTCCAGACTGAGGAAGCCCCGGAAACTTCGGGGCCACGTGAGCCATGGTCACGGCAGCATCGGCAAGCACCGGAAGAACCCAGGAGGTCGGGGTAATGCTGGTGGCATGCATCACCACAGGATTAACTTTGACAAATATCATCCAGGTTACTTTGGAAAAGTTGGTATGAGGCATTACCACTTAAAAAGGAACCAGAGCTTCTGCCCAACTGTCAACATTGATAAACTGTGGACCTTAGTCAGTGAGCAGACAAGGGTAAATGCTGCCAAAAACAAGACAGGAGCTGCTCCTGTCATTGATGTGGTGCGATCGGGCTACTACAAAGTTCTGGGAAAGGGAAAGCTCCCCAAACAGCCTGTCATTGTGAAGGCCAAATTCTTCAGTAGAAGAGCTGAGGAGAAGATTAAGGGTGTTGGGGGAGCCTGTGTCCTGGTAGCTTGAAGCCACATGGAGGAGGTTCATTAAATACTAAAAGTGCTTTTCTCTTCTGGTCTGGGTGTAAGTTCTTTAGCACCCCTACCTCTCTATCTGTACATTGGAAAGCCACCTAACAGGTTCCAGGAGTTAAGGGTATGAAAGTGTGTTTGTGTTGATAGCATATATGTGAATCTTAGAGTTGAAAGGCCTATTTTGCATTGTGTGTACTCTGAAAATAATGAGTGCGAGAATATACCCTTAACTGTTATGCATGGCTCAAAGGGGGGAGATTAAGGGTTTTTATGTGTGTTGGGATTGTTAAGTAAGCAGTACACCCAATGTGCAGCCTGAACTCACAACCCAGAG
>NC_043712.1:39946263-39967647 GCF_006229205.1 Suricata suricatta | reverse complement strand
ACATTCTTCCCAATTTGGAACTGTTAAGCAAGTGTTAGGTGGGCAATAAGCATTCTAGGGAGAAAGTAGTTAGGGAGTGGGCTACAGTGGGAGGACCAAGAAAATGGGAATGAGTAAACAAAAGGAGTAGGATTCAGAAGAGCCAATGGACAGGACTTTGTGAGTGGGTGAATGGGTGACCACAAAATGGTTAGGCCTGGACAGGGCAGGCGATGATTTGATTCTTCTGCAGGTGTTAGTATTGCCAGGGAAGCTAGGTAACCAATGAAAAGCCATATGTTCATGTTCTAAATAAAGGGTGCATACCTATAAAAAATAAATAAATAAATAAATATTGGAAGTTAAAATGTTTTCTTCTCTTCAAATTCTACTGAATTTTTATTCAAGTCAATGCTTACTTGTATCTGTACTTTTAAGAAAAAGAACCTCGTCACACCTGGGATGTTTCATGTACTTTATTAATTCTTCCTTAAAGTAGAAAACTTACTGTAACATTTTCCTTAGAAGAGGTTACACATTCACATGATAAATATTATCAAAATCCCAGAAAAGCCTGGGAATTTTGAGGTTGCCCTTCTCTGTAGGATATAAGCTATTTCCTTGGTGTTGAGATTCATTAGGAATCTTGCTACAGGTACAGAACTGTAACCTAGAGAACCCTGATCAAGAGTAGGTCGTCAGACAGTAAGTTGAGCTGAAGGCTTAACTCAAAATTCAAAGCATTGTTGGTATACAAAGCTTTGCTTCAAGTCTTGACTTGGCTCATCTGTGTAGAAGAGGTTACCACTACTTACAATAGAAAAAGTCATGAGCTCAGATAGACATCATAGGAGATGAGGAGATGCTAGAGAAGTCAGACATAGGCATGCCCCCTCTTGCACCTAAAGCTTAACATTTAAGTCACACTTTCAAACACATTCCCACAGTTGTGTTAGAAGTCAGCTAATGATGATAAAGTAGATATTTTAAGTTTTCAATCATGGAAAACTAGCTTCAACTTATTTAAATATTTACTTATATTTTCTTTCTTTGATGATAGAATTGCAGGACCCATTTCTAGAATAGAAGCAAAGATTATCCAGGTGATTAATCTCCAAGAATGTCCCAAATTCACCAACCTTAAACCTAGAGTCATCATCATAGAAAGACCATCATAATTGGCTATTTTGTTTCATGAAGGAATAAAGGCTTTCTTTAAAAATATACAGCATCATGAAGATTTTGCAACCTCAATTCTGTACCTTAAGTTATGGGTTAAAGGCAAATGTATATTGAACAACTCCTACGTGATAGATATACAAAGACAATTTGAAGATTACTTCAGTAGTCAAATTAAAATACCATCAATTTTGTAGGATGTGATATGGAGCAACTTTCTCAACTGTAGTTGAGCCTGACCTGGAGTCTTGGTAACTTTCAATAAGAAAATAATACTGCAAAGGAGCCTAGAGTTTATACAAATTAAGTTCCCACAAGAAAATGTGATGACTGTGTTCATCACTCAAATCATCATAAACAGTCAGCAATTCTGACTGGATAGGATGGGTCATTTTTGAATTAAACAAACAAACAAACAAAAACAAAAACAAGGGCTCAGTTGGGTGAGCATCTGATTTCAGCTCAGGTCATGATCTCACAGTTGATGGGTTTCAGTCCTGTGTAGAGCTCTGTGCTGACAGCTCAGAGCCTGGAGCCTGCTTCCTCTCCCTCTGCCCCTCCCCAACTCGTACTCTGTCTTTTTCTTTTAAAAGTGAATAAACATTAAATTTTTTAAATAAAACAACCCAGAAATTCCTTTCTTTGATATCAAGTAATTTTTCAGCTTATCACAGAATGTAAAAGTTTTAGAATGATTTCATAATTCATGGTATGTATCTTAGGAACAAGGCCTTTAGAAATCCTAAGATTTTATGTCATACTAAGTCCATGCTTTATCTCCCCCAATGGGATGAGCTCTGGTAAGTATTAATGTCTTACACTTAATTTCATTCACCAACTCCTTAAGAGGACCATACATGCTTAATAGCCATTGGTTTAATGGAGGAATTTAGGATTTTTTTTACCACCCAAGTTGTGTAAATCCAGGTTTATATTTTTTAAATAATGTAAAGTTACAATGTCCTTTGGATTTTTTTTTAAACCCTAATCTTAGGATGCATTTCTTCTTCACTGACTCTGACTGGCTGGATTGATTGTTTTACTAAGTGCCATCATGAATTCATTTTCTGTTCTCTTCATTGGGTTACAGTTTTCAAGACAAGAAAAATCCTGGTTTCTTCTTGTACATACCCTCTACATTTGTATTTGAAAAGAGTTTCTATCTGTTCTTTTGCCTTGAGTCACATCATCAGATCTTTCCACCTATTGCCATGGATTCCTGCTAGGTTTTAGAAGGAGAAGCAACAAAGGAGGAAGGGATAAAAAAAAAATCTTATCTTGACTCATGGCCAATTATATTCAGTTCTGTTATGTTGGTTTTCGAACTTCAAACTGTTCCAATGAGACTATTTTATCAGGAAACAATATGAGAATAACTCAAACTTCAAATCTATATATGTTCAATTTTTTTCCAAAAAACCCTAGATCATGACCTGAACTGACGCAACTATGCCAACTCACCCAAGCTATGTGGAAATATACACACATCTAGAACATCTCACCACGCATGTTCTGCCTCTCACCTATGCATACTTGATGTTATAAACTCTCATCCAATTTCAGAGAACCCTCTCTCACCAATTCAATGTAACTTATAAACTCACAAAGAATGTACATTACTCCTTTTAATTTGTAAGTTTTCATTATAGTTCATTTTATTCTTATTAGAGAGAAATCACTTTTCCCAACAACTCAGAAAGAGGTATACATGTGGTTGCTCTTCTAGCTATGATAGGATTAACATTTTAAAAGATGACAACTGCTATTAAGCAACCTGCTGGCATTTAGTTTCAAGAGGTTTACTTGAGTCTCACTCTTTAGACACCTGTGAGTTTTAGGAGCCGTGTCTAACGAGCACAACTATTGTAAACTCTAGAGCAGGGCAAATGACTAAGCTACCCTGGTTACAAACAGCATTATGATGATTTTATAAATAGAATGGAATTACCACTATCTGTGCTTTCAAATAGACCTTTTGAAAAATCCAGGTTTTGGATGACAGCCAAGTGACTACACTTCTGAAATATATTTTTTTCAAAGGCTATTCTTTTATTGAAAATGAGTCTGAGTGTTTTACCCTCTTGAAAGGGCAAAGGAACCACTCTTGAGATTGCCAATTAAGGTCATAGATTAGGGGGTTAATACTTGTGAAGTCTTTTTTAATATTCATCTAATTTATCTCAGATTTCAGATGATTTTTTGAGATAATCTTTTTTGTTTAAGTAAAGCAGATAAATAAAATAACACTGCAGTTTCTGTCCACTGGAAAGTCCCAGTGCATTAGTACATGAAATGAGACAGTTTGAGGATTCACTTGTAACACAGATCATGCTTTTCACCATGTAAATCTCATCTAATCCTCACGTTGTGGGTTAAGCATTTTGGTCTTTATTTTACATGAAGAAACTGAGGTTATGAGTGATTTTTAATGCAACTTTAGTATCAGTACTAATGAAGGCCTATATTCTATTCACCTGACCAATATACCTCTCTCCAACATTTTTAGCATGTTGACATTAATGGGAAATATATTTTGTCATAAATTTATAAATGCCAGAAATCTATTAGCTACTAGTAGTTATTAGAGCATCAGTAGCCAAGTGGCACCTGGGTAGCTCAGTCAGTTAAGCATCTGACTTTTGTTTTAAGCTCTGGTCATGATCTCACAGTTGGTGAGACTGAGCCCTGTGTGGGTGTGGCTCTGCACTGTCAGCATGGAGCCTGCTTGGGATTCTCTCTCTCTCTCTCTGTCCCTCTGCCACTCACGTTCTCACTCTCTCTCTCAAAATAAACAAACTTAAAAAAAATTAGCCAAGAAAGTAAGATGAAGAAACTCCCGTAGGCTCAGAGAGGTACGTGACTTAGCTATTTAGTATTATGTATAGAATTTGGATATTAATTACAGGAAAACAGGAAGTATAGCAAAACATTAGTCTATCTAATTATATCACTATTTCATATACAATTACATTTTTATTTTCACCTGTTTGTTTTATGTAGGTATGTAATTATGCTTAGTAAAGTGGTTTATAAATAGCAACAATTCAGTCTTTGCAGCAAATATGTTGATAGCCTTGTAGTTATGAGCAACAGTATCAAATTACTTCAAAAATATTTTTAGTATGTCTACATATCATAGCTAAACCTTAAGAGAACCTACCAAAAACTGAAAGAATTGTTAATTATACTAAAAAAAACACAAAAACAAAAACATACAAACAGGGGGATTCGAGTTGGAGTCAGTATCTCAACTTCAAATTCTGGATCCCTCATGGGTTATGCAATATTTTTCTCAAGTCCTTTAATCATTGTAAGCATTGTTTTTCCTCTGAGGATAACACATGACAGGTCTACTATTTTCAGAGGATAAAATGTAATGTGAAAGACTTTTGTCAAGCTCTGTATAAAGTATTGTCATTATTATGTTAAAGAAAATTAGGCATTATTTTGTCGGTATACATTTCCTTGATGTAAATATAACAAGTATGAAATTAACTGTTGAAATTCAACATATTTCATAGATTTTTTAAACTTTGTTTAAAGCTATAAAAGACAACAGAAGTGTTAGTAAGCATCACAGAATTTTCACAAAAGATTTTTCACTACTATTGACACATTAACCCATTGATAGGTATCCATTTGTTATGATTGATAGTATTTTAAACATTGGCAGTGTCTGACTGATTTTTGAGAGATTCACCACTTTATCGAAATATGGCTAGATGGGTGATGGGTTTTAAGGAGGGCACCTGTTGCAATGAACACTGGGTGTTGTATGTAAGTGATGAATCACAGAATTCTACTTCTGAAACCAAGATTGAACTAGCCAGAATTTAAATAAAATTTTGAAAAAAAAATGGTATAACTGGGTCAATGAAGAATGCTTTCCTATCAATATTTAGAAAAGACACTGGGTCTCTTTTCAACCATGCTTGTTTTTGGCCTTGCCTCTCCTGGCATCTGAGGTTTAAGGTACAGAGGATAAGAATTTGGGTACAGACCCTAGGAGGGAAGGGAATTAAGGCTATCTAAGCATGTTGTTAGTCTTGACTAAAGGGCCAACTTTAATCATTTAATATTCATTCACCTAAAATGATTGCGCCAGGAGGTAAACCCAGCTATCTCCCACTACAGAGCTATTCACTACCATGGCATTTCATCAAATTCTAAAAAAGATGATCACTGGAAGACTGTCCAAGAAATTGACCATCATTAGTATATAAGTATGATATTTAGATTTAACACACCATTCTAAAAATATATTGCCCTGGTATGTGGTGGGGGGTAAAAATAAGGCAACAAATTTATAAATTGTGGGAATAGTCATGGATTATGCCAAAAAAAGTGGATTTTTATTATAATATAAAAAATGCAAGAGTTTTCTCTAATAATCTTTGCTTTGTGCTAGTCTTCTTAGTTCTTATGTTAAAAAATTTAAAACTATAAAGGTTTTGTTCTTTAAAAAAAGAATTATTTTTTCTCTTTAAAGCTGGCATAGATGACAGATTGTTCAAGTATTTTCCTCAATGTATACATTTTTTTAGCCAAGTATAAAAAGGTTTCAGAATCTGTTTTAGATAAACACCTATTACGATGCCTAACAAATAGCAAACACTTTTCAACTATCAGGAGATCATTGTAGGAAGGTTATTCTCTTGATAAGAGGCTCTCTGAATTAAAATAAAGGTTCATCGCTTAAAATCTTAACCATGAAAAAATGATTCAAAGATATTTCTATTCTACTAAGTCTTTACATTATTCCATTTTTAAAAAAAAATTACAAATGGGTCTTAAGTTAGAACATGTATATATTCTATCAAAAAACATTAAAGTTACACTGAGTTTAAATTTTTTTTATTATTATTTTTATTATTTTTTTAAAATGTTTTATTTATTTTTGATACAGAGAGAGACAGAGCATGAGAGGGGGAGGGGCAGAGAGAGAAGGAGACACAGAACTGGAAGCAGGCTCCAGGCTCTGAGCTAGCTGTCAGCACAGAGCCTGACGCGGGGCTCGAACCCACGAACGTGAGATCTGACCTGAGCCGAAGCCCGAGGCTTAACCGACTGAGCCACCCAGGCGCCCCAAAGTTACACTGAGTTTAAATGGCTCCCTACATGTATATGCACGTTTAAAAAATTAAATAATTGTGGTGTATATATCCAATGGAATATTACTTGGCACTGAGAAAAAATAAAATCTGCCCATTTGCAGTAACATGGATGGAACTGGAGGGTATTATGCTAAATGACATAAGTTAGACAGAGAAAAACAGATAGCATATGTTTTTACTTAGATGTGGATCTTGAAAAACTTAACAGAAGACCATAGGGAAGGGGGAGGGGTAAAAAAAATACAGAAAGGAAGGGAGGCAAACCATAAGAAACTCTTAAATACTGAGAGCAAATTGAGGGTTGATGGGGCTGGGGGGGAGGGGAAAGTGGGTGATGGGCATTGAGAAGAGCACCTGTTGGGATGAGCTCTGGGTTTTGTATGGAAATCAGTTTGACAATAACTTACATTAAAAAATAAAATTAAAAAAGTAAATAGTTATGGAGAAAACAATCATACTTTTAAACAGATTTCAGATACACAAAGACTGATGTGTTTGATGGTTTCCCCAGAATCAGTGCCAGTAAAATTTTCCTTGTTTCTCTCCTGGGCATCTTTGTGCCCTTTCAGTATGGTTTATTCTAATAGTCAATTGTCACTGAGAAACAGAGGAGAAGACCTGGGGGCGCCTGGGTGACTCAGTCAGTTGATCTTCAGCTCAGGTCATAATCTCACTGTTTGAGGGTTCGAGCCCTGCATCGGGCTCTGTGCTGACAGCTCAGAGAATGGAGCCTGATTCAGATTCTGTGTCTCCCTCGCTCTCTAACCCTCTCCTGCTCACGCTCTCTCTCTCAAAAGTAAATAAAGCATTAAAAAAGAAAAAAGAAGAGAAGACCTGGAATTTTTGGTACTAGCTTTGCCCTTGATCCAGACAGCACCAATATAGTAAATATTCCTGTTATCTAGGCTAAAATAGACAAGACTGTTTTGAGGGATACCCAAGATTGACCAGACCAGAAATGTACCACCCATGTACTGTTCTCATTCATCTGTCTTATCAAATACGTAATTCTCCTACACACAGATTCACAGGCTGAAAATTTGGTGCAGAGAGTAGATGGAACCGTAGGTGTTCTCTTCATACTACCTGGAGTATGGACTATACTGAGACCTTCAAGTCTTCCTTAGAAAAGCCAGCAACTACAGATTTGTACATAAGTGAAACCCCTTTATCATCACCATATGATAATATTTTAGGTCTCCACTCCCTTAAAAATGAAGACTCTTCTTTTATATTTGGAATGTTCTCTTCCCCCTCTACCCAGTATTTGTTGTATGAATTCTTCACAAGATTTTGAATCCATTTTTATCCTCGCCCAGGAAGGTACTATAAGCACATTTAATTGGTATAGGATTTTCCAGAGCATTAGGGTATAATGACTGATTACCATCTGGCCAGTAATTCTCATTGCACAATAAACATCAAGAATACTTTCCTACTTTACTTCATGAAAAAATACCCAATGCAGGCCACACCTACTACACTGCTACTGAGGCAAAGCAGGACACATTGATATACATGAATTTATAGATCGCAAGAATTTTATTTAGCCTCTGATGGTATAACTACACTGGGACACTACAGAACAGATATGTATTTACCAATGCTGATTGAACATTTTCATTGATTGTGAGTAACAGTTATTTTTCTAATTTTTCATAAGTACACATGTTCTCCTACATGCTTTTGTGAACATGTATAAACACATAAAACCCTGTATAAAGGAATGTACCATTTGCATACAAAAACAGAGCAGAAGGAAACAACAAATTGAAGCAAGAGTCAAGTACTAACTAGTCTATGTGAAAATTGATTAAATATTCATAATGAGATCAGTACGTGGAAAAAATGTATTAATTACCTTAGCAAGATGGCATGATTTTTTTGGCACTGCCATGTTTGATCTACCTTTAAGGTTTTCATAATTTCAAAGTAACTCAGTACCTATCACTTTATGGCAGGTCCTCTTTTTAAGACATTGCACAAAATTATATGAAGCCCTTAGACCCTCAAAAGTGCTTTAAAATTTGCAAATATATTGTGAATTCTTAGGCAGAGTTGCAGTCTTCTCTAATCATAAAATATGGTGTCTCGTAAAAGCATGCTCAAGGGTAGATAAATTTGCTATTTACCCTTCTGTGTTCAGAAAGTTACTTTTTAGTTTAAGAAGTTTACTCATCACTCCCCCCCCCCCACACACTCTCGAGCTTTGGTTAAAAGATTGGAAACAAAATGGTCTTAGGTATAGAAGTCATTAATAAAATGTAGGGCTATAGGTTACATAAAGAGGTTTCATGGAGCTGACTTGGTTTTCTTTTCGGAAACTCATTAACCAATATGTGAAAAATTTTTTTAATTTTTTAATGTTTATTTTACTTTTGAGAGAGAGAGAGAGAGAGAGAGAGAGAGAGAGAGAGAGAGAGAGAGAGAGAACGGACACGAGCAGATGAAGGGCAAAGAGAGAGAGAGAGACAGAGGATCCAAACCAGGTTCCCAGCTATGAACTGTCAGCTCAGAGCCTGAGGTGGACTTGTACTCATGAACAATGAAATCATGATCTGAGATAAAGTCGGTGCTTAACCAACAGAGCCCCTCAGGACTCTCCAGTATATTAAAATTTGTGTAATATTCATATCAATGATGTTATGTTGCAATAATATTCCAAGGAGAGTGTATAGTTTTTCTTTGAACATGAATATAGGTCAAAGGATGGATACCTAGTGATTCCCTCAGAGATGACAAAAATGTACTATTAATTTCATGGACTTATGAATCATATCATCTTTGAAAAATTGAAATTGTGGATTACATGACCTATTTTCTTGACCCCAGGATTATAACCAAAACCTATACAAAATGTACTAATATGTTTTTTCATTAATTATAGAACAATGTTTTCAAAGTTGTTTTTTTTTACCTTATGATTATGGTACCTTTTACCTTATGATTATGAACAATGTTTTCAAAGTACTTTCTACCTTATGATTATGAAAACCAGCAGTCACCTTTGAAGTTAGGCCTTCATCTTGAAGATGCTCTGGAGAATAAATTTCAACAATGATTTGCTCATGCATACAAATCCTAGAGCTAGACTCATATTTGAAACCTGCTTGCTAAGAGGGGGAGTTCTTCATTTAGTCTCCCTTCTTTTTATTTTACTTTTCTGTTCTTTAATATTTCCTGTATAGTAGCCCATCAATGTAATCAAAAGTTACATATAATAACCTTAGGAAGGGCAATTATGGGAATGAGAATGAAAAGAACTAGGAAAAATATGACTTTCCAGAGAAAAGCTGTATAGAGAATAATTTGGGTGATCTATTTAACAGAATCAAAGTGTTTTTCTTCTTAGTGAAAGCATTTTTTTTTTGACTCCCATAAATGCTTTTAAGACTTTCTTTGGGAAACCTGTCATTTTCAAAGTACCCTTAAGAGCACATAATCCCTACATAATTTGAAAAAATTGCACTTTTCTGAAATAATGGCAATTTTCTACATAACTAGTTTATACAATAAGGAAATGCCTCAGACTTGCTTTGAAAAGGGGAGTGCATTACAGACGGACACCCTGTGTCATACTTTCGATGTAGTATGTTACCTACAAATTTAGAAATACACAGATTAATGTGCATTAGATGGTAATCTATACTTTTTTCTTCAGGGAAAAATATGCAACTCAGAAAACACTTGGGTACTTTGGGGAAGAAGAGGCCAGTGGTATATGCCGAAAGCTCTTGAGGCTTGTGAGAAATAACAAGAGCCATTTGAGAGCAATATAGGAACACTGGTATTTTTAAGGTTACCTTAAACTCTGCAGAAAAGGACTTACACAAGAGAAAGAGAATGCAGGTTGACCCATCTTGGCAAATTATGCTTAGCATATTTGCAATGCAATTCTGAGGTTATTCTTATGCTCCCCAAGACAGGGCTGGCAGGGGAGGAAAAAAGTAATATGAAAGAAAGTAAATGAACCCCCTACAAATGGGATTATAAGTCACTACCCCGAAAGACAGACCGTAATCTTTTACATCTTTCCAGTAGTCCAAATTCTGTTACCATATGCACTGCTGCAGGCTGACCTCATTTCAGTTGTTTACAATGACCCATTGTGAAGCCATAGCAAATCAAAGCTGCTTCATTCAGTCATTCTTGTAATACCTAGTCTAGAAAAACACAACTTCTTCCAATGGAGAATTTACTGCAGAGGGGGTTCAAATCTCTTGTTTGATTATTATCATCTTACAGAGATGGTTAAGATCTTTTACTTAGAAAGATGATTAAACATTATTAAAGCCATTTTCCTAGGAACTGTAAAGTCTTTTGTGAGAGACTTGCCAAATAATAGATCTCTTACATACAGGCAGTCAGTGGTGCTTGTCAAACCTTGAAAGTTGATCTTTGTCATTCACAGTCACACTCAGTTAAATCTGATAGGAGCACTGAAGATAAATCCTTTCCTTTCAGTTATCTATTGCAAAACACTTTAGAATGGGAAAATATTCATTATCCTTGAAAATAATCTGGAAGTACACGTTCAATTACTGTGGTCTCATGAAAACATGAGACTCAGCCTTGTGTATGAGAACCCAGCAAGGGGAAGTCAGTTTGTAAGTAATTTACATATTAAAATATTAAAATGATGTATATGATGAATTGTAATAAGGCCATTCTAAAGGAGACAATATTAGAATGATGTATCATTCTAAACTCTAATACCAAGATAATTGTAAAACATGAACATAAATATGTGTCATATTACAGCCATATAGAACATAATCTAGAGACTTCTAAGTAAAGAGAAAAAAATACATTTGCTCTAGTAAATATTTTTATAAGATAACCATTTAAGTCATCCTATTATCTTAAGTAACCCAAATATAAAAAGTGAAAAATAATGTGCTCAAAATAAAATACTATTTGAGTATGGGGTTTGAGCTGAAATGTAGGAGATATATTGAACACTGTTGGGCATAAAACTATAATGGAATATGAAACCATTAACTTTTTAAGATGAAGGAAACAGGAGGACTCAGTTTGTCCTCACTGTCGTACAGAAAACAACAAGATATAATTAACCTAGTGTAGCTTGTATGGTATCTCTAAGAAATTACTGATTGAGCACTTACTAAACCTTAGGCACTGTGCAAAAAATACCAGAAGCATTTTTTTCTTTGAATTCTAATGATTCTATGAGGTCAGTATGGTGGACAGAGTGGAATTAGTCTCTTCTACAGGGTAAGTTTGGAATTTTGAGAAAATGCATCAAGTTAGATTTCTCTGCAAAATTCTTCAGAAGAAGGTGCCATGTGAGAGATTAATACAAAATTTCTCCAGAAATGCTGACAGCTGGGTTTTGCTCTGTCAGTAAGCAGATTGCCATCACTTGAGTGTCAGATATAGTAGTTAACTTGCTTTGTATGAAAAATAGCTATCTTTAAACACCAGTTGACCCTGACAATATTTTATGTTAAGCATGTGTTCTACTCTTGTCACTGAGCAGTTATTAAAAATGTTTGCACAGGAGGATAAAAAAAATCACATCTCAACATTTTCCCGAAAATTGATTCAAAAACATAATAAAGGCATGATATTTATTGTTTAGTATAAGCCAGCTCTTTTGCTAAGAACATTTGTTTATTGGTTGGGGGGCAGCACAGAGAGATGGGGAGAGAGAGAAAGAATTCCAAGCAGGCTCCATATACCATCAGTACAGATTCTGACGCTTGAACTCATGAATTGTGAGATCATGACCTAAGCCAAAACCAAGAGCTGGATGCTTAATCAACAGAACCACCCAGTGCCCCTAAGCCAACTCTTGATATTTAAATAAGTGAATATGTTATCTTCATGATGATACTTATATTAATAAGCACATGAAAATTATTTCTTGTGCACAAGTCATAGTGTAAGCAGCACAGATTTTTTTGAAGTAAAAATACTTGATTTCTAATTTCATGTAGGTTTTGTTAGTAGACTAGCATGGTTTTTTTTTTTGTAAGCTTTAGTTTTAACAGGAGGCAGATGTGAAAAATAATTTCAAAATCTCAAAATGGCTGTTGTGTAGGAATAAGGAGGTAACCTAAATAGGGCATCTTGGAGGGTCTTTACTCAGTAGGAGATACTCCAGAATTAATAATTTAACCCATATTCCTTCTAGTTTCTTCTAGGACAAATGTAATCAAGTAGATTGGGAAATGTGCTAAAATATGAATTTCCACCATTTCTATCATAGCTTTAGATGTGACTTTGATCAAATTCTGTAAGCTCTTCATATTTCAATTCCATTATCTATACAACACTTGGTTCTCCTATACGGTATTTTGTTCTCTTTTGTCCTTATCTTACTTATGCTTAATAGTCTAGTATGCTATTTGAAATATATTAAGACTTGAAAACTTGACATGGAAAAGGAGAGGGAAAAAGATGTAAATTATCTTTATTTCATCCCTGTACATCTCCAGCAGAGGATACTATTTCAAGCACATAGGTGTGTTCTTCAAAGCATTTAATGCAGTCTTTCTTAGATTGGGGCTGTCTATGCTTTTTTCCAGTCACTTTTTCTCCTACCAAAAGGCTTTTGTTTACTATTTGTCCAGTAAATATTGGTAACATAAATGAGTAAATTAATTAAAACCTCTAAAATACAAAGAATGTTTTCATAGTTCCACTAATGTTATTTAACTTTATGCATATGCTACACAATGCTCATTATGTATCTTTCCATCATTTAATGCTTATTTCTTAAGCAGAGTAAAATGCATGTTTTATGTATCCTCAGTAGAGAGTAAGACTTTTTAGATCAGGGGTTAAAAACTATGGTCCATGGACTCTACTGCCTGTTTTGGTAAATAAAGTTTTATTGGAACATAGTCGTGTCTATTTGTTTATTCATTGACTGTGCATGCTTTCTGGTTACCATAGTAGACTTCAGTAGTTGCTATAAAGACAATATGGCCCACAGAGCCTAAATTATTTATTATCAGGCTCTTTACAGGAAAAATTTGCTGACCCTTAGTTTAGAGAAATAAAAATGGGGTTTGCAACAGCAGGGCTTAGTGATCTCTGTACTATTTAGAAAATTTCCTGGGGGAAATATCCTGTGTATCATACTCAGCTTGGTACAAAAAAAAAAAAAATGAATTTAAAGCTACACAACAGATTTTATAAAAAGCATTTCACAAGTTGTACATCTAAATTAGTGCTCTCTCTTGTGTTATATCTAGTTATATCCTTTTGGCAGTGACAACACACATGTCCTTGAATGCTGGATTTAAATTTTGAAGCACCTCAAGACCCTTTCACCTCCCACAGAGGTAACATGATTAAAAAGTGGGTTGACAAAACTGGACATGCAGTTTGGTTTGAAAATCTAAAGTGATGGTATTTATTTCCTTATGTGGCCTATAAACTAACTCTGAAGATAACTCCAAAAGAAGTGTTAAAAATATATTGTCTGCAAGAGGAACATGAGAGGATTCAGTGTTTGTCTCTAAGGTGAAAAACTTTCTAAGTTGCAACGCACAATTTAGAATCGCATCTGGTACCAACAAGGCATAAAACATGAAATTGATGGTATCACCTGCAATAAAAGCATCAACCTTCACCTTGATTGTTTTTATTTTCTTGATAAGCACTTATTTAAATCAAATTGAAAAAAAAGTGTAGTAAAAATAATGAGTCTGATAAATTAATATCCAATTTTGTTCAAAGTAAATTACAAAGTATCAGAAAAGATTACTACTTATTTAGTGAAACTGACAATCAATTCTTACTGTTTAGGCAGTGTGACATTACACAGTTTAACTATATTGGTTGTGAAAACATGTGTCAGTTTGAACATAATTTCCTAGGAATGTGAGGGTATTAAATGTTGCCTTGCAGATGCTCACAAAATATGTACCCATTTTTGCCATATGGGAGAGACAAATGAAAGTCTTCAAGGATCAACAAGAGAAAAACAAACCACCCCATATGCAGATTAAGTGTCAACTAGGGATAATATCCTCTTTCAAAGTGCCAGTAACAAGGAGATTTAAAAAGGGATGTATAAATATAAAATGGCACAACAGAAAACATCGTATTTTGTGAAAAAATGGACAGACATTATATTTTAAGTGAAGAAAATATTGAGCCATATGCAAGACATGCCACGGTGAGTAGGTCTCCGTTTTAAGTTGAATGTAGAAACAAAAACTTAGTATTCTGGCACGATTCTCAGTATTAAAAATTATTCAGCAGCCAAGAAACTATTAAAGATACCCAATCCCTTGCAAATGACTGTGGAACATAGGAATAGCTAACATTTAGGTTGATGCCTTCCTATCAATTTGAAGTCAATCTCTCCCATCTTACCATTTCCTAAGTTGGTTTCCATTCCTGTATTTAACATCCCAATAATTGGCACTACCATCAACAGAGTGAGCCCCGTAAGTCACTCACACTCACATCTTGCTCCCCACAACCAGTCAACAAATTGTATCAATGGTACTTGATAATGATTTCTCCGGTCCTTCCCCTGGTCTCCACTCCCACTGCTTCTATTTCAGTTGAAGATCTCAATACAGTCTCCTTGTCATGATCACAAGTCCTTGCATAATTTTTTCCCTTTCACTGGAGTGGAGATATGCCGATTTTGATGACTAATAATCATCCCAAGGCACACTCTCATCGTTTTTCCCCATAGGAACAGTGATGTTATAAAAAATACCTGTATTTATCTACTAGTGCACATTTGAAAGATGAGGTGTATATGCCTAATATGAGAATTTTTGGGTTATGATATGTGAGTATGTTAACTTATAAAGTAATTGCAGATTTTGTGAAATAGTTGTACTAATTTATATCCCTACTAGCATAATGTATAAGCAACAATCTTGGTTCACATTTAGTATACTTCATATTGTCTTTTATATTTCTGTCAGCTAAATGGATGGAAAAAGAAACACCCCAACCTTCATTTTTCTGATCACTAAGGAGATAAAACCTCTCTTATAATTAGCTCTAGTGTTGCCTCATTCCCACCTGAATGTAGCTATAAAACACATATATGCAAATACACATATGTGTGGCATGCATCACACACAAACTCACATTCACACCTTGACTAGTTACACACTTTTTACTCTTTTGTCACAGTCTAATCACCACCGACTCTTGAAAAGTTTTTCATCCTGATTCTTTGTCTACCTGGTTTAGTTATATACCTATGCTCGCCCTCCAACATGCTCTATTTTTTCTACTATAGCACTGAACTGTTCCTCATGTCAGATGAACATCTACTTGAATTCCCCAACAGAAGCCCATGAAACCAGTGACTATTTATCTCACATACTATAACAGTATGCACACTAAAGGAACGCACACCAAAGGTGAGTGTGTGTGTGTGTGTGTGTGTGTGTGTGTGTGTGTGTGTGTTTTAACTAATCTTAAAATAAATTTGTGCTGGGGCACCGGAGTGGCTCAGCAGTTAAGCAACCAAATTCAGATACGGTTGTGATCTTGCTGTTCATGAGTTCAGTTCGAGCCGTGCCTCAGGCTCTCTGCTGATAGCTAGAAGCCTGGAGTCTGCTTTGGATTCTGTGTCTCCCTTTCTCTCTGCCCCTACCCTGCTAGCACTCTCTCTTTCTCTCTCAAAAATAAACATTAGAAATAAATAAACAAACAAATAAATAAATACATAAATTTGTGCTGATTCTAGTAAACTAAAAATATAAAAAGCAAACTTAAAATAGAAATCAATATAACATTGATACCACTTAAAATACTTTTTATATTAATATTCCTTGTTTTGTCTTAGATTTCAGTACTTTAAAATGCATGTATGTGTACAAGATCCAAATAACAAAGAATTACACATAAATCTATAAATTGTTACATATATTCTAATCCAAAATTATACGCATGAAACTTTATAAGCATGATTACCAGAATGTGAAACATTCTGTGAACCCCAAATACCCTAAATAATTTCTGATCCAGCAGAAATTCTGAAACCATGTTCCCCAATGATATATTGCACACTGCTGTCTCATTCTAGCTCTTTTGATTCAACTCCTTGGATTATTTATTCAGTCATTCCACAAACACTTTTGAGCCCTTAAACATTCCAGGTGTGTCTCTAGATTGAAGACTTGGTTGTGATCAGTACACTCAACGTCCCTGTCCTCAGAGAACTTCTATCCAGGTAAGAGAAACCAATATTATACAAGCGAACAAATGCAAACAACTAAGAATTGTAAAGATATTAATCAGAATATTCTGCCAGGGCAATGGGGCAACGATTGCTATTTCAGGAGCAGCAACAAAGATAGGCATCTCTAGTGAAGTGAATTTGAGCTTAGATCTTCAAAAGGGAAATTAGACGGAGATTTATTTCTTTGGAAATCGAGTAAAGAAATCTCTTTGTTGTCAATTTTTTAGTGCCCTTGATAAGATTGCTAAGGACATTCCAAGGATGCCACCTTTAGACATTTTTAAATGCTCCTGCATCCTACGGAGAGCCAGAGGTGTTGGATTCTATGCCCCAGCCCGGACCACCAAACACATAACTTCAGACCTTTTACTTCAGCTACTCCTCTGCTAACAGAGAATAAGAGGGAATAAGCATTGCTAAGAGGCTTATTTAAAATGGAACTAGGAGGACATTGAGGACTTGGTCTTTTGTACATCTTCTCTCTCAAATTCCTGGAATTTTTGCTGAAATCAGCTGAAAGCCAAGGCACCTGTGGCATGTTAGAATGCCTTAAATGGTCTTTCTGCCTGACACTAGCGCTGGCAACCAATCACACTAGACTAGTGTAACTGTAATTACATCAGCACCAGTCACATTTGGTTCAAAACAGCTTAATGTTAATTCCCTCTTTCCTCTTGAAAAACTCTAACCTCCTTTGTCTCCTCACAGAATGGTTTAAGTTTCAGTCTGCTCTGTGTCTCCTAAATTGCTATTCCTGACTACAAATAAATGCACGCATTTTACTTAGCAGGTTGAAAGAGGTTTTCTCTTTCATTGGTCAACACCCCTCCGCACATTATCTCCTGAAAGCAATTTCTGAAGCTTCAACAAAAATACATTCTTTCCACAGGAAAAGTTTCTGCATACTTCAGACACTCTGCTTACTAACCAGAAAAACTAACTTCCGTCCTCCCCACCACATTCCTGAAAATAACCTTCTGGGAACAGCTCTGTCACTGTGAAGAAACAGCATAGACTTTGAAATGAGAAGATTTACATACAAAGCCATACTTCATTTCCTCTATTGTATTTAAAAAGAGAGATGTCAGGCAGAGAAGGACAGATACCAAATGTTTGCAACTCATAGGTCTAACAGGAGAACAGGAGATACCTAATGGAGGACCAGGGGGAGGGGAAGAGGGAAAGAGTTGGGGAGAGAGAGGGACGCAAAACTTGAGAGACTATTGAATGCTGAAAATGAACTGAGGGTTGAAGGGGAAGGGGGAGGGGGGAAAAGAGGTGGTGGTGATGGAAGAGGGCACTTGTGGGGAAGAGCACTGGGTGTTATATGGAAACCAATTTGACAATAAAGTATTTAAAAAAATAAAAATAAAAATAAAAAGAGAGATGTCATTTAATGGTTTGAATTACCTACTAAGTAAATGAAATATATAAGGTTTGCTAGACTCCAAGAGCAATCAGCTAACCCAGGTGTAGCAGAATGCTAGAGGATGCCCATTAAGCACCCTTCTAGACTGTGCCCATAGATGGGAGTTCAAAAATCTAAAACAAGCAAATGAGGGTCATATACATACATTTAACATCTGAGAGCTTCTGTCCTCTGTTCTGAGGAGAACAAGAATGGTATTCAAGCTGATTCAAGAAAAAACATGAATGCATGTTGCTTGAGGCTGACTTAAAAGAAAAAATCACTAGAAACTTAAAGCAACACAAACTTGTTTACTTACTGTTCTAGAGCCTTCAGGTCCAAAATCGATGTGTTGCTAGAGCTTGTGCCCTTCCATGTCTCTGACGGAAAATCTGTTGCAGGCTTCCATTTTAGCTTCAGGGGACAACCAGCAGTCCTGGGAGTTTGCTGACTTGCTAACAAACCACTCCTTTCTCTGTATCATCTTCACCTGGTGTTCCCCCTGGAGCGCTTTCCTTTTATAAGGACTAGTTACATCATCAGATTAAGGAACTGCCCGACTCCAGCATTGTCTCATTTTAACTAACTGCACGTATAACTACTCTAGCCCTGTTTCCAACTAAGGTCAAATTCTGTGGTACCAGGGGTGAGGACTTCAGTATATCTTTTTGAGGGAGTACAATTCAACCCATAATAAAGAATTACTGCAAATTCAGCCAAAGGCTCTCTTCTGATGATATGAATCAGAAATTCCAGAAGGAAGGATAATGATGCAGGGTCCAAGCCACACCACAGAACCCCTGAATCAGTATTTTTAAGGCAGTTGATCCCAAACTGGGGCTTTTAAAGAAACTTATACAAACTCATTTAAGAATCACTATTGTGGGGGCACCTGGGAGGCTCAGTTGGTTAAG
Organism: Suricata suricatta; assembly: GCF_006229205.1. Taxonomy (NCBI): domain Eukaryota; kingdom Metazoa; phylum Chordata; class Mammalia; order Carnivora; family Herpestidae; genus Suricata; species Suricata suricatta. Next base: position 39,948,861 of record NC_043712.1, on the reverse strand, counting down.
TGTCTGACTCTTGATTTCAGCTCAGGTCATGACCTGATTGTGGTTTGTGGGATTGAGCTTCACATCAGGCTCTGCACAGACAGCATGGAGCCTATTTGGGATTCTCCCTCTCCCTCTCTCGCTGCCCCTTCCCCCCTCACGCTCGTGCTCTCGCTCTCGCTCTCTCAAAATAAATTTAAAAAAACATTAAAATATAAAAATAAAAATTACTATTGTAAACAGATGTACTGTTTCTATGGTAATGTTGTTTTGTACAATGCCTAATGTGGTTGAACACACTGTGGTATTGAAACTTGAGGTAAAACAGAATACCTAGTTTCAAGTTAGTCGGCAGCATTAAGTATTGCTCGTAGGAGGTTGCTATTTTTCAAAAGGAAATAAACCCTTTGAATCTGACTTCATCTGAAAATGAAGTAGCTCACAATGGATTTCTTTCTATCATAATGTTTTGCATACCTCTATATTCCTGTGTTGTTTTAATTTTATTATTTCTTTATATGTTCATATTTTTCTTCTGCTTCCTTTGTATTGCAGAATTATTTCACAAATATATTTCCAATTAGCATATTCACAGTAAGTCCCTACTGTATATTTGCATTTATTTATGCTAAAAGCTGGGGAAATAATGTTCTCTAATCAGTCTTGGAGACATTCTTGGTTTACCAGGAGAGAAAAAAATAGAACCTTAAAAAAGAGCTACTGTGAAATGTGAAAAGAAGTACTTCTCAAACTTTAATGTCCATCGGAATCCACTGGAGATATTGTTAAAAATAGATTCTAAATCAGGGTGTTTGGAGTGGAGCCTGAGAGTCTTCTTTTCTAACAAGCTCCAAGGTGATGATGCTTCTAGTCTGTGATTTGGGCTTTGAGTAGGAAGTTGTCAAGATATAAAATGGAGATACATGCAAAATGCTAAGGGAACACAAATGTGGAGAATTATTACAGAGAAAAAGAATGTAGAATTTTGGATTTCAGATATACCAGGACTTCTTTGTTCAAAAGGATAAATGATTTCTTTTTTTTTATTAGAGTATAATCGACACATAATGTTTCTAATGTTTTTTTTTTTTTTTGAGAGAGAGAGAGAGAGAGAGAATGAGAGAGAGAGTTTGAGCATTTGAGCAGGGGAGGAACAGAGACAGAAGGAGACAGGGAATCCCAAACAGGCTCCATCTCAGAAACTGTGAAATTATGACTTGAGAAGAATTGACACACAATGTTACATTAGTTTCAGGTGGACAACTTAGTGATTTGCCAAGGTTCTACATTATGCTATGTTCACCACAAGTATAACCGCCATCTGTCCCGTTACATCACTATTACATCACTGTATTCCTTATTCTCTGCTTTCTTATTCCTGTGACTCACATATTCCATAACTGGAGGCCTGTATCTCCCACTGTCCTTCACCCATTTTGCCCAACCCCCCATACTCTCCCCTCCAACAACCATCAGTTTGTTCTCCATATTTATAGTTTTGATTCTGCTTTTTGTTTGTTCATTTTTTAGGTTCCATTTATGAGTGGAATCATATGGTATTTGTCTTTGTCAGTCTGATTTATGTCACATAGCATAATATCCTCTAAAATAATCCACTTTGTCTCAAATGGCATGTTCTTATCTTCTTTTGAAGGGGAGCTTTATATTAGTTAGTCCTATTTATTTATTTATCAAAAATAATTTATTGTCAGTATAGCTAACATCTGTGTTCTTGGCTTCTGGAGTGGATTCCCATGATTTATCATTTACATACAACACCCAGTACTCATCCCAACAAGTGCCCTACTCAAATGCTAATCACCCATTTTCCCCTCCCCTCTCCTCCACCCCCATCAATCCTCGATTTGTTCTCTGTATTTGAGTGTCTTAATAAAAACCCTTGAGAAAGTCGGAATAGGAGAAACTTACCTAAACATTATAAAAGCAGTTTATGAACAGCCCACAGCTAATATCATCCTCAATGGGGAAAAACTGAGAGCTTTCCCCCTGAGATCAGGAACAAGACAGGGGTGTCCACTCACACCACTGCTGTTTAACATAGTGCTGGAAGTCCTAGCATCAGCAATCAGGCAACAAAAGGAAATAAAAGGAATCAGAACTGGCAAAGAAGAAGTCAAACTTTCACATTTTGCAGATGACATGATACTCTACATGGAAAACCCGGCAGACCCCACCAGAAGCCTTCTTGAACTGATCAATGAATTCAGCAAAGTCACAGGGTACAAAATCAATGTACAGAAATCAGTTGCATTCCTATACACCAAAAATGAAGCAGCCAAAAGAGAAATCAAGAAACTGATCCCATTCACGATTGCACGAAAAACCATCAAATACCTAGGAGTAAACCTAACCAAGGATGTAAAAGACCTATATGATGAAAACTATAGAAAACTTAGGAAAGGATTGAAGAAGACACCAAGAAATGGAAAAACATTCCCTGTTCATGGATCAGAAAAATAAACATTGTGACAATGTCATTACTACCCAAAGCAATCTACACATTCAATGCAATCCCCATCAAAATTGCACCAACATTCTTCTCAAAACTAGAACAAACTATTCTCAAATTCGTATGGAACCACAAAAGACCCCGAATAG
>NC_043712.1:39896883-39946163 GCF_006229205.1 Suricata suricatta | reverse complement strand
ACAGACACATGAAAGAATGCTCAACATCACTCATCATCAGGGAAACACAAATCAAAACCACACTGAGATACCACCTCACGCCAGTCAGAGTGGCTAAAATGAACAAAGCAAGAGACTATAGTTGCTGGCGAGGATGTGGAGAGACGGGCACCCTCCTACACTGTTGGTGGGAATGTAAACTGGTGCAGCCGCTCTGGAAAACAGTGTGGAGGTTTCTCAAAAAACTATCCATAGAACTCCCTTATGACCCAGCAATAGCCCTGCTAGGGATTTACCCTAGCATGTGCTGATGCATAGGAGCACATGCACTCCAATGTTCATAGCAGCACTGTCAACAATAGCCAAAACATGGAAAGAGCCTAAATGTCCATCACCTGAGGAGTGGATCAAGAAGATGTGTGTATATATATATGTATACAATGGAGTATTACATGGAAATGAGAAAGAATGAAATCTGGCCATTTGCAGAAAGTGGATGGACCTTGAGGGTGTCATGGTAAGCGAAATAAGTCAGGCAGAGAAGGACAGATACCATGTTTGCGCTCAGAGGTCTAAAAGGAGACCAGTAGAAACCTAATGGAGGACCACGGGGAGGGGAAGAGGGAAAGAGAGTTGGGGAGAGAGAGGGATGCAAAACTTGAGATACTGTTGAATACTGAAAATGAACTGAGGGTTGAAGGGGGAGGGGGAGGGGGGAAAAGAGGTGGTGGTGATGGAGGAGGGCACTTATGGGGAAGAGCACTGTGTGTTGTATGGAAACCATTTTGACAATGAACTATTTAAAAAAATAAATTAAAATAGAAGGAACAGAAAAAAAAAGAGTCTCTTATGGTTTGCATCCCTCTCTGAAACTACTTTTTCCCCATTCCCTTCCCCTATGATCTTCTGTTAAGTTTCTCAAAATCACATATGAGTGAAAACACAGATCTGTCTTTGTCTGAGTGACTTATTTCACTTATCATACCCTCCAATTCCATTCACATTGCTTCATATGGCAAGATTCATTCTTTCTCATTGCCAAGGAGTATTTCAGCATATATATAAACCATATCTTCCTTATCCATTCATCTATTAATGGGTATTTAGGCTCTCTCATCTTTTTTATGGCTGTACAATATTCCATTGTATATATTATACCTTCTCTATTCATTTATCTATTGGTGGACACTTAGGTTGCTTCTATGTCTTGGCTGTTTTAAATAATGCTGCAGTAAACATCGGGGTGCATATATTTTTTGAGTTAGTGTTTTTGTTTTGGTAAATACACTAGTAATATTATTGAATCATATTCAATTATTTTTTTTTTTTTGAGGAAACTCAATCCTGGTTTCCTCGGTGGCTGTACCAGTTTATATTCTCACCAACAGTGCATGAGAGTTCCTTTTCTCTACATTCTTGCCAATACTTGTTTCTTGTCCTCTTGAGTTTAGCCATTCTGACAGGTGTGACGTGATATAACACCACGGTTTTGATTTGCATTTCTCTGATGATGAGCAATGTGGAGCATCTTTGCCTGTGTCTGTTAGCCTTCTGGATGTATTCTTTGGAAAAATGCCTATTTCAGTCCTCTGCTCATTTTTGCATTGGATTGTTTTCTTTTTCTTTTCTTTCTTTCTTCCTTCCTTCCTTCCTTCCTTCCTTCCTTCCTTCCTTCCTTTTTTTTTGGTGTTGAGTTGTATAAGTTCTTTATATATTTTGGATATTAACCCCTTATCAGATATATCAGTTACAAATACATTCTCCCCTTCAGTAGGTTGTCTTTTTATTTACTTAATGGTTTAGATAAATAATATTCTTACCAATGGGAATGGAGTAAGTAAGGGTTTCAAAGCGAAGAGTAATGATCAATAATAAGTGTGGTTAATCCAGTGCTTTTTATTTATTTATTTTTTATGAACAAAATAACTTTAAGACTTTGGATCTTGGAAAAATATAGTTACTAAACTGTAAACATTCAAAACCTATTTGAAAGGAAGTTTTATTTATTTATTTATTTATACCTTCTTTATCTTTTTCTATGTGTATTTTTTAAATAAAAAGCCAGTGCTTTTTTAAATATACTTCTTCAAAAGCATATTCTTACAACAAACCCAGAAACAGTTATTTAAAATTTCTGAGACTAAGGGCATGGACTTTATAAACTTCTTCTCTGTCTCTGCATGAACCCCCCCCCTGTCTTATCCCAGCTCAGGGTCGCTGTTCCTTCACTGAGCCCCGCGTTGAGGCGCCAATTGTTGTAACCTGCAGGCCGGGCTGCTCGTCCCTGGTGTTAGGTGGTACCTGTTTTGTCTGCCCCTACCGGCAGGGCGGAGAATCGTTGCAGGTCCTTCTCCTGAGGGAGGGAGAGAAAAAGGGGGCAGGAGAGGGAGACGCAGAGAGTGAAGATAGCACTCACAGTTTTCGATCAGGCAAAAAAGGGAGAGAGCTTTAGTCATTAAATTGTCTTTTATAAAGGTTTTAAGGCAGGAAAACAAAGCAGCTGACCAAGGTCAGTTACCAGGCAAACAGAGTCAAATGAATATCAAAAGAAACGCCCAGATTTGCCTCAGCAATGCTGGGAAGGGGGGAGTTAGCACTGAATAATCCAATATATGGTTTTGATCTTTTGTGCACCTTGGCCACTCCAGTCTGGCCCAGCATGACAGACGCCAAAGATATTTTGACCAGGAAATGGCAGTCTCCAGCCTCTAGATGCAAATCTTGTTTGCTGGTTCACTCTCCAGAGCGTGATAATCCTTGCCTGAGGCAGACAGAAAACTTGGCGGCCCGCCCCCCCCCCCCCCCCCCCCCCCCCCGCACCACACACACACACACACACACACACACACACACACACACACACACACACACAGAATTTGACAGCTCTGGGCTACTGGCTGTATGCTGGTAGAAATGAAGGAAATAGTGTTCTGGGGATATTTTTGAAGTGTGAAGACTGTTCTGTGCCATTTCTAGGAATTTGGATTTTAGTTTTCAAAAGTTTATCCAGACTTTTTTCAATGCTTTATTCTCATTTAAAAAAATTAATCACACCCCCATGTATGTGCCATTATTTATTTAATATATATGCAAATACAGTCATTTCCACATACTATTTTTATCTGTTTTCAAGTATGTTGATATGGTGATGACTTCTAAGAGTCTTTATTTCTTTCAGGATAGTTGTACAATGTTACATTAGTTTCAGTTTTATAACATAGTGATTCAACAACCCTATATGTTATACTGTGCTCACCACAAGTTGGAGTTTTTGTCAATATAAGCACTCTTTTTATCATAAATCCTAATTGCTGTGGAGCTCAAATTAAGTTTAACAGAAGGCTCTAAAACCTGCTTTAGAAGCAACTCTTCTCTGAGTCCATTTTTTCTCTTTCCCCCTCCTCCCCATCTCTCTCCTTCCCGCTCCTTCTCTCTCTCCCCTCTTTCACCAGCTGAAATAGGAAAGAGTAAAATTGAGCCTCTGGATTCAATAGGATTCCTGCATGCATCCTATTCACCTTGTTATGTTAGAATAAGAAATGCTTATATATTATTGGCTTACAGAGCAAAATTATTTATAGCTGACATTGTTTGTTGGTTTTATGATGGTTTTAATGAAATGTTTTCCAGGCCCTCCAAATATAAAGGATGCTTAAAGTGTAAGATGTTGCTCAACAATTGAGGGGATATAACCAACAGGGGAGAACTGATGCCATAATAACCAAGCTGAATTGTTGTAATGTGACTGTTCTCTTCCAACAGCCTTATTTACTTCTTTTTATGCTCTGGACAAACTATCTAACATAGTAGTGAATACGTAATAATGGATCATATCCCAGCTGTGAGCGCTTTTGTGGTTAGTAAAATAGGGAGCACCCAGGGATTTACAATCTCAACTAACATTGTGTATGACAAGTGAAACTTTAGTAATTTGCAGTAAATAATTCTATACAAGAACAGAAAACGATGGCTCCGTGGCTCAATTCTTTACATATATCTGGATCTGTGATTAAAACTTGAGGCTTGGGAATATAATAAATTAGGGAATTCACCCTAGATTCTTCACTTATGCTATTAGGCAAGCTGGTTAACTTCCCTACACCTCAGTTATTGCCATCTGTAAAACAGGACATGGAATGAGATGTTGGTGTGGAAATCACGTAGAACCTAGGGATAGATAAAGTGTTACAGTGTCCTCCACAAGAACCGTTTCCTTCTCTTCTTCCCCTGGTCTGAGCCATGGGAAACCCCAGGACTCAGGCACAAAGCTTTCCTATTCCTGTTCTACACTTTGCTGCTAGAAAACTTTTTTTTCCCTTTCTTACAAACTGCAGATATGCTGCTGGGTTCCATTTTTTAATCTCCATCCCAGGCCTTTCTCTTCCTTGAACTCTGGTCTACTTAATTAACAACTCCCCTCAGATGTCTGGTGAGCATCTTTAACATCCCACATTCAAAAGTGAGATAGAAATTCACCTGCTCCCCAAACCACTAGTCTGCTGTTGCCCTAGTTCACCCCTACATCAGCAAGTAAGGCAGTTCGTATTCTCTTTGATGCATGGTTAATCCATTAGCAAATCCTAGCTTCTCTTTCAAAATGCCCTTGAGCCTCACAAATTTGTACTACTTTTGCTGTTTTCATCATGATTTAAACAACCCTCATCTCTCACCTGAATTGTTACAATAGTTTTCTAATGGGGCTCCAAGAGTTTACCCTTGCACGACTGCAGCCTAGGAGCAAGAATAGCTAATTCAAAATATACATCAGATGATGCCTCTTAGTGGCTTCCCTTATCATTCAGCGCCTAATCCCAGTAAATGTCATGACTCTCATAACCCTGCTATCTCTTTGCCCTTACCTCTGTTCCAATCCTTTTCTCAATTTAATCCACACGTGTCTAATTCCATAAGTTCTCATCTCAATGCTTTTGCAATTTCTGGGCTATCAACAATGAATTTGGGTCACGGATGTTATGGCTGACATGGCTAGGTCATCTGGGATAGCTGTGACCTCTTGTCTATTTTTTTCTTTTATCCACAAAGAAGCTAAACTTGGGCTATTTCATGGGGTAACAGAATGTTTTCCAGCAGGAAGCAAGGACAAGCCTTCACGTATTACATGCCAGCTTCTGATCCTGTTATTTGTTAATGTGTAATTGGCCAAAGTAAATTCCATGATCAAACCCAAGAATGAAGTGGGAAAGGATTCTAAAAGAGGAGGTATATGAGGATATATAATTTAATGGTGACATTATTTGCACAATGTTATTAGTTTCTGTTGCTGCTATAATACGTTTCCACAAAATTACTGAATCTTATAGGATTCCTTCTAGAGGAAAATCTATTTCCAAGGAAGAATTTGTGTCCTTGGCTTTCCAAGCAGCTTCTAGAAGTTGCTGACCTTCGTTGCTTCTGACTCCTTCTTCCATCTTCAAAGAACATCACTCCAACCTCCATTTCTATCATTGACTCTTTTTCCTCCCTCTTCCTAAGACCTTTGTAATCACACTGGATCCACCCAGATAATCCAGAACATTGACTTCATCTGAAAATTCTTAAATTAATCACACCTGGACAGTTTCGTTTGCTATATTAAGTAACATACAAGTTCCAGGTCCAGAGATTAGGAAATAGATATCATTGGGGTCTATCACTCAACATATTGCATTTATCACGTATTCTAAAGGCCTAGCATGAAATTCTGGGATAGCAGAATTCAGCAGACATCTACCTTTTAGATGTCTGCTGAACAAATAAACAAGTTACTGGAGTAAATTTGTTTAATGAGTTTTCATGCTATAAGGTACTCTAACGAAACATTGTATAGGCAAGATAATTTTTCAAATATACTGATCATATGTAATGTGTACAGGCAAGTTCACCTTAAGTATTATGAACTGATAGAAAACTGAGAAAGTATCTGTTTTAATGCATGTATTTAATTGTGTTGGTTGATATACGCATTTGTGTATTATGAGGCATGGGAGAAATCTGGTGGTTGATAATGCAAATTGTGCAACAATAATATAAAGACAATTTCAAAAATGGGTTAGTAGCTAATGTGCAGTGTATTATTATAAGTATTTCACTTGTATTATCTCATTCAATCTTTGCAACAATCCATGTTGCAGACACTAGTAAATTCACTATTTGATGGTAAATATACTGGGAAAAAAAAACTGTTTAAATGGTTTGCTCAATATCTTATACCTACTAAGCTGGGAGCCATGAATGAAATCTAAGCAGATGGTTTCAGAATCAGCTATTTAATCATTAAGCAATAGTATTTTCCTGAAAACAAAGTTTCCTGAAAGAAAAAAGAATAAAATGATCAGATTTCCATGGGATTATGAGACCTTTCTCATAGGGTTTGTATCATATATGTTCAGATCTATTTTTTAAGAGAAAAAATTATCCCAGAGAGAATAGTTTGAAATGTTTCAGCGATGTCTCTATGAGAAACAGTAAATACTCTTGATTGATTGGAATATCTGGAACATGTTTCCCTGTAGGAGAAATTAGCCTAAGAAGGTAGATTGAGAATATGTTATGGGAGAACATGATGAGAGGACACATTTTCTTAATTTTGATAAGCAATGGGAAGACTATCAGGGGAATGATCTGATTTTATTGGTTTTTTCAAAATTTGATATCACAATGGCATATAGGAATGTATAGACTACTTACAGAATCCAAGGAGAGAAGGGTAACATTTTGCAGTTCTGCACAAAAAATTTTACTTTACTCTGCAAAGGTATGAATGTGAGAATCCATTTAAATATTTCTACTCTCTTTTCACCTTCATCTTTTTTTGAGTAGGAAGGTACCAAGGCAGGGCAGAGAAAGGTGATGGAGATGATTTTGATGCTATACCTATCTAAGGTTTAGTTTTCCTTAAACTCATCTCCACCCTTACCCTTTATTTAGTTTGACTAGTTACTTCAATATTTTCTCCATTTTTGGTTGATCAGTTCACTCTGAGTTTCTGTCCTTTATAATGAGTGCTAATACACTTCTAAATTTTTATGTCAGAAATTTAGTGAATTCTGTTCTGCAAAATTTCTTTAAGGGTAAAGGAAGCTGTGAATGAAGGAAAATTAAAAACTAACAATATGTAAACATGAAGAAGACGTTTACATATGTCCAAAGATTATGGGAAAATGGCAGTCCTCAATGGGTGTTCCTTACATTCTCTTACATTTCGAATGAAAGATTGTTTTTGTATAGTTGTGTTTTATTTAGATCTTTACTCCTTCCCTGAAGCACTTATCTTTTCAATAATATTGTGATAACTGCCATATACTACTGTACATCATTAAATTGCCCCATGAATCTTGATATATACCTAAGATAATAGTTTTGAGGAAAATATTTTCATAATTCTCAGGAACTCACTTGTGATTCCCAGGGTCATCTTGCACTAACACACGTATGGACAAATACTTCATTAATTAATTCTGAAATTGTGGTGTTTCACAACAGTGACCCCATTTTTCTTTAAAAAATAGTTAACTGCCAACAGGTGATTGTTCATGAACATGCTAAAACATGACAATTAATACAATAGTTTGCCTTTCAAATTAGCAAAGGTTTTTTGTTGTTGTTGTTATTTTAGAGAGAATATCCTATACACTCAGAAGGCTAAACACATTAAAAATGTAATTCTATTGTTAGGACATTGACTCAAATTTCTAAAAAAGCAATTTGGCAATATTTTCTAAACTCTAAAAAGTGTTATGGGCTTTTGACTCAACAATTTCTCTTGGAGAATCTACATAAGAACATAATTCAAAATAGTGAAGCAAGACAGAAAAAAGATTGTTTAAAACATTCATTATAAAAATTTTTATGTTAAAATTTGCAATAACCTGGATAATAGACTTTGTTTGTAATGTTATACTCATAACACAAATACTATTTAACAATAAGATGATATTTAGATGAAGTTTTTAGAGCATGAAAAATGTAAGTGTAAGATTTCAAGCATAGAAAGTTAAAATAAAAATGATACACACCTTAAAATATTAAATTAATGTACACCAATAAGAAAAATGATTAAAATATATTTTCAGACTTTTCTCCTTAAAAAATAAATAGTTCTGGGAAGCCTGGGTGGTTCAGTCAGTTAAGTGTCTGAATCTTGGTTTCAGCTTAGGTCATGATCTCACATTATTGTGAGTTCAAGCCCTGTATGGGGCTCTGTGCAAGTAGCACAGAGCTGCTTGGAATTCGCTCTCTCTCTCCCTCTCTCTCTGCTTTTTCCCCACTTGAACTGTCTCCATCTCCTTCAAAATAAATAAATAAACTTAAAAGAATAATAGTTCTCATGTGTATTAGAGTGAACAGATAATTCAATCAATTGACCTTATATCTGCTAGAATGTTGGAATGGTTCAGAGAGTAATATTGGATAAACTGGAGAATTACATGGGAAAAAAACAAATTGGAGGAAAAACACCTATCAGTTAAAAGAGTTATTTCCCCAGTTGATGATACACATATGAAATGAACTTCCTAACTTCAGAATGGTGGAATTAACTGAAGATCATAAACCCTGAAGGGTGTAAAGAGCACAGGAGAGGTTATGCATTGAATCCCGTGCTATCTATAAAGTGCTCTCAGAAAATGAGAATGTATCCTATTTTTTATTGTAATTCTCTAGAGAAACCATTTTAACTAAGCCTTTTTTTTATTATTGCAAGGATATTTTAACTAAGCCTTTTTTTTTAATTATTGCAAGGATATTTTAAGGAAAATAACTTTTTTAAAACCCGAGGCAAAAATATAAATAATTTTCTTACTTGAAATTTAAATTTTCGAACCATTGCCTTAAATTTTTTGTATTGCCGTTGGTCACTATTTAGTCATTTTCTAGTTTTCTAATTTAGTTAAAATAATTTTACAGCCTCGACTTCCTCCAGTGTCTGTGATTTTTCAGTCTACTAATTACCACTGAGCTCTTTCCTGAATAGTTTCCAGTTTGTCTGCATGCCAATTAATTTGTGTAACAAGGAACCAGACAGGTCCTAATTCCTTATTTCACAAATTCTAGCAATCACTTTAATTTTTTAATGTACAGCTCAAACTAAAGTTTTTTTTATCTAATTATAACCATGGCCAATATTTTACCATTTAAAAGTTTATATTAAGGAGAATACTAACATTATATATAGGATATATAGGATGTATAATAGGATATATGATAGGATAGGATATATTATATGATATATGATATCCCTATAACCAAATTCTTCTAGATTATTATCTCAGTGTGATGCATATTTTTAGATTTTATTCCAACATTAGGATTTCATGTGTTTAGTCCGATTGCTAAAATAGCAAATCAATGTCCTAAAGGGACACCTACTTATAACTGCACATTCTTTCCATAATCAAATTTACAAAGTAACATTATTTAAAATGAAGAAGTCCTTTTATCATGCTCTCCTCAAAAGCATATAATGATGATTGGTTGCTTATTGGATTATTGTGTGTGTGTGTGTGTGTGTGTGTGTGTGTGGGTGGGTGGGTGTGTGGGTGTATGTGCATGCTAAGAACATTTGACATGAGATCTATTCTATTAACAAATACTTATATGACTAGAATAGTATTAACTATAGGCACAATGTTGTAAAGCAGAGTTGGAATTATTGTATTATATGATAGTTCTATTTTTAATTTTTAAAAAACACCATTTGTTTCTATAATGGCTACAGAATTTTATATTCCCACTAACAGTGAGGATGGGTTCCAATTTTTCCACATCCTCACCAACACTGTTTGTGTTGGCAAGAATTAAATCTGCCATTTGCAATGATATGAACAGATCTAAAAAGTATAATACTAAGTGAAGTAAGTCAGAGAAAGACAAATACCATATGATTTCATTCATATGTGGAATTTAAGAAACAAATGAACAAAAGGAAAAAGAGACAAACCAAAACCCAGATTCTTAACTGTAGAGACTGACGGTTACCAGAGGTGAGGTGGGTGGACAATGGGTGAAATAGGTGAGGGGATTAAGAGTACCCTTGTCAGGATGAGCACTGAGTAATGTACAGAATTGTTGAATCATTATATTGTACACCTAAGGCTAAAATAATGCTTTGTGTTAAATACTACCTTTTCAGGAACATGAGTTAAGAATACCCTTGGTCTTGGGGGGCCTTGGTGCTCACTTGGTTGGGTGTCTGACTTTAGCTCAGGTCATGAGCTCACAGCTCATGAGTTCAAGCCCTACATCAGGCTCTGTGCTGACAGCTTCAAGCCTGGAGCCTGCTTCAGATTCTGTGTCTCCATTGCTCTCTGCCCCGCCCTGATTCATGATCTCTCTCTCTCTCTCTCTTTCTCTTGCTCTCTCTCTCTCTCAAAAATAAACATTAAAAAAAAAAAAAAAGAATACCCCTTATCTCTCTATATTATTTTTGCAACTTTTTCAGAATTACAGCTACCTTAATAAAATTTTCAATTATAAATATCTAATAGCTAAATGTAGCACATGGCTGTAATATAAGAGCATTATTATTGCCTAGTTATTAACATAGTGCTTCTAGGTTTTATACTTGTCTAATCACATCTGGATGATCAGTAATAAATGGGTAAAAGCTACAAAAGTGCTGCTGTGTTAATATTGTTATCTACATGTAAAAACGAGAGAATTTAAAAGCTTTTATGCTTCTGGAAAACAACATTCTTGACAAGAATTAACATGTAGATTATGATGTAATTTGGAACCTCCTTATCCTGGGAGGCAGAGGGCCATGATTTATTTTATATGAATCTTTATTCATTAAAAGTGAAGTTTTTGATGTTATAAAGACTTTCTGTTTGAGAACACTAGTTGAGATTGTATAACAGTAAAAACTGCCACATGTTCAACCTAAATCTAAGTGAGAATAAACTTGTTACTTAGTTGGACACCACATGGGAGGGAAAAAAAGAGAGTCCAGGCAAAACCTTACACCTCTCCCAAACTTTAACTCAAACTGGATCAAATATTTAATTGAAAACTACAAAACTATAAAACTCCGAGAAGATAACATAGAAAAAAACCTAGATAACCTTGGATTTGGCAATTATTTTTTGGATACAATACCAAAAGCATAATCCATGAAAAAAATAATTGATAAGCTAGAATTCATTCAAATTGTAACTTATGCCCACATAAAACAGTGTAAAGAGAATGAGAATATAAGCCATAGGCCAGGAGAAAATATTTGTAAAATGCATTACTGTTAAAGTACTGTTATCCCCAATATACAAAGAACTCTGAAAACTCAACAATAAGAAAATAACCTAAAGGGGGCACCTGGGTGCCTCAGTCAGTTAAGCATCTGACTTCATCTCAGGTCATGGTCTCCTGGTTCATGAGCTCAAGCCCAGCGTCAGGCTCTGTACTGACAGCTGAAAGCCTGGAGCTGCTTCAGATTCTGTGTCCCCTTGCTTTTCTCTCGGTCCCTCCCCATTGTTTTTCTCTCTCTCAAAAATAAATAAACAGAGAGAGAGAGAGAAGAAAAGAAAACAACCTAAATAAAAAGTGGGTCAATGACACCTCACCAAAAGTAAATAAACATGAAAAAATGCTTCATATCATATGTTATCAAGTAATAGCAGCTCTGTGGATAGTTATCAGAACTTGGAAGAAACCAAGATGTCCTTTAGTAGGTGAATAGATGAATAAACTGTGGTACATCCACAGAATGAAACATTATTTAGTGCTTGAAAGATATGAGCTATGAAACCATGAAAAGACATGGAGGAACCTTAAATCCATATTACAAGGTAAAAGAAGATAAAGATAAATAATATGATTTCAACTATATGCAATTCTGAAAAAGGCAAAAGAATGGAAATAGGAAGATCAGTGGTTGCTAGGGGTTAGGGTTGGGCAAAGGATGAATGAATAGAGCACAAAGGATTTGTAAGGTAATGAAAATACTCTGAAAACCATTATGGATACATATCAGAACACATTTGTTAAAGTTTATAGAATATATATTACAAAGTATGAATTGTAATGTAAACTACAGACTTTGCGTAATTAGGATGTATCAGTGTAGCATCACCTGTTGTAACAAATGTGTCACTCTGGTGGGGTGTGTTGATAGTTGGGTAAGTTACATGGATAGGGTGAGGTTACATGGGAGACTGCTGTCCTTTCTCTTCAATTTTGCTGTGAACTTTAAACTTCTCTAAAAAATAACATAAATAAAATGCTTTAAAATAGAATATTTTAAACATCTGACTTGGTAATATAAGTTCCTTCAAAGCGGGATGAATGTTCTTATTTTAGTTCAACCCAGTTACAACTGAGAATTTCTGTAGGTTCACTGTAAATTACCACTTTTAAGAGGTGGTAACTGTATCCCTATCTCTTTGTTTACATCTTCACCCCTATTTTTCTTGTAAAGAGTGTATTCATTCAAGCTTTGCAGCTAAGTTATTCTAGCTGCCTGCCTTTTGTTCCTTTAATCAGTCCTGAACTGATTGTTTTATAACACCTCTTTAATTTTATCACTTTCACTTTCAAAACATGTCGTGTCTAGAATGAAGGATTTCAGTTCTCTGTTGTGACATTCTTAACTGCTCTAATTCCCTTTGATGTAGACCAATCTTGAGCAAAACCGTCAATCACATTGTTGTGCTATTGACCTTTGCGCATTTATTCCTTAATACACTTGCCCTTGTCTCCCTATTTTGATTTTATGGGTACATATCCTAAACTCCACCTTGAAATTCTGTACATTTTTATGGGTCATATTTAAAGACTGGCACCTTGTCTTATCATCAGTCTAGGTGAAAATTATTTCTTTTTCTTCTTTAGGATCTCTGAACTCTTATAACTATTCCAAGAGATCGTGGACATAACATCAATTCACATATCTTTTCTTAAAAGTGCTTTAAGGTTCCATTTTTCCTTCCTGTGCCACAAATTCCTTCAGGAAGAGGCTTACAATTCCCTTAAAGATTCCTTACAGAAAGAAAATGAAGACATTACATCTATAATGGTGGTTGGAGTATATGAACTAAATACTCATTTCTTAGTAAATATATCTAAAATTATAAACCATTAAGTATTGCTGCTCAGGAACAATTCAATGCATACTTATAGAAAGTTTATTTTGACTCAGCAGCCAAACAAGTCATAAAAACTACAGAAGTGATTTTATTTTATTTTTTAATGTTTATTTAATTTTGAGAGGCAGAGAGAAGCTGAGAATGAGTGGGGGAGAAGAGAGAGAGAGAGAGAGAGAGAGAGAGAGAGAGAGAGAGACAAAATCCAAAGCAGGCTCCAGGCTCTGCGCTGTTAGTACAGAGCCTGATGTGTGGCTCAAACTCCCAAGCCATGAGATCATGACCTGAGCCAAAGTCAGAAGTTTAACCGAGTCACCTAGGCACCCCTACAGAAGTGATTTTAATGGGCCATATACTTTCAAGGAGTTCTGTCTGACAAGAGAATTAAAATTAAATTAACACCACCAATGAAATAAGAAGCTGATTTGTGCTGGCCTTGTGTGCAGAGACTAAAAGAAATTCTGAGTCAACTATTGACTCAATGTTGGAGATAATCAGGAAAATAGAGCATAGGAAACATTCCAAGAAGGAGATAAGGGAAGAAACATGAGATTATATGATTACAGAAGAGGTACAATGTGCATGTGGAGAAAGAAGTGGTAATGAGACATCTAGAGAATAAGTACTAGCCTCCCTATCATAGAAAGTGGTTCAGAACAGTGGATTTGCAAGTCCAAGTCCTGCATATTCAGCTCCCTTTCCCCACTCCAGCTTTAATGCACAGGTATGTCTTCGTGTTATGCAAACCATTAGAGATCAGGCCTCTGTTTTATCTCTTGCTCTTTTCTTCAGCCACATTTCTCACTGACGGAGAGAACTCTGATAGTACTTCATTATCATAAAGGCTTCAGATGAATAACTTTATTAAGCATTCAAATCTAGTCCGCGCATTAATATATGAATTTATATATATTAATAACTAAAGCAAGTTAGGACAATTTTTAAAAAGCCCTAGATCTAAGGATTTCAAGAAGAGTTAAGCATATTTTTGACAGAATAAGATGTGGCTTGACTAGGAACACGGCTAGCAAAGTAAAGCAGGAGTGAAGCAAAACTGTTGGGTGAAGGCCTATGTTTCATGAATAGGAAGCTCCTCTTCCTTATAATTTATTTGACTTTTCCCATTAAAAACTGTATGAAGAAGAGATGTCAGAACAATTATGAGACAGTTTATAAAAATGAGTCATGGAAGTTGGTACGGTGAAGTTAAAGACCCTAGGATGAAGCTGACATGATATTTCAGCTTTAATTGATAAATACAATGATAAGATAATTAAGAAATATATATACACATATACTGCGAAAGGATCCTGTCCCGACTGAGATGGTTAATACATCTGTCACCTTACATATCTATCTTTTCATGAATGTGAGAAGATATATATTCTACTCTCCGCAAGTTTCAATTATGCACTAAATTGTTATCAACTAGAATCATTTTACACATTAGATGCTATGATCTTATTTATCTCATACCTGAAATTGTATACCCTTTACCAACCTCTCCCTGCTTCTTCACCTCCCAGACTCTGACAAACACTTTTCACCTTTTTCATGAGTTTTGACTTTTTCTTTTCTTCCTTCCTTCCTCCCTTCTGCTCCTTCCTTCCTTCCTTCCTTCCTTCTTTCCTTCCTCCCTCCCTCCCTCCCTTCCTTCCTTCCTTCGATTTCACATATATGTGATAGAGTGCCGTATCTGTCTTTCTATGTTTGGCTAATTCCATTTAGCATTATGCCTGCCTGTTTCAACTATGTTGTCTCAAATGGCAGGATTTTCTTCTTTCTTTCTTTTTTCTTTTCTTTTTTTTGGGGATTTCCTTATTTCTCAAGGCTGAATAATGTTTCATTGTATATATACACTACATTTTCTTTATCTGTTATCTGCTGACAGCCAAGTTGTTTCCATACCTTGGCTATTGTGAATAATGCTGCAATAAATTTAGCTGGACATATTACCTCTTCAAGATAATGGTTTCATTTCCTTTGGACATATACTCAGAAGAGAGATTGTTGAATCATATGCTAGTTCTATTTTTAATTTCTCAAGGAATCTCCTTCCTGTTTTCCATAATGGCTGTACCAGTTTACATTCCCAAAAACAGTGTACAAGCAGTCCCTTTGCTCTATATTCTTGCCAGCATTTGCTACCTATTGCCTTATTTAATAATAGCCATGTAACAGATGTAAAATGATATCTCAGTGTGGTTTTGATTTGCATTTCCTCAGTGATTAGTGATGTTGAGCACCTTTTCATGTGCCAGTAGACAATTTGTATGTCTTCTTTGGATAAATATCTATTCAGAACTACGTCTTTAAAAAACTTTCTTTTAATGTTTATTTATTTTTGAGAGAGAGAGACAGAGTGCAAGCTGGAGAGGGACAGACAGAGAGGGAAACACAGAATCCAAAGCAAGTTCCAAGCTCTCAGCTGTTAGCCCAGAGCCTGACATGGGGCTCACACCCACAAACCATGAGATTATGACCTGAGCCAAAGTCAGACTCTTAACTGACTGAGCCACCCAGGTGACCCTATGTCTATTTTTTAAATTATTTATGTTTTTGCTACTGAGTTGTATGAGTTCCTTGCACATTTTGGAAATTAATGTCTTATTGGATGTGTGGTTTGCAAATATTTTATCCTATTTCATAAACTGTCTTTTCATTTTGTAAACTTTTTAGTTTGATGTATTCCCACTTTAAAAACATTTTTTTGGCTTTACTTGTCAATGCTGTTGTCAAAAGCAAAAAAAATCATTCTCAAGAGTAATGTCAAGCACCTTACCCTTCATGTTTTCTTCTAGGGGTTGTATGGTATCAGGTCTTATTTTTAATTCATTTTAAGTTGATGTTTGTATATAGTGTAAGGCAGTGGTTCAGTTTCATTTTGCATATGGCTATCAGGGTTTCCTAGCCTTATTTATTGAAGAGACTATTCTTTGTCTGTTGTACATTCTTGGCTTCTTTGTTAAAAATTAATTGGCCATATATACATGGGTTTATTTCTGGGCTTTCTGTATTGTTGCACTGATCTATGTATCTATTTTTATGCCAATACTACACTGTTTTGGTTATTATAGCTTTGTGATAATTTGGAATTAGGAAGGGGAATGCTAATGCCCTCCGCTTTGTTCTTTCTCAAGATTGCTTTTGCTATTTGACTTACTTTGTGATTCTATGCAAAGGTCAGAGTTTCTTTTCCTTTTACTGAAAGATGGTATTGAACTTTTGATAGAGGATGGAAAGTATGTAGTTAAATCCTTTCTAGGGAAAAACTGGGAAATGGGTGTTTTGCCTGCTGTTTCTGCATTGATCCTGGGCCTATGTATGGTGGGGGTGGGGTGGGGTCATGCACCTGTGCCTGTTTAACAACTTATTATTGGTTCTCATGGTGCTGGGAGATTTATATATGTCGCCTCATTGATAATCAGAGGACTCAGATCTCAAGGGGCAGTTACAAAAGCTGAGGTACCAGATGTGTAACAAGTTTCTTCTAAGGAGACACCACTGGTGTGGTTTACTGTTGGAGAGGGTCAGCAGGAGGAGCAAGTGCCCAGCAGCTTCCTTGGTCTCTGAGGAGGATCACAGGCAGCCCCTAGCTATGTGATCAATTAGAAGCCAGACCCTCCGGCAGCTTGTGATTTATGCGGTTAGGTCCTTCCAGGCAATGGCTGAAAGATGGGCATTTTTGCCTGCTCGGTCTGTGCTATGTTGGAGAACAGCCTGGGAGACGGCTGCTGGGCTTCTAAGAACTGCTTCTTTGCTATAGCTGCTGTCTAAATGTTTTTGGAACCCTTCACTTGGACGGATGTCTTAAAAGCTGGGACACCAGATATGTGATACAAACCCTTCTCTCCTTAGGAGAAGCTGGGAGTTGGGTGTTCTTCCTTTATTGCCTGGCACTTTTGTAGAAGTGGGGTTTATGGTAAGAATGTGTCTCAGCCTTTCCTGCCTGTTTCAGTGTGAGTATTTTCTCATTCACCCAATATATAGGAATTAGTGATCTCATTTCTGGGATTTCTCCGAGGGAACTGCTCCATGTGTAACTGTACTTTGTTTTGTTCCTCAGAAGATCGAAGTTCAGGAACCTGGAGAACAGGAGAAACCTTATGGAGGACCAGCGGGAGGGGAAGAGGGCAAGAGAGTTGGGGAGAGAGAGGGACACAAAACTTGAGAGACTACTGAATACTGAAAAGGAACTGAGGGTTGAGGGGGAAGGGGGAGGGGGAAAAGAGGTGGTGGTGAGGGAGGAGGGCACTTGTGGGGAAGAGCACTGGGTGTTGTATGGAAACCAATTTGACAATAAACTATTAAAAAAAAAAAAGAAGTTCAGGAACCTCCCCTGTTGCCGTTTGGTTTGGCTTTTCCCATCCCTGCTCATTCTTCAACCTAAATAGACAGGATTTTAAATTTCAATTGTGTCCTTGATCTACGGACATTGGGACATGGTTTAATCTTTCTAATGCTCAGTGTCTTCACTTGCAATCATAGGAAAAACAGTATCCCCATCTCACAGGGTTGTTTGAAGACTAAATTAGGCATTGTCAAGAAAAGAGCAGTTTCTGGCACATAGTAGGTATTAAATAGATGTTTATTATGATGATTAGTATCATTTTAATAGACTCTTTATTTCTAAATATGTGTTCTCTGTGCTTATCTCAGAATATTTTCCTTCAATATTAATAGAAAATATAATTTTTCCTTAAACTTTTTGATACTTTCTCATTTTTATATATGCTAAATTATGTCTTTTTTAAAATTCTCTCATTTTTCATTACTGTCAAGTTTCTCATCAATTTGACTTATATCCAGAGCTATCATAAATATTTGGTACTCTTATCCTAACAAAACTTAATTTATAATAAATATTTTAAAAATCTGGTTATACTGTATATTAAATTCATTTCTTTACTTTCAGATGACTAAATATGAGCCTTCAAATGTCTAATTTGCTTTGAAAATGTAATTTAAAAGTAGTTGAAAATACAATTGCAGCATTTTTGTTTTAGAAAATATAGAGATAAAGCAAACCAGCAAAAACTAGGATATTTTGTTTTGTTTTGTTTTGTTTTGTTTTGTTTTAGTATAAAAATAATACATCTCCAGAGACCTGGCTGACTCAGTTGATAGAGCATGCAACTCTTGATCTTTGGATCATGAGTTCAAGCCCCGTACACTGTGCACAGAGCTTAGATAGATGATAGATAGACAGATAGACAGACAGATAGAGAGATAGGTAGGTAGATAGCTATCCCTGTAACTTTTATTTTTATCTTCATAATCACCGTGGCCACTTTTATTTAACTACTGCTTTCCATTCTGTCAAATACTAAACAGAAGGAATAAAGAAACTTTATCATGATCACCATAAACCTGAGAATAATTAGATGTGACTGAATATAATAGGTCTGAGCATACGGTTTTGGGTCTCAGCCTCAAATAGAAAATGTTTTCCTCATAGTTCATATTTTTAACTGATAAAGAACTTGGTCAAATTTCTTCCTATTGTGGCAATATTCATATGATACTAATCATATTTTTCATGTTTGATATTGTAACAGATTTTCTGGGATCTTGAACCTTCCAATACTTTAATTGTATTGTGTGACATTATTATCAGCATTTTATTTTGTTTTATTCTGTTTTGTTTGGTTGCTAATTAGATGAGGAAGAGAGGATTGGGCAAAGGCAATTGAGATAACTGGATCATTTTGGATAAATAGACTAATTTTACTCACGCAAATATATCCTCTGTGATACAGAGTTATCTTTTCAGAGCCCTTAGTGATTTCAACATAGTTTAGTAAAAGTATTTTATATCATTCTGTATCAGTGAATATTTGTTCAGGTAACAAATTTCCAGCAGTGAAAAAACAGCATGTTAATCAACCTATCACAGCAGAAGCCCAGAAGAAGAAAAACATTACATGACAAGCGGCACCACAATTGATGAATAACAATGAAAACCAAAATGGCTCATGAGAATCTAGTATTGCATTCCCAGAAGTCTCCAAAATCATAATCATATGCTCAGAAATTAATTAGAACACACTTGCTATTTCATAATGGACACTTACACATGGCAAATTGAAACTTCCACTATATTTCTTTCTTACAGAGCCCATGAAATGTCAATGTCAATGATGGACAATGAGACACATTAACACCCTAAAAAAGCAGATAAGGGCAATTGAATCTTTGATACAAATTCTGAGGTCTAGTTAGGTACATACCTTAAATGAGGTAATTATATAATACTACAATATACTCACATATTACACATAATAAGTATTTAAGCAAGATATTATAGAGGCAAAATATTTGATATGTCAGGGGAAGTGGGATTACCTAGGCTAAAAAAAAAGGCATCACTACAAAGTAGTCAGTGAAGTCAAGTCTGGATAGACTTTTCCTGGAAGCTACACCTACATCCAAAGTTAGAACCCTCGGCCATTATCGTCAGAATGAAATCAAAGTTGCCATGGAAGGCACGAGACGCTTGCTATTTTTCATTTCATCAGGAGAATGTATTTGTTAACCCTGCGATGAAGAAATGGGTGTATTATTGAAAAAATTATGTAATTTATGTTAGTAATATAATTACTGTATGGATTTTAGAGTTATTGCACTATACATACTTATTTAAACCTGAGTTGAATGGTTAAATTAATTTCAGTTATGAAACTTAAAACTGTAATTTATTACACTTAAAGAACTGCCTAAGTGCATAGGAATATTTCTCTCATACAATTTATATATTTGCCTTGTTGGATGTTTGAAGTGATTAAGATCATCAGATAATTAAATTTTTGATTGTAGCTTAAAGCCTAAGTGAATTTAATTAAATATGTAAATATGAAGTGTAAACATATTTTAATCCCTCAAATGTATAAATTAGTTGAATATAAATTGAAACCAAATAAACTGATTAATCTCATTTTATAGGTAATTACTAGATAAAATAACCTTAAAATCTCAAGGAAAACTAAATTTAAAGTTTTAAATTATAATAACCAAACTACTAGTTAAAAGTAACTAAAACTATGTCTTATTGTGTCAAAATGTTCCCCTTTGACATAAGAAAAAATAAAGGACCAAGTAGACTTAAATTACATATCTTACCATTTGCTATAATATTGTTGCATTATAAACATAGAACATCAAAACAAAATAAATAAAATGTCCTATACTTATAAGGATGTTAAAAAATTAAAGAAAACTCAGATTTCCAATTGTGAATCTTTTCACCCAAAAAATACACATCAATATTTATGGACTAAAAATGTACCTGAATGTCCCTGAGATAAAGAGTTTCCAAACCACCTTCTGAACCAAGTGAAATGGAAAATGAAACAGGAAGGACAAATTGTTAAGCCAAATATAATTAGTTGTATTTTAAAAATACATATTAGGATCTGTTGTTTAACTTATGAAGGAAAACCAACCCCTTCATAGCTATTTCAGGAAGATAAACAAATAAGCAAGAATATTATCTCATATGTATTTTAGATAGCTTATATATCATAAGTGGTAAGGTCTAGTGATTTCCATATTAATCAAAGCACTACTAAACCATTCCATGAGGAATAGCATTTCTTTCCTCCCCCCTTTTCTCCCTCCATACCCCTTTCTTTCTCTGTCCTTCCCTCCACTTTCTTTGCTTTTTTTCCTTCCTTCATTTCTATCTTGCTCTCCTTCCTTCCATTATCCATTTCTCCATCTTTCCTTTTCTCTCTCTGTATATCCCTTCTTCTTTTTCCTTATTCCTACATTCCCTCACTATCTTTTCTCATTTCCTTCCAAAAATTAATGTTTTTGTGGATGTGCAAAGCATTGTATTTTGTTTAATCAATTTGTTTTCTTATTTTTATTGCAGGATTATCTCAATGTCCAAATATCCCAAGTTTGGGCATTAAGATTTATATTGAACTTGTTATGCCTAAAAGCATATTATTTCTCTAACCACTGGTTCCACATTGGAAAAATCACATCTCTTAAAGTTGAATGCTTTATCTGATAGCCTCTTTTGCTTTGTTTAATTTAGAAAATAAATACCCTGCTAAAAATTGTTCAAATAAATTATTCAATATTGTTCAACACACTTACTCCTCAACATTAGAAAAAGAAACAATGTTTACTGATACTAGACAGACGCAAAAATCCATTAAATATAGTTGCCAAGCACTATAATTCTTAGATAGGACTAAAATAAATTTGCTGTACCACTTCCAATTTTAAGTCATGTGGAGATTTTCTACACATCTGCTGACTGGCTTATTTCAAAAGGCAAACCCATTGATAGGCTTATTAGAGCAGTGACTCCTGATTACTTGGCCAGACCAGTGGGGACAGTCAGGACACAACTTCCATCAGTTTGGAATGACCATATATGTTATCTATCCTCAAGCCTCCTGAGAGAGAGTTTAGAGAAATCCGTTTTATTTTATTTTTAAAGTTTATTTATTTAGTTTGAGAGAGACAGAGACAGCGTGAGCAGGGGAAGGGCATAAAAAGAGGGAGGGAGATAGAGAATCCCAAACAGGCTCTGTGTTGCCAGTGTAGAGCATAATGCTGGGTTCGAACCCACAAAACTGGAGATCATCATCTGAGCTGAAAACCAAGACTTGGACGTTCAACCAAGAAATCACCCAGGCCCTCTGAGAAATTTGGTTTAGAATGGAAGATAAGTAACATGTATCAGTGTATCATTTTATATACTTTGAATGTCCTCCTTACACCTGCCCAGAGTAGAGCAAATTGATAGATAAAAAGGATGTTTTTAAAATGATAAGCCATTGTAGAATCTGTACACTGACCGAGTTGACCCCCTTCTTCCTTTCCTCTCAAACTGTTTATTAATAGCTTATAAAGAAATGTACATGAACTAATCCATAAAACTGTAAAAGCCAAAATTTAAATAAAATGGCAGTATATTAATGTATTGTTTCTCAACTGCAAGCCCACAATTTCTATACTCTACTTTGTGAGTATAGACTAATGTGGAAATCTGCAAAGCACATTTATTCTTTGCCAGCTGACTCGTTGCTGGCCTCGACCAATAATTGGAGGTAGTAGAGGAACTTTGAAAACAGGAGAATGGAGGCATGTTCCTCTCCGGTTTGCTCTGCCTTTTTTTGCTGCCAGTGTCCTCTTTATATTTTCTGTTCCATCAGTGTCACCAAAGCAATGCTTCCTTATTCTCAGGTGAAACTTTTTCCAGAAGCAGCGGTTGATTCTGGCTTGCAGTTTTGCTGATACTCACAGTATATGATCCAATATACCCTGTCAGGTGCACTTCATCCTTAAAGGCCTGATCTCCAGACCCATGAGGACCGTCTCTGATTTTTGAGATATCAGTGGTAAGGAAGCAGCCTCTCTGTCTCATAAGACCACGTTCCAGATTTCTAGACTCCTTCCTAAAACCACTGAAATGTAAGTAATTCCTATCTCTTCTTTTTGTCCTCACAGCCCTAAGGGAATAGTTGTTTCTGCAGTTGCTATTGCTGTAATACTTTAGCATTTCATTTTTACCTTTTAATATCTTCAATAATGAATTAAGAATTATTTATAGTAAATTTTCTCTGTAGTATAATTGATGTTATATGGCTCTTGACTAGACATTGGTTAATACACCGCCTAATTAAATTGTATTCCCTCAAATTCTCATCTACCCTATGTCTACTCTAATTTGTTTCTCATCACATTAGTTCTTTCTAGTTGATGTACTATATTTTTCTTCTTGGTATTTTTCTTATGTCTTCTACTACTAGAATATGAGTTTCATGGAATCAGAAATTTTGGTATGCTATGCTCATTGCTACATCCACAGTGATGAGAACATTGACAAATAGCAAATAAAAAATATGTATTGTGTAAATAAATGCATATATTATGAAATTAATTAACACAAAACTGAAGAAATAAGTAGAAAATACTTATCTTAAATAACTACCTGGAAATATGTATAATTAACCTTTAGAAACTTCTTTTTTAGCCACCAAGGTATATAAATAATTGATAAAAGCTCAATGTAGATAGAAAGCATTTAGGACAATTGAATAAAACTATTAAGATTATTCTTATAAAATATTAATTTCATTTTAACTAAATAAACATAAACCCACGTAAAATGATAGAATTACTAAATATGAAATAAATGTTATGTGGAATATTAGTTATGTGGAATGTTAAAAGAGAACTTGAAAACCTACAAGCAGATTGCTTAAAGAATTTGTCCTCCTGACCTTTTTATGTGCATAGTGTTATAAATTTTTAAAAATGTGTTTATGATAAGCATATGGACTCCAGGCTCTCACAGTTCCCATTGCCTTAAATCCAGTTATTTTATTCCTTTTATTTTGTGCCTGTATCTGGTAGCATTTGCGTTTATAACCCCTGTATAAAGATATCTATAAAATTAATGAAAAATGATTTCATGGACACTTGAAGTAGTTGAGTCTTTATCATTTGATAAACGTCTCAGGAACAGAACTGAAAATGTACAGTTCTTTAAAATTAAATCTACAAAACCAGTCTGTACAATATTATCAATACATTAAAATACAACTGATTTGCCACATGACTCAGAAAAGTGATTCATTTCTTTAATGTCTATATTTTGGGATACAATATAAAATTTATTTAAGAAAACTTTATTTTAAATTGTTGGGAGCTATTTGAACTCACCGGTAGAGTGAAAATTCCTGGTGAGGGCACGGCAAGTTTGCACCGTCTCTTGCCCCCAGATAGCTCCCAAAACCTACCGTCTTGAAACTTTCATTTTTGCTTGAGCACCAAACCTCAAAATGCTTTGCTAATTAGAGTCAGGAGCTGACTACCACCACCCCCCTCCTGAAAACTTGTTTTTCTGGGAACTTTCTCTTAGAGTTATAAATGGCCTAATGACCCTTACTCATAAAAAACTGACCTTTACTAAAGAATGCTGTTTGCCTCTTGGTTAAAGGATGCTTCCTTGAGGCTAGACCTGAGGGTTTGTAAAAATATCTATGACACCACGAGTGCCTGTGGCTAAAATTGTAAAACTTATCTATTGGAAATCATTTACTGCCCTTTCTTGTCCTTGTACCTTTTGCCATCAATAAACCTTGAGAACCAGACAAGATGGAGACGCCTGCCAGATGGGCAGCGGTGCTTGTCTGGGGATCAGAACGAAAACGCAAGGCTCTCCCAGTTTCTCTTTGGCCTGCACCGTCATCCTTCAGGGGACTCCTGGACCTGCAGGAGCTGGACTCCGGCATTAAATTATTTCCCATGATACCAATATGCCTAGTATAACTCTTTTTACAAATCTGTTCTTTAGTTCAGTTCAGTGGTTACTGACAGATTTTAGCTGTATGCCAATTCCTATGAAACTTACTGAAATTTATGTTTTGAGATCTTTCATATTTACACAGTAATCTAAAATAGAAATAGAGTTTAAGACTCCCTTGACAAGGCCATTTTTTAACTTTTTTCGTTAATGTAGAGTGAATGGAATAAACAATTCAAGATTATCTTCCCTATTAAAAAAATCACCTACAGCAAGGTCTGTTTGATAAGTTTGCCATCTATCTATCATCTATATTTTTGTTGAGAGAGATGAGATAGTAAAATTGAGATCACTTAGAACTCTATTTATCAAGTCACTAACTGTATCAAAATGTCTTTAAATTGGATATTAAGATGGATCTTCAATTTATAAATCCAAGAAAAACTGAAAAAAAATGGGGGGAGTGTTCAGACATCTTTTTATGCCTTCTTCCAGTCACTGGTACATGCTTGGGGAGGCTGGGTGTTAGATTGTAAGTACTCTCCATCTTATGTTCTCCATGGTGGAGGAATCTTATATTCCAGCTAGAAATTTCAGAAGAATATACCTAGCATTATAGTAGAGACAAGAGGTCAGGGGAAAGTACAGCCTGATTTAAACTTCGATCTCTTGATTCTTATTTTAAATCTTAAACAAGTTTTCCAATCTAAATGTGGTAAGTGCATGGCTATTATTCCTAAATTGGAAGGACCTCAGACATCAAGATATTTGTATGTGTTATTTTCATTGAAAAGCAGTCAGAATATTTGAGGGCAAGGATACTTATTAACTACCTAACCCTTTGAGGATTCCTAGGAAGGAAAAAAAGGGCCAATGTTTACAGAATATCTATTCAATGTTGAATGTGGAGCTAAGTTCTTTGCATATATTTTTACTTCATTTGCTGATTATAACAACTTTGTGAGGTATGTTATACTTTTCTCAAATTTACAGCTGAAGAAACAAAAGTGTGAGAAGTTTGGTTTTCCCAAGGTACACATCACATAATAAAAGTGATACTAAACTAAGGTCAGACTAGAAGCCTAGCCTGTGAATATTCCATTCTTATTTGCCCAGCTGTAAAATATCTCTTAGGTTTATCCACCTTTGAAATGTTAATTCTTATTTAAATAATATCTCAAATAGGTATTAGTAAAATTGCTATATTTTCCCTATCCTTAGCAAGCTTAATCATTCATATTTCTAAGTACAGAGCTATAAGTGTAGGTCATGGGGGTGCCTGGATGGATCAGTCGGTTAAGATTTGGACTCTAGATTTTGGCTCAGGTCATGATATCATGGTTCATGAGTTCAAGCCCTGTGCTGAGAGTTGCATAGCCTGCTTGGAATTCTCTCTCTCTCTCTCTCTCTCTCTCTCTCTCTCTCTCTCTCTCTCTCTCAAAATAAGTAAATAAACTTAAAAAAAATGGATCATGAATTGGACCAGGAAAGAACATATATATTTTTTATACATTCTCTTCAAGGTTCCTAAACACACTTCCACATTGCAATGAGCAAAGAATTGGGGCCATAGCTAAAGCTTTAACAAAGCTGATTTCTAGTATTTCTTTAAACTGAGGGTTCTATGCTATTAGCAGTCTAAATATTCACGTAACTACTTGGAATGCTAGGTAATAAAGGAACTATTGAAAAGCTAGACAAATTCTTCTATCATTTCTTCTTCATTTCCTTTTTCCATATTTTCACCCACACATGCATGTCTCTGATTTTCTCATCTCCAAAAAAAAGCTAGAAAATTCACAAGAAAACTATTGCTTCTATTTCCTACACTTCTTTCCTACTTTTCATTGCATCTTAGTTTTTTGTTTTTATTTATTTTTGAGAGAGAGAGAGACAGAGAGTGAGCAGTGAAGGGGCAGAGAGAGAGGGAAATATAGAATCCAAAGCAGGCTCCAGGCTCTGAGCTGTCAGCACAGAGCTTGATGAGGAACTCAAACTCATGAACCACAAGGTCGTGACCTAAGCTGAAGTTGGACGCTTAACCAACTGAGCCACACAGGCACCCCTTTTGCCTTTTAACCAAAAGTTATCTGTGGCATCAGATAGATTGCATGTAGAGTTTCTATCAGTATATATTATCATGATTAATATTTTTTGTTCTAGAAGACTTTAAAGAAAACACAGACACACACTCACATACACACACACACAAACACACACATGCTGGTTTAACCTGAGGGGATTTTTGTTTACTAGGTTCCTGGTGTACAATTAAAATGAAAATAACATGCTAAAACAAGCGCACATTGCTGAATTCCCTCCACAGCAACCATCTGTTAAGGTAAAATATACACCGACGCTCCCAGGGGTGCAAACCCTTACCTAATGCCTGTGACAACAGAAGGGAAATCTAAATTCAGAAAGTAATGGAGAGTGGGAAACAGTGAATGTCCTTTGAACAGATCAGCAGTCATTTCTATAGCCTCCTGCCCTTGGAATAGATGTGCAATACACAATGGTACATTTCTATGTAAAACATGACGTTGGAAAAACTGCTTCACTAATTTAGAATTCAAATGGCTATGATTTCCTTAGAAGACTAAGAATAAATTTTCTAGGTATTCATATGTTCTTCATGTGTCTCCTAGTTTGTTTATCTTCCTGGAATTGCTCCATAATTGTTGGACATGTTGGAGGAGAAAATTAAAATTCTTCAAAGGTCCCTATAATCCCCTGGGAAAAAACTGATCACTGTTTTGTCCATCTCATTCTGTGGATACTTTTGGCCAATCTAGACGGAGGGCTGCCTCAGCTGAACGCAGCTCCGGCCGTCTTCTTACTGTCGCATCTTTGACTCATCCACTGACTCTTCACCCTACAGGCAGCTTTGCAGTCACACAGTTAACTGAGAGACTTGTCAGAAGAACGAAATCCAAATGATAATAATGAATAATTTTGAAATACAAAACTTAAATTGATAATATATGGATATCTAGACTTTACTGGAAATATCCAGGAAAATTACAATGTTGAGTAATTATCTAAAGAAAAGAAATACTTTAAGACATTAAATATTTACTTACTTCATGAACTATTCAGTCCATAATGGCAGAGATATAAGACAGAATATATGAGTATTATCAGGGATTATCTTTTTGGGATAGTTCCAGACTCTAGGGACATGTAACTAACTCCTTTACAGGAAGGCATTTGACCCATTTTTCACTTCTTAACATTTTTCTATAAAAATTCTAGGTTATCTAAATAGGAATTCATTAATTCCATATATTGAAAAAAACAGGAATTAAAGATTTGTTAACCTCTAAGATGGTATATACCCAGTTGTCTCACTTTGTGATTCAACAGAAAGCAGTACTTTTCACATGCCAGTCAGATGAAGTTCATGTTATTATAACTTCCTTCTGAAACTCCCTACAAAACATATTTATTTGGCACATGCGAATGAAAACTAAATTTCTGTCAAAATGTTAGCTATATAGACATATACACAAAGAAAAGAAATTCTCCTACGTTTTAACCAAAATCTTCTTGGTCCTTTCCTGGTAATGCAAGTGTCTCTGTGAAGCATTATCTGTTCACGATTGTCAGCATCTTTTAAACTCTGAACCTTTGATGAGAAATGTAAGATGACAAAGGCCATTCGCATAACTGTGTTGTTTCACACACACGTAATATAAACACAAGCTATTCCTGAACTACTTATACCTTTTCCAGACATGAAATATGTTACTTTATATACGGAAGAAAATTAAATTACCTTTAACTTTTGGAAGTCATAGCTTTAGCATCTAGACTCCATTTACACTTTCTTTATGGAACGGCTTACTGAACTTTTCTGGAAATCTGGAAGTTGCCAGAAATACATAAGATAAGAACACATATGCAATTTATTTACACATGGGACATTTAAGAAGAACACTTAAAAATCATGTGTTCCTTATTATTATTATTATTATTATTACATTTATTTATTTTTGAGAGACAGAGATAGTGTGTGAGTTGGGGAGGGGCAGAAAAAGAGGGAGACAGAGTATCTGAAGCAGGCTTCAGGGTCTGAGCTGTCAGGACAGGGCCCAGTGCAGGGCTTGAACCTACAAACCGTGAGATCATGACCTAAGCTGAAGTCGGATGCTTAACCGACTGAGTCACCCAGGTGCTCCAATTGTGTGTTACTTTTTAAGAAACAGTAAACTTAAAGAAGCCATCTCGGAGAAAATATAAATAGTTTATATACAGAGATACAGAAACAAAATAAAAAAATAAATTGTTCAGATCAATGATCTACAGCTTGATGAAGTAGCTGATAGGCAGTATCCTGATACTCCATTGAATATTTTTTCATTTGTAGAAAAGTACCTGATAAGATACTGTGAGCAAAGAATGGAAGCTTAAATATTTCAATCATGGGAAACCTATAGAATTGAGAATTACACAATAATTTCAGGAATTAACCAAATCAACATAAACTGGAATGAACCAAAATACAACAAAAAGATAAACTAAAAATCCTATGAATAAACATTTAACAAAAATTTAATTATTGTGAATAATTCTATAACAAATATGGAAATACAAATACATATTCTATATTCTGTTTTCATTTCCTTTGGATATATACCCAGAGGTGGAACAGCACAGCTGAGAGATGAAAATTCCTGATTGTCCACTGACGGATGAATGGACAAAGAAGATGTGGTGCCTGTACACAATAGAATACTACTCCTTCTTTTGTAACAATATAAATGGACCTTGAGGGCTTTATGCTAAGTAAGTCAAAAAAAGAAGGACAAATGTTATATAAAAGAGCTGTACTCAAAGAGAATGGATTAAGGGTTGCTAGCGGCTGTAGGAAGGGGTGATAAAATTGGGGAAAAGTTTGTCAGGGGGCACAAATTTCCAATTAGAAGATAAATTAGTTCTGGGGAGTTAATGCATTGAATTGTGATTATAGTTAACTGCATAAGTGAAAATTGCTGAGAGAGTAGATCATCAATGTTCTGACCATAAAAAAGAAATGATAATCTTATGTGACGTGATGGAGGTGTTAGCTGACACTATAGTGGTAATGATAGCACAATATATGAGTGTATCAAATCAACGTGTTTTACAGGTTAGATGTCAACTGTATTTCAAATAAGCTCTGAGGGGGAAAACAAAACAAAACTTTAAGAAGCTTCTCAGAAGACTGAATGCTTTATAGCTCTACAAATGGAATGAGTTATTAGCTTTAGCCTGAGGCAGACAGCAGCCGAAGGAATTAAAGCATTGAAGAATTAAAAAAAATTAAAGCTGGTTCTTGCCTTTTTCTTATTTAGTGCCCTGAGACAATCATTGTCTTCTCTCACTGCAGTGGACCACCAGTGCTAATATAGGCATTGAAAGAATAGGCAAAAGACTTGAAAGGGTAAAATATATTTTTCAAAAATGAATGAAAAGCAAACCACACTGGGCATTGCATTCATGGTCTCTCCAAAGCTGCAAGGTTATAACCTTATAAACTAGAGTGATAACATGCCTTCTGTTGATATATAATAATTTAGCACTGAATATATGTATATAATATGTATATATCTATAAATATAGTTCTATATTCATACACAATTAGGCTGAAATTAAACAATGTTCACATTGAAAAAATATACATGAGCAGATATTCATATGAGTAATTAAAACAAAACTAAGCATTAGCAAACTATACATAGCACATTTTTATTAACACAGAGGAAGACAAATAACTAAGTCAACATTCAAAAGAGAATATAAAATGAATATAGGTGGTAGGATAGTGGTTGGCTTGTTCACCAGATAACAAGATATGCTGTAAAAGCCATAGAAGTAAAATAGTGTTGAAATAGAATAAGCACAGGAAGACAGACACATGGAACAGAATAGAAACTTCAGAAGCACATCTATGTGTGTATGAAAATAAAATAAAAAGTAAAATTGATGAATTCCTCAATAAATAGTATTGTAATATTGATTCATTTTGAATAAAAAATAGAAAACAACATCTTACATAGAAATGTGGACTATGTAACATAAAGTGTATGTGAGGAGTAAAATTAAAAGTTTCGTAGAAAACAATATAGGAAATTCTATCAACAACTGTGAATGAGAAATAGCTTTTTCATTTTCCTATAATGAAGAATAGCATGGACAAAATTAAGCAGATTACAGAAAGGAAGAACATACTTATATGTAAAGCCAACAAAGGATTTATTATTATTTATAATGTGCAAGCAACTTACACAAATCCATAAGGACAACACAGTAACCTCCAAAGATGAATAAACACAGTATATAAACAACTAGTTGTGAAGAAGGTATCCCCAAAACTAACAAAGAAATGATCAAAATATTTACTAATGAGAGAAAAATAAGCTAAAAATTAAGTATCATTTTACATCATTGATTATCAAAACTTAGAAAACATGTAACCTAAATATTTTACTAAATGTGGAATACAGAAACCCAAACACTCTATTGATGGTGATTACTTTGAAGAATAGACTATCAATACTCAATTAAAGTGTATATATATACATATATATACACATATATATATACACACACACATACATATATATTTAATTTTTAATATTTATTTAGTTTTGAGAGGGAGAAAGAGAAGGGGAAGAAAGAGAAAGAGGGGGACATAGAATCCATAGCAGGCTCCAGGCTCTGATCTGTTAGCACAGAGCCCAACATAGGGCTCAAACCCATGAACCATGAGATCATGACCTGAACTGAAGTTAGATACTTAACTGACTGAGCCACCCAGGCAACCCACAATTTAAGTATAGTAATACACTATGAGCCAACAATTTCACACTTGGATACACATTACAAAGAAAATTTTATACCATTCCATAAAGGAGAATGCACAAGCATGTTTGTGATACACTATTAGTCTTGGGAGCAGGGAAGTGGAGGCAAATAGAGTCAGCCATTAGTGAGAGTGTGTCTAGTCATAACATGGAGTATTATGAAGAAGTACAACAGATACATGCAATATAGCCAAATAAACTATATGAAACCATAGATGAAAAGAGAGAATAGAAAACTCAGCTCAGAAATTAAGGTAAATAAAAAATAGGATTACAGCACAAAATTCAGAATAAGAAATACTCTTTATTTACTATTGGTAGATGACATTGTAGTCTACCAGTATAAAGAAAAAATATTCAATTATGCAACTCTACACCAATACAATAAAATAAAAGCAATTACTCCAAAGAACTGAGATTAACTCTGGAACTGAGGCAGAGAGCTATTTCATAGACTCATTCTAACAGAGAAAATAATGACTCATATCTCAGTCAGTAAACTAACACCAAAGAAGAATTCAAAATAAAGGAGGTTGTAGGAGTCACCTTGGGAGTCACCTTGGCATGGTGACCGAGCGGCCATTTTGCTGTGGGTTGGAAAAACACCATGCACCGACGACCCCCACCCCTCACCTGCAGACCTGGAATGTTCCGCACCAGTTTGAAAACAGCCAATCATGGAGCCCCAGCTTCCCACCACCCTGACAGAGGAGGCAACCTATCCCATTCCCGCCACATCCCTAAAGTACCCTTATTTGGTGGTCTGCCCTCCCAGGACCAGACTGGAAGTCTTTCACCCATAAAATACCTCGCCCTTCCTGTACCAGGCGCGACTTCCCTGACTCCCCACTCCCGGAGTCACGGAACCTCGGCCGGGAATTGCAGATCCCAATAAAGGCCTTCTTGGCTCCATAACTTGGTCTCTTTCTTTCCTCTCATCTCTGCCTCCAGCCATTAAATCTTACAGAGGTCAACCTGCTATAAGGACAATCATAGACTCAAGTCAAGAGTTGCCATAGGTTTATCCAGGTTTGCAGCATTCATTAAAAGAATGTTGAGAACACCCACTCTTAGAAAATCTCTAAGTAAATGTTTTTCCCTCTCTCCTAGACATAGAATTTCAGTGAGATCAAAATTTAGAGATGTGTTAAGAGTACCCTCATGCTTTAATATCAGCCAACAAAGGAGTAGACTTAATATTATCTTTTGGATCTTGAATGCCCAAAAAGATCACTTCTCCAATTGAACATATCATTGATGACTACTGATTCCACAAAAGATCACCAGGAAAACATGTTGAAAAATCAGATAGTTAGTCTTACCATAGTCAGAAATATTGCTCCTTGAGAGAGTTTTAATACTCTCTAAAAAGGGAAAAGACAGAAGAGATTATTTATAGGCTTTTAGGAGCTGAGTTGAATCAGTTTTTAAATGGGTGTTGTAGATATGGGAAGTGGAAAAATAGAGAAAGGGAAACAAATCATAAGATACTCTTTTTAAAACGTTTTTTATATTTATTTATTTTTGAGAGAGAGAGAAAATGATGGTGGGGGAGGGGCAGAGAGAGGGAGAAACAGGACCTGAAGGAGGCTCCAAGCTGTTAGCACCGAGCCTGATGCAGGGCTCAGACTCATGAAGAATGAGATCATGACCTGAGCCAAAGTCAGATGCTTAACTGACTGAGCCAATCAGTCCCCCAAGATACTCTTAACAATAGAGAAAAAATTGAGGATTGATGGAGGGAGGGAGGTGGGGGATGGACTAGATGGGTGATGGGTATTAAGGAAGGCACTTGTTACAGTGAGTAACAGGTATTGTATGTAAGAGAGGAATCACTGAATTCTTCTCTGGAGACCAACATTGCATAGTATGTCAACTAACTAGAAGCTAAATAGAAATTTAAAAATAAAAAATAAAATGAGTGTTGTAGTAAAGAGAACAGGTTGAGATTGGGTAGAGTGTATGACATAAAGTTTTGTATTAATGAGAACAACAAGGTGAGGGTCTAGTACTGAGTCTTAATGAGTAATAAGCAATAAGCTAGCTTTCAAAAGATACTAATTTAATTCAAACTCTAAAATATAGGAATAGGTATCTCCTGGGAAAACACAGCCAATATGTTTTCACAGTGTTATTGAGTAGGAGAACATAAATATATACCCAGTCTAGTAAAGTACAAAGGACTAGGAATACTATAGATTTCTGTTCCAAACATGCCCACTCTAAAATCTGTTAGTGAAGTACAAAGGGAAGTCCAGAACAATTTCAGAAAGTAGATGTTTTTGTATTTTAGTGCATAAAAATATGATTATGAAAATTAAAACAATGAAGGTCCATAACATACCTATTAGAATAGCTAAATCCCCTCAAAACTGATAATCAGCTATTCCTGGAAGGATATGGAACAAAAGAAGCTCTTATTTATTGTTGTTCAAATGCAAAATGGTATAGGTCTTTGAAAGACACTTTAGAAGTTTCTTATGATGTAAAATATCCTCTTACCATGTAATCCAACAGCTACACTCCTACATAGTTATGAAATTTATTAGAAAATGTAGTTATTCATAGACATCTGCATGCAATATTTATGGAAGCTTTCTTTTAATCAGTCAAAATGAGAAGTAAACAGGAGAGCTTTCAATAGATAAATAAGATAGATAAACAGATACATGTAACACACATTTCAGTGGAATATTGTCCAGCAATAAAATAGAAATGAGCAGACTTCTAGTTGCTAGTTCTGTATGTAAGAAGGTTGGAAGTTAGCAATGTGTTCTAACAGCAAGTAAAAAGTTGAACAAACTAAAAAACCAACAATCCTTTTTAGATGCAAAAGAGCAATGGTAGAGAGCAAACTATTGTTCCCAAAATTGGATATATACAGGCAATTAGAGAGAAGCACAGTTTAATTCAGAGCAGAGACTCATAAGCAGAAACTACCACAGGAATCAGTGCTTAAATAGGAAAATTTGAACTGTAGCATAAATTATTCAATCTCAGTGTAAACAACTCTGAGAGTTAAACATCCAGGGGGACTCAACCATAAGGGAGCCCACACAATTTTGTGAGATTTACCTCCAGGACCTCAACCATATTCTCACAGTAATCAAGTTAGAGAAAAATCCCCTTGTGCTTCAGGCAGGAGAAGGGTAAACGGAACCGTGTTGAAATTCAAGAGAGCACTCTGATCCTCTTAACAAGCCTGCCCTCAGGTGAAATTTGTAAACTAGAACCTAACTTGCTGAGGTATTACCAGAAGGGAAATCACCAGTGGAAAGGAAATACCAACTCCAGCCTACTCTAGCTATCCTAGTATACCTAAGTAGGAAGGAAGAAAAAAGCTGAGAAAATCTTATGAACTTCACAGTGCAGGACATGGGCTCATTAAAAGACTGAGACCTAATCATAGGAGTATAGAATGCTTTCCATCCCCACTTACCTGAAGACCACATTAATAAAGGCATATTTATTCTGTTCTTTTTACCCTGTACAGCATGCTACTATCAGAAAAAAATGTCAAGCTATACCAAAAGGCAAAGCACAGAATTTGAAGACAGACCAAGAATTAGAACCAGATGACAATAATGTTAGAATTAGCAATCTGAAAATAACAATTAATAATATGCTAAGGGCATAATGGATAAACTAAACAGCATGCAAGAACAGATGGGCAATGTAAACAGAGAGACAGAAATCCTAAGAAAGAAATGCTGAGATTAAAAAAAAACCAATGTAGCAGAAATAAATAATGACCTCATACACTTATTAGTA
Source organism: Suricata suricatta (assembly GCF_006229205.1). Lineage (NCBI taxonomy): Eukaryota > Metazoa > Chordata > Mammalia > Carnivora > Herpestidae > Suricata > Suricata suricatta. Next base: position 39,911,226 of record NC_043712.1, on the reverse strand, counting down.
GATTGGACATAGCTGTAGAAAGACTCCTTGAGCTAGAGAATATATGAATATGCTGTATATTTTGAAATCTGAAAAGCAAAGAGAACAAAGACTGAAAGAAACAGAATATCCAGGGACTGGGTGACAACTGAAAAAGGTGTAACATACAAACAATGAACATACCGGAAGGAGAAGAAAGTGAGAAACAGAACTAGTTGAAACAATAATGACTGAGCATTTCCCCAATGTAATGTCCAAACCAGGAGGCTCAGAAAACACGAAAGAGGATAAACTCCAAAAAACGACACCTTGATGTACCATTTCAAAACTACAGAAAACCTTTTGCTCATTTGTTTTGTTTCTTAAATTCCCCATATGAATGAAATCATAGGTTATCTATCTTTCTTTGACTGACTTATTTTGCTTAGCCTATTACTCTCTGGTTCTATTCATGTCATTGCAAATGGCAAGATTTCATCCTTTTTTATTGTTGAGTAATATTCCCTTGTATAAATGTACCACATCTTCTTCATCTGTTCATCAGTCGATGGAGACTTGGACCATTTCCATAATTTGGCTATTGTAGATAATGCTGCTATAAACATCAGAAGCTAAAAAGCCATGAAAAGACATGGATGAAATTTTAATGTCTCTTGATATACAATGTATGATTCCGTTTATAATATGGCTTTCAAGAAAAGGCAAAAATATAGACATTTAAAAAATTCAGTGGTTGCCAGGGCTTTGGATGGAGTGAGGGTGTTTGTTTTCTGCTGAAAATGAACAGAAGCTATTTTAGGGAAATAAAGTTTTCTGTTGATATTGTAATGGTGGTTGTGTGACACAAGCATGTGTCAAACTTACAGAATTTAAAAGCACAAAAACTGAGCCTTAAATATACTAAGTAAGCCATATTAAAAGATTGGGGAAATCCTATGATAGAAGGCACGATATGACAAAACAATTTCAGGTATTATAAATCTATGAAAGAATCTCAACAAAGAGAGTAGGGGATAGGCACTGACCTAAGTAACTTTGGAAATGAGTGGGGTCTGTAAGATTAAAATAAATAGGAACAGTTTATATGCATTTTACTCTAGTAAAGAACATTTTTCCATGGGGTACAGAAGAAAAATTCTAATACTATATGTATGTATGTTGGAACTGAAAAATCAAAGAAATGCACTAAGAAGGTGGGAGCCAAGGTCTCTCACCTTTGGAGTGGAAAGTTCCAAATGGGCAAGGAAAAGAGGCTAGAATCACGCATGTGGTGATTCAACTGTGTGAATTCATGCTTAGCTTAAAACTACATAATAATAATTATAGATACATGTGAGTCTATAGGTTAGTAGTCACCTGAGTGTTTCCCTTCTCTACCTCAACCTAGAAGCAAGATGGCCTCATTAAAAACAAATATACCGAGCACTGAGATCTTGATTTCTAATGTCACACTCCTAAGGGAAAACACTATTCTATGGAGAATTCACCAATTCTAAGTAGGAGGTTAAGAATTTTACAAATGAGCCTGGTACATTTTGAACTGCCAGAAAGTAAAGAAATTATTTTTAAAAGTTCCACAATGGTGACTTCCCTCAGTTTTTTATAGAAATAGTAAAAAAATAAATAAAATAAAACAAGCATAGCTAACTAAATATCATATGGAACTACAAAAGATCCCATATAAAGAAAACAAACTTCAGGAAGAAGAACGAATTGGGAGGCATCACGCACCCTGATTTGAAAATATATCACAAAGCTACACTAATAAAAATAGTATGATACTGTCATAAAAACAGATATAGACAAATAAAACAGAGTAGAGAGCCCACCCAGAAACAAATCCACACATTTATGGGCACCTGATCTTTGACATGGGTGTGAAAAATATACCATGGCAAAAAAATAATCTCCAACAAAAGGTGCTGAAGACACTAAATACCCACATGTATAAGAGTGCGTTGAATTTTTCTATATGCCACACACACACACACACAAAACCCAACTCAAAATGGATTCAAGACTCAAATGTAAGACCTGAAATTAAAAAACACCTAAAAGAAAACATAAGGAAAAATCTTGATGACATTGGTCCTGGCAATTTTTTTTTTGGATATAATAAAAACATAAGCAACAATAAAGCAAAAATAAATAAGCGGTTTATATCAAACATAAAAGCTTCTGCTTATAAAATGAAAGAAACAAGACAGTGAAAAGGCAACTACAGAATAGTTTGCAAGCTATGTGTCAGATAATATGTGGATTAATTCCAACATACATAAGGAACTCTTACAACCCAATAGAAAAACATAACAAAACAAAACAAAACATAACCAGAAACTAATAATCTGATTGAAAATGGGCTAAAGACGTCAATATTTATACAAAGAAGACATCCAGGTAGACAACATGTTATGTTCAGCATAACTATTCATGAGGAAAATGCAAATCAAACCACAAGATATTATTTCACACCTGTTAAGATTACTATTATCCAAAAAAAAAAAAAAAAGATAGGTATTTGTGAGGATGTGAAGAACTTATAACTCCTGTATATTGTTGATGGAAATGCAAAATGGGGCAGCCACTGGAAAACAGCATAGAAATTCCCAAAAAATTAAAAAGCAGAACTACCATATGATCCACTAATCCCACTGCTGGATATTTATCTAAAAGAAATGTGATCAGAAGCACTGGGTGTTATATGGAAACCAATTTGATAATAGACTATTTAAAAAAATTAAAAAATAAAATAAAATAAAAATACACTTGTAAGCAAAAAAAAACTGTTCTAAAATAAAAGTTAATTAAAATTAAATAAAAAAAAAGAAATGTGATCAGGATCTGTAAGAGATATTAGTACTCCAATATTCATTGCTGTGGGAAGCTGCAAAGATTCTGCCGCCTCAGGCAAGGAAGTATCGCTCCCTGAGGGGTGCGACCTGAAAAACAAGATTAACCATCTAGAGGCCAGGGGAGTGCATTTCCTGATCCAGGGACTGGAGACAGGCAGACAGGAAAAGCCAAATTCAACAAAAGATCCACCGCATTCGGGCTTATGCAGTGTTAATCGTACCCCTGCCCAGAGTCGCAGACGCAAATCTGGGCTCTCCTTTAGATGCTGTGTTTGAAATTTCAGTTTCGGTTTCCCCTTTTTCTAATAATCATTTGACCCTGTTTCCTAGCAACCAACCTAGGTCAGTTTCCCGCCCCAAACCCTATAAAAGTGTGGATATTTTTTCAATAAACTGGGCTTGATCAGAAACGCTTGTCTTGCCTCACGCTCTGTGCTCCCTCCTGCCCTATTCTCTCTCCCTCCCTCAGGAACTGACCGATTTACTGCCCCGCTGGGCCGAGGTGGGACATGACACATTGCAATGCTTTTGAAAAAAGCTAAGATGCGGACACAACCTAAATGTCCATTGACAGATTAATAAATAATAATAATAATAATAATATAAATAACATAAATAAAATATTGTTATACATACAGTGGAATAGTAGCCTTTAAAAAAGAAGGAAATTCTACAATATGCAACAACATGGATGGACTATGAATATATTATGCTAATTGAAATAAGCCAGTCACAGAAAGACAAATACTGCATGATTCCACTTATATGAGGTATCTAAAAAATCAGACTTATAAAAGTAAAGTAACATGGTGTTTGCCAGAGACTGGGGCAAGTGGAGATGGTGAGTTGCTAACCAACAGGCACAAAGACTTAATTATACAAGATTAATTAACTATAGAGATCGACTGTGTAACACTGTCCCTATGGTACTGTACACTTAAAATTTCGATGAGGTTCGATCTCATGTTATCTTCCTACCATAATAAAATATAATAAAATAAAAAGAAATTAAGTAGGACCACTGATTAGTAGATCAAAGTAGGTTGCCTTATTTAAAATACAATTTAGTTGGGACGTCATGCTGGTTAAAGCATATGACCTCGGCTCAGGTCATAATCTCATGGTCTGCGAGTTCGATCTCCATGTTGGGCTCTGTGCTGACAACTCAGAGCCTGGAACCTTCTTCAGATTCTGTGTCTCCCTCTCTCTCTGCCCCTCCCCGGCTCATGCTTGCTCTCACTCTCTCTCTCTCTCTCTCAAAAGTGAAAAAGCATTAAAAAAAAATAGAAAATACAACTTAGTATGTTCAAGCACAGAAAAATATAATGCTGCAAAATACACATTAAATAATAAATTTAATAAATACACAATAAAATAATAAATTCATTAAAGTTAAAAAATCAACAATGAAAAAACTGGCAATGATTGAGATATGTCATAGGAACACAGGAGCAAATAAAAAGAGCTCTCAGTGACCAAAACTAAAATAATTTTAACAATAAAATATAGTATTATTGAATTATAATTCAGAGTATCAATGTTTATTATTTCTATTTTATTGATAAATGATTAACTAAATAAATAGAACAGATGCCCCCCCTTTTGCAAATGATTTCCAAATAATTTATATAGACATTCCATCTTCAAAGTGTTGGAGGTTAACTCCCCATTCCTTGACATGTACATATTGACTTCATCCCAAGGAGTACAGTCTAGAAAAGAGAAAAAAGTAGTCTTGCAGTGAAGAAACTTAGAAAAAGCTGTCTTGTGTTAGCCATGTTATCAAATTAATATTGGGGTTCCTGGGTGGCCCAGTTGGGTGAGTAACCTACTCTTAATTTTGGCTCAGGTCATAATTTCACATTTAGTGATATAGAGCCCTGTGTCAGGCTCCTTACTGACAGTGTGTGGCCTGCCTGGGATTCTCTCTCTCCTTCAGCACCTTACCCATGCTCTCTCTCTCTCAAAATATATAATTAAACATTAAAAAAAAGATTAGGGACTGCTGGGTGGCTTAATCAGTTTAGCTTCCAGCTTTGACTCAGGTCATGATCTCCTGGTTCGTGGGTTTGAGCCCCAGGCTCTGTGCTGATATCTAGCTCAGGGTCTGGAGCTTGTCTTCAGATTCTGTGTCTCCCTCTCTCTCTGAACCTCCCCTGCTCATGCTGTCTCCCTCTCTCTCACAAAAATAAATAAAACATTAAAAAACATTTTTTAAATAATAAGAAAAGATTAATATCAACAGTGGTAAGCTATGCCAATAGAAAGTATTCTAGACAAAATGTAATGGAAATGGCACTTTACCTCTGTGGTCTTCCTCCCCAAAAGACATAATCCTTGCCTAAACTGTATAAAAATCATTTTAAAAAACTTCATTAAATATATTCCAATTGAGGGACATTCTGTAAAATGTATGACCAGTACTTCTCAGGACTGTCAGTTATCAAAAACAAGGCAAGTCTGAAAAACTCTGAATCCCAAGGAGATATGACTACTTAGATATGATTGTCTTAGTGTTTCATACAGCTACAGATTAAATTCTAGATCATAGACGGAGGTCCTGGAAGCTACTGTTAGCTCTGCGGGTATCATGACGTGAAGCCAACTCACCAAGCAAATCATTATTTGCTTAGATAGAAGTTTCAACGTCTTCACATCCTTAATGCTTTTTTCTTTTTTAACATTTTTTTTTGAGAGAGAGAGAGAGAGAGAGAGACAGAGCATGAACAGGGGAGAGGAAGAGAGAGAGGGAGACAGAGATTCCAAAGTAGATTGTCAGCACAGAGCCCGACATAGGGCTCAAACTCATAAACCATGAGATCATGACCTGAGCTGAAGTTGGATGCTTAACCAACTGAGCCATTCAGGTGCTCCCCTTCCCGCCCATTAATACTTTTTTAACTCACTCTTTTACAGGACCATTGTTCTTGAAGTCATTGTTTTTGAGGCCATCCTGAAAAAAAAATTGACCAAATCATGTATTGTGTGGTTAGCTGTAAACCCATTACTATAGTACTAAAAGACAGGTGACCACCATAATTCTTTAGCATTTATCTCCAGGAGGATTGTAGCGGGGGAGTTAGGCAGAGCATCTTTCAAATGCGTTTAAAATATTCCAGAGATGCTTTGCTGATCCATTTAAAACTCATCTGTGTTTTGTTGTGACAAAGTAAATACCTGAGTGCATTTCACATTATATTTTAGTAGAGACTAACTGATGGCCTGACTACTATCTGCTTCTTTTAAACAGCTTCTGGGGCATATTAAGAATAGAAAATGACAAACTGCAACAGACACTACAAAATGATATTCTCATAATTTTGATTTCTGTCCTCAGGTAGGGAAATAGATGCATTGTTAACGTGATATGGCAAACACAGGTTTTTTTTTTTTCTACATTTCACTTTTCCTTTTTTTAATCTTTTAAGATTTTCTGATCTCAAACATTATCTTAACTGTTTTTAATGTTTATTTATTTTGACAGAGAGAGAGAGAGCAAGCAAGACGGGGAGGGGCAGAGTGAGAGAGGGGGAGGGAGAATCCTAACCAGGCCCCACCCTGTCAGTGTAGAACCCTATGTGAGGTTTGACCCCACAAACCATGAAATTGTGACCTGAGCTGAGAGCAAGAGTCAGACACTCAACAAACTAAGCCACCTAGGTGCCCATTAACTTTAAATCTTACTATGTTACATGACATAGAATTCATGCAGCATAAGAAAAAGGCTACTTTAATATCTGACTATACAATTCGTTTTATAGAAAAAAATCAGTTTGGAATAACAAAAAAATTCTCTGAATAGAAGATGACACATTGACGGTATGGGTTATGACTTGATAGAAAAAATATATATATGTGTGTGTATATATATATATGAGAGCTTAAATTAATAAGAATTAAAGGTATGTGGGTATTAAGGAATGAGGAGAAGAAAGAGCAGGACCATTATATCTTACTTCTCTAGAAGAAGAGAAGGAACATAGCGGAGCAATATAACAGCATGGGTAAGACACTGTAGGAGCATGGATATCTTAACACTGCTTTACGCCTCTTGCTATGTGATATCACCAGCAACTCTTCTCAAAACCAGCTTTGAAGTAAAAGCTTTAAGTAAATTTTGCTAGTCATGCCACATCTTTGTGTGGGTTTTAAAAGATTCCTTTTGCTTATATTATAAATCAAGACTATGAGTGACTTATTGGTTTTGTTTTTGTTTTTGTTTATTCCAGACATGAAGAATATCCCCAACACAGAATAGGGAAAGGAAACCAGCAAAGGCACATAGAAGGTACTGACAACAATAAATTGAAGTTCCTGAGGAATGCGAGGAATCTTGAGGAAGTAAGTGGACCTGACACTGGAATTGTATTCAATCTTAACCTACATACTAAGTGTCAGAGAGACAGAAACACTGGGCTTATATGTCATTTCTTCCATGTACTTAGATATGCCTACCATGATATATTTTAATACTATGTATATATAATAACACGATATTCTTAATACTATGACATATCAAGGCAACTATGTCCTATAGGCAATATCCTCCGCTCTTCTACAGAACATTTCAAATCTGAAGACTCCAAACTTTCCTTAAAGGGCTTACTTAAATATGTGTCTTGTGATGATGTTAATTCCTCTATTAACATGAAATTCTATTTCTAAATATATTACTCATTCCTAATGTTAGAAGCCCTGTGAATTTACTTAAAATTGAAATTTTTTAAGGACACCTACCTTCTGTCATTTAAACCTCCAGATGAATTTCTAGAGAAAAATTACATGATCATATGTAGAAGAACATAAAATTACTATGTCCAGTAGCACAAAGTTACTAAATATTATTTTTAAAATATGATAAAACATAATAACTTAGACAACTAAAGTAGTATAAATCTTAAAGAAACAGATTTTTTTCATTTAATTTAGAACAACAATGATCATGAAGCATTTATTTTTCCAGCTAGCTCTTACATCAAACAGAATGGTGGTCAACATTCTACATGGTAAGAAAATGATTCTCTTTTACCATATTTTGATACCACAATAGAAAAGTTTTCTTCCTTCTCTTGAATACTCTTTGAGTGGGAAGTTCAGGAATTAGATACCCTTTCGTGATCTTTGAACTAATTACCTTAGACTGTACTATTCTCAGTTATAGATGTACTGGAATAAAATGAACATTAACTCAGATAATGGAGTATTTTTATTTATCTTTCTCTCCCTTTCACTACAAAGAACTATTTGACCTCAGTCTTCAGGATTTTGACAAAGTCAAGGCCCTCTTGTAAATAAATTTATGGTTGTGAAAATTAAAGAAAATGTGTATTTCCTTTATGAAATCTGAAGTTTAGATTTTTTAAAGACATGGCCTAATATTAAATCAGAGGATGCACAACTCAGTGAGTGTAGGTGGAATTAGTGGGCTACTTATGAGGAAAAAAAATATATATATCACTAGCCTCTCTTTTCTCCTAGATGAATTTGTTTGATTTTGTGTTACTTTTATAATTAGGGGAAAATATTTGGTAGACTTCTGTAATTTTAGGGCTAATATATTTGAAAACCTCACTCTGAGTCAAGCTTAGCCTGAGATGTGATTTGTTTCATGATATGGGCATGTCAATTGATTCACCCACTCACCATTCAAATAAAACATGTACTTAACAAGATGAAGCAACGGCACCCCTAAATATACCTAAGAAGCATGAGTGACAATGTCCACCATGAGGCATGTATAAAAGAGTCCATAAGAGTTTCACTGATAATTGCCAAAACCTGGCAACCCCTCAAATTTCCATCAACATGAGAACTGAAAAAAAAAATAGACTGTAGTATATTTACTCTATGAAATATTACTCAGCAACATAAGAAAAAAGCCATAGATTCATATAACATAGATGATCTTATATTTTTCATATAAATAAAAGAATGCAAAATTTAAAAAGTGTATGATTGTAATTCCATTTATATTACATTTAAAAAAAACAAAATTGTAAAAAGTGTGTAAATTGTAGTTTCATTTATATTACATTTAAAAAGAAAAAGGAAAGTAATTGATGGTATAGGAGGCAAAACAGTGGATACTTATGGGTGGAGAGAAGGACACACGAGAGACCTCTGCAGATGTGAGGATTATTTTATATCTTGATCTAGGACGTGTTTACACACACACCCACACACACGTGCACACGTGAGCACACATTTTAAAACTAAAGTCTACATTACCCTCTCGTTTTTTTTTTTAGTTTGTTTTTGAGAAAGAGAGAGAGAGAGAGAGAGAGTGCAAGTGGCGGAAGGACGGAGAGGGAGAGAGAGAGAGAGAGAGAGAGAGAGCGAGAGAGAGAGAGAGACATAATCCGAAGCAGGCTCCACGCTCCTAGTTGTCAGCACAGAGTCCGATGCGGGGCTTGAACCAAGGACTGTGAGATCAAGACGAGAGATCATGACCTGAGCCAAAGTCAGATGCCCAACCGACTGAGCCACACAAACCTCCCTACCGGCTCATTTTTATAAACGAGGAAAGTAAGACTTAAAGATTTTATATAAATACCTATGGTCTGACTGCCAGCAAGTGGCAGAAGGGATTCAAACATTTTATAATATTGAGATATGTTTGGGGTGCCTGGATGGCTCAGTCAGTCGAATGTCCGACTTCGGCTCAGGTCATGATCTCACAGTTTGTGGGTTTGGGCTCTGTGTTGGGCTCTATGCTGAACTCTTGCTCACAGTCTGGAAAGGTTATCAGATTCTGTATCTCCTTCTCTCTGCCCTTCCCTAGCTTGTGCTCTGTCTTCACTCTGTCTCTCAAAAATAAATAAATGTAAAAACAAATAAAAAATATTGAGACATGGTTGAAAAGGTCATTTTACAACTAAGAATCTTTAATGTTTCAGGAAAATTGTTTTTTAATTTTATATTTATCATTTATTCTTTAATTCAAATATAACTAATACCCAGTTTTATATTAGTTTAGAAAACAAATCATTTTTAATATTCTATCTCACATTGAAAATTACATTTAACTTTATCTAAATTTGTAAGTATAGCAAATTGTCACTGTGTCCTGTGGTTTAAGACAGAAACAATTTAAGAGAGGTTTGCCCAACTTAGTTATATTTGCAAGACATTTATTTAGCAAGTGGAGTTTCTTTGACAGATGTATTTGTATCAGCTCAGGACAATTTTCTATTCAAAATGAGTTTTGATATTTCCTAGTTACAACATCCTGAAACCTATAAAATATAAAGATTGTATTTCTATGATTATTTGCATTCATTTTTGCAACATTTTTGCACACATATTTTTTCCTTAAATTTCATTCATACTGTCAATACACTTTATTTTTGTCAGTCTGTACAGTAGTGTGTTTTTAAAATAGCCTAAATGAATCTTTTTTATTTCCCTATTATTTATGTATCAAGTGTTCTGAGAAAAATATTTTGTTCTATATTTATAAACACATGAGAAAATTACTTAGAGCTTGAAGATCCATAGAGTTGAATATAAAAGAATACATAGACAGCTGTGTCCTCACAAGGCGGAGGAAGAGAAACAGGTGGACATCTTGTGTCTCTTCTTATGAGGGTACTAACACCATCATGAAGATCCCACCCCTATGAACTCATCTAAATCTAATGAACTCTTAGAGTTCCTGTATCCTAATACCATCACATTGAGGGTCAGGGATTCAACATATGGATTTTGGGGGTGACACAATTCAGTCCACATCAATGGTTATTACACATTCTGTGGCACATAGTTTAATAGTTTTTTCCTGCTCTTCCTTTATACGAGTGGTCAGTGTCTGAATAATACATTAAGTACTTTTTCATTTTGAGTCTTCAATTTTATTTGTCTTATTTGTAGAACACTCCAGGGATCTACAGAAAACAATGTGATACTCATTACACAAGTTATCAAGAAATTTTAGTTCATATTCTTAATTTAACTGGCATCATTACACAAGGGTGCACAGACTTTAATGGGTTTATCAAAGATCTGTATGTCCTTGCTGTGTATATAATTATGTCCAAGATGCTAAGTGGTGTTTCTATTTTAAGACACTGTAATTTTAAACTGTTGTCAATTCTCCATTATTACAAATGGTTGGAATTCTGAAAAGAAGCTAATAATTTTTTCCATATAGGATATATATATATATATATATAATATATATATGAATGACACAGAGACAGAATGTAAAAAGGGAAAGAAACTTCCTTAAATATGCTTTTAAAATGTTGACCTAGAGGTGTTTTGTAATTGGATGCTAGTTACATAACATTAGCATTTCCTTAGTAAATTGAATATGGGAAGGTCTTTTGTTGTTGTTGTTTTGTTCAAAACTAGCACAGATATGTACATATATTTCCACTGAAGAATATTTAGTAAAACACCATGTGACAACTAACACTATGAAGATGATAACCAGATGGGTTTTAAAAAAGCTACAAAAATCAGCAATGACAGAGGAAAATATCTCCCCAGATATTACCCAAAGTGGAGTCAGAAAATGGCAAAATAAGAACATTCTATATGCCAGGGTGGCCTTCAGCTAACCTTTAGATACCTATATTTTTAAAATACTTTTTCCTGCTCTTTTCAAGTTAAGTATTAGTACTTAAATATTGCAGGGTAGGCAAAAAAAAAAGTATGTTTTTCAGAGATTTTTCTAACTTCTTTAAAAATAGGGTTCTAAAGAAAATTATTTGCAAATTAGAAGTTTCACAAGGCCATCTATTTCTTTTGTTTACCTTTAATTGCATTGAGAATTGGTACATATTTAAATAATATTTAAATGTAAAAACATACAAGGAAGTATTATATTTTTTTACAGTTAAGTATTATTTAAGTATGTACCAATTCTCAATGCAATTAAAAGTAAACATTATCCAACTAGAACTACAATTTGTGTGGCATATTGCCTCATCACATCTCTGGAGGTGATTTTTACAGTCTCCCAAACTCACTATGGGTATTTTCACCTTTGCTCTCTTGCAGAATTTTTATCAGAAACATTCTTCTGCTCTTGTCTGCCCAATAACTTCTATTACTTGAATTCTTTTAAGAGTGAAGTCTGCTTTTGATGTAGTGTATATATGTCTTAGGTAACTGTTTACAGGGATAAAAAGGTGGGAGCTCTTGTCTTCAACAGAGGCTAACTCTTGAAAGCAGTTTACACTCCATTTTTACCTGAGAACACAATTTTATTCCATACTTCCCTTTCTCTATTCTGCTGTAATTCTTCATAAGATTTAATGTGTCTGCTTGTCACAGATTCCTTTAATAGAGAACCTGACCCAATATTGGTTAAGTTATTTTGAGCATGAATTAATCAATCCTTCTTTTCCTAGTCCTTTTACTAACTACTCTCAACTTCCAATGCTACAGATGAGAATTCTGTGATACAAATTAACCTGGTTCTTTATTTTTCCCTCTGACAGATAAAGATTTGGAATTATTAATCTTTGTAGTCCATTCTGCTTTGTAGCTTCCAAAATGACGCTGTTGGCAATGTTCTTGTTCTCAATGTCTTTGTAGCATAAAATATTATATTTATTTTTGCTACAAAATTATAGCGAATGCATAAATTTGGGGTTAATTAGGGAAGGGAGAGTTTCTGCATGAAATTCACAGTTCTTTCTTAAATCTAAGGTTTTTATTATTATGGGTTTGAAAATATATTTGTTCAGAAATTTGAACAAAAATTAAGGTGACTATATAGTTTGGGTTAATGTTTTTAGTTCCTCAAACTCCTATATTTCTAGCATGTATAGCTTCTCCTGAGAAGTTTCCTGTGGTCAATTTGTCATTGTTTGCACCAGAATGTGTGTACAGGGTGGAAAGAGGAGGTTGGGGTGGGGAGTGGGGAATGGGGTGGGTAACCTTTTACCTGATTGTGGTGGATCAAACGGTTCCTCTAATGCCCAGCGCCTGGTATACATATAAATTCTACCAACTATTCAACAAATACAAATCTAGGTATTGAAGGAAAAAGCTTTTATAGATGGCATTAAGATCACTATTTAGTTGACCTTAAAATAGAGAAATTAAAGTGTGCTTGACCTAATCAAATAAGCCCTTTAAATGGGGGTCTAGAAGTTAGCAACAGGGAAGTCAGAAATTCAAAGTACAGGAAGTAGTTGATGTTCCATTGTTGGCCCAAAGATGGAGGGGAACCAATAGCAAATGGACTTTGGGATCTACTGAGTGGTTCCAAGCTGACAGCAAGGACACAGTGCTCAGATCTACAACCCCAAAGAATTTTATGTTATCAATAACAAGAGCTTGGAAGCAAACTTTTTCCACAGAGTGTCTGGATAAGAATTCTACCCAGCCAACACATTGATTTCAGACTTCTATCTCTATGCTGCCACTTGCAGATCATTAAGTTCTGGAAGATCATTATCTCCCCTTTCTCATTGTTCTTATAACTGGTCTCTGGATTCCTAATTGATATCCTTACCTGGCTTACTTTTTCCCACTGTATTCAGGCACATGCTTTTATCTCTCCATTGAAAATGTGATGATGATGACAATGATGATGATGATGGTAGTAATTTGACTCTATAACTCCTGAAAGGAGTTACCATCATTTCTTTAAAATACTTTTTTAAATGTTTATTTAATTTTGAGAGAGACAGAGCATGAGCAGAGGAGGGGCAGAGAGAGAGAGGGAAACATAGAATCCAAAGCAGGCTCCAGGATCTGAGCTGTCAGCACAGAGCCTGACATGGGGCTTGAACTCACAGAGAGAGAGAGGGAAACATAGAATCCAAAGCAGGCTCCAGGATCTGAGCTGTCAGCACAGAGCCTGACATGGGGCTTGAACTCACAGACCATGAGATCATGACCTGAGCTGAAGTTAGCTGCTTAACCAACTGAGCCACCCAGGCACCCCTACCATCATCTCTTTTTGTCTTTTCCCATCAGTATCACTATGTGCCTTATTCTTGCCCCAGGCTAGTTAAGGGGTGGGGCATTTCTTTATTGCCTTAAAGCTAGTACAAATTTTAATCACATACTTCCCTGAAATGCTATCATTATTTTGCATGATAGTGAATCTGCAATACTCTCCTGCAGTAGGAGCTTATGTAATTCCTCAATACGCTGATCTGTTGGCAAGTGTGATCTGCTTCTGTCTTACAAGTACTGTTCATCACAGAAGCTGAAAGTTTTCTTTCCCTAATGTGTCCTGGTGCAGACTCAATGGCTAACACTTTTCCTGGATTATTTTAAATGTCAATTTTCATAGTCAAGACGCACCGTTGGAAGCTTTTGCTGAGAATTCTATAGATAGACCAGTGCCACAGAGTATCCTCTAAGAAATACAAAAATCTATGTTGAGACAGAGGTTTGGGTTCCACATTATGATAATAATGTAGAATAACAGCCTAAATATTTGTGCATTCTTTCATAATTTGCCATTTCCTTTGACATATGACATAACATAACGTTGTATCCTATCAAGAGACTTGTAAAGATAGTGTGTAACATGCTATCTGATTTA